>NC_133654.1:89000758-89330250 GCF_009905375.1 Apium graveolens | reverse complement strand
TTATCTCTACTGAGAGTCAGAAATAGGAGCTAGAGTAACACAATCTAATACGATCATCATCTATCAAACAGCTGCATTGTGTAACTATGTCTTAACTTGAAGATTCTAGTACAATGTTTAGCATATAAAGATTTTCATCTTGCAACTAATTAGTACTTATATGCAAACTCTATATCAATTTCGAAAACAAAACAAACAGGCGCAAAATTGAGCACTTACAATGAAAATTTAAAAATCTTGCAGCTAATTATAATAATTCGATTACAATTCACACAACACTATGTAAATACATCATATATAGATACAAAAAGTAAAATGTGTGAACCTGAAGGGCCTGAGAATAACGTTTTCGCCTGCGAAAATCGAGAATAATACGTTGAAGCTCAGCAAATCTAAGCTTATTACCCTTTTGAATCCAATTATCAAGCTCAGGAGTTAAATCAAGATTAGGGTTTCCAAGTGGACTGATTTTGGTGTAGAGTGTTTCTTTTTTAACTCTGTTTGTGTAATAAAATCTTTGGGTTATGTGATTACGGAGATTTGAGATTAGGGTTTGGTTGATTCTTGACATTTTTCAAGTGATCTGTAAATTTGGGTGATGATTTTTGTTCAATACAAGCTCTTTTTCAGTGGCTTTTAGCTGGGGTTTAGAGCTTTGTTTAACTACAAGGGGGTTTGCCAAAATAATTTGATTTCCGAGAATCTCCAGAAAAATTGTCTCAATTTTTTTCAGATATACATTTAGTAGAAAATTAATTATCGTAATGAAAAATTAAATATTTTGCTATTTTGAAATAAATTAAGAAAAATGACGAGATTTTTTTTTAAGAAAATGTATTCAGGTTTTGAAAATGAGAAAACATTTTACTGAAAATCATCACTTTTATATTAAAATGTTTAAAAACATTTTTTAATGATTTTGTGTAGTAAGCTAACAAATTGTATTTTTTAATAAATTCTAGCCTATAATCCGATGCACGATTTTTTTCAAATAATTATTACTTCTGTTTTGGAATAAAAACCAGAGTGCGTTCGTAATTAATGTTAGGATCTGTGAGGTTCGAGTTTTAATGATTGCTCTCACGTTCGATAGGTACGGTCCTTACAAGATGCCTACGTATCTCTGCGTAGTAGAGAATCAAGCCAAAAACGTAGTTCTAGGTTGAGTGGTAAAGCCATTTATATAGAGGTGAGTCTAGGGTTAGATTTGTCTGTGACGGCCTCAACCCCGGGGTCTGGAGTTGACGTCACCAACAATAATAACAATTATAAATCAATCTAAAACATAACTACGACCCCTTTATCAAGACCTTTTCCAGGTTTAAGTATGACTTAGGTTGCTCAACTAACACAACTCATTTTACCTTATACAATCCTGACCACTAATTCAATGCAGCAACTCAACAGACCTCATCTGTTCATCCTGACCACTAATTCAATGCAGCAACTCAACAGACCTCATCTGGTCTGAACACAACTACCTCAGAGGAACCTAACACGAAAGGAGCTGGAACTTTGCCCTGACTACCGCGCAAGAGTCTCCTAGGCATCTGCAATGCATATAAAATATTCTGCAAGGGTGAGCAATTAAGTCTCCCACTTAGATGGCGATTATGAGTCCTTTAAGGGAAGAAACTTGTTAGGTAATGAATACAACACAGAGGGGTGAATGTGTTTTGGATATTTTTAAGACTTTTTGAATGTTTGTTGCTTGGTTAACAAAGCAGATTAGAAATTCAGTAGTATTATTTTAACTGAAATAAAACAGTGCACACAATATTTCAAAACTCACTTAATTTTGTATTAAAATCAAGCTAGTGTTTTGCTACAAATCCTGGGTTTTTTGTAAGTAAAGAACTCAGCTTCTTACTTGAGAGAGTTACAAGAAAAACTAGATCTGTTTGATACTATTAAAAGTAAAGGACTAGTGTTTATTTTATAGATTAGTAAACACAGGTTTACACAGCATGCAATAAGATATACTAACCCTAGTTTAAGTTATCTCTAAAACTTTCCATTTCTGGCCAATATCTTTGCAAATCGTGTATGTCTGTGACTTTCCATTGTCAGTTAATCTTGACCTTTGATCTTACACTCTTCAAACTGCTTTTGTAGATTTTTCAATCTAAGTGATTAGATCGTTTGTTGATTGATAATTTTGAATATTTAACTCGTCTGCATTCTGTACTTGAAAAGTATGTCGAGATCTCCAGTTTGCATAATAGAGAACTAACATCTCGATAAGTATAATGGCTTATTGAGATCTCTTAGCTCTCTACAAGTGTTTTGACTTGTCGAGGTCTCTGAGTTAGCTATAAGTGAACTTGACTTGTCGAGGTCTCTGAGTTCTCTATAAGTGAACTTGACTTGTCGAGATCTCTGAGTTCTCTATAAGTGGACTTGACTTGTCGAGGTCTCTGAAACTTTGCATGTTGAAATGACTTGTCGATATCTTTGAGATCTCTATATGCAAAGTGACTTGTTGATATCTTCAATCTTCATATCTTCATTTGACTTGTCGATATCTCTGGGACTTCTCGATAAGTCAATTTAAACTTCTCGATAAGTCATTCTGGAGTTCTCGAATGACTTCTCTATATGACTTGATCTGTGACTTGTATATATCTTGACTTAGAAATTTTTTCCTAAAACAGATTTATTCAACTCCAAACTTCTTCACAATTTCTCTGAGACATGATCTTCTTGATCATCTTCCAGAGTTTATTCTTAGGCTTGAGACTGTTCACAGAAAAATACTCCAGTCTAATCTATGACATTTTTACAGACTCAAGTAATACAGTACAAAATACAAATTTTGATTATTATACAACTAATTCTTAGGGTTGTCAATTTGATTTAGACTTGTTATGATACAGGCATGTCTTGCACAACAATCTCCCCCAATTTGTGAGAAGATTGCTTATCACAAATTCATGCCTTGTAACAAGACTAGCCTTAAGTTACAATGAATACATGCAGATTGACAGATTAATAAATACAACTTTTAATGCACAGATAAATTACATGAGTTCAATGAGTACATTCATCACACAAATTTCTCATAGTCTGTTTCTTGTCTAATGAGGTCCTTTAAATTTACAAGTACTTGCAATTCCTTTATGATTTGTGTCCCTCTTACAGCTTCCACAAGCTTGAGCCAATTATCTAATGAATAACTATTCAAGTAATTTACTCTGAATCTTGGAAATCTGCCAATTCTTCTGTTTAGAAAATGTCCATCCTTGGATATTCTGCTCATCTCTTTTGCCTTGAGTTCCTCAGATCTTTGCTCAAATATTTCTATCTCTTCAATATATTTCTTTTCCTTCTCCTCTCTTTCATCCTTTTCTTTTGCCCTTCTTTCTTCCCTTACTATCAACCATACACCCAAAACAAGTCTCCATGCCACTGTATTTGTATCCTTGTCCTTCAGTAAGCTAATCACCCTCTTAATTTTCGTGGTTGAAAATGATTCCATTAAATCCTGCCAAGTAAAGCATAGGAACCATCCTGATAATAGATTCTGACTTCCATTAATAATACAACCCAAACTTTGACTATTTTTTCAGATAATCGTTGAAAGTAGTCATCAACTATGATGCACCAGTTTAGAGGTAGAAAAATATTTTGATTCAAACAGTTCCAGATAGCCCTCCCAGTAACTTGCAGTTTCTTTGATTTTCTTCCAATAAACTTGTAATGAGTTTTAATTGGTGGCTTGAAAGAAGGTAGGTTTGAGATTTTCTTTAGAGTTGTTTGGATGAAGGTGATTGGTATTTTTTGTATGGTGTTTGCAGTATGTTTGTACAAGAACTTAGTCTTAGATGTTAGAGGTGGTAAAGTGTTTGAGTTTGTTGGCTTAGGGGTTTAGGTTTGTTGGATTTGAATTAGTAGGGCATTTTTCTTGGTTCCTGAACCATCCTCCTTCTTCTTTCTTCTTCTTTCATCACCCGTTTTCTCATCATTTCCCTTTTTCTTAACATCTCTTTTCTTCTCATCTTCTTTGCTTCCTGGAGGATTGACTTGGATTTGAGCCAAAGGGTTTTTGATCATCTTTCTTATGCTCATCATCATCCAAGTCATCCTTATTGATTTATGTTTTATGCAACTTGGCTTCAGGATCTATCAAATATCTCCCCAACAGCTTGATCATGTCTTCATCTTCAATAATCTTGTACTGCTTAGTCTTCAAGTCTGTCTCCAATACCAACAACAATAATATAATTCAAATCACTAATTATACATAACCACGACCCCTTACTAAGACCTTTTCCAGGTTTAAGTATGATTTAGGTTACAATTATTACAAAACCGACTCACAGCAAACCATCTTGATGCAACTAACTTAATACAGCAACTCAATAGACCATCCTTGGTCCAACACAACTGCCTCAGAGGAGCCTGACACAGAAGGAACTGGAACTCTACCCCGACTATCACGAAAGAATCTCCTAGGCATCTGCAATACATATATAAAGTATTCTGCAAGGGTGAGCAATCAATTGCTCAGCAGTACCACTATATGAGTAACAAGTAAAATGATTTAAAATAAAACAGTGATAGGAACAGAATTCATAACTTGTTAGAAAACGAGTAAACATGTATAAACCTGATATCAAAACTAGCATGCTCTGTAAAACAAAATCAACAGTCGTGTGTTGTGCATAAATACCATAATTTAATTTTTAGCATGTTATTTTCATTTCCAAATCTTCTGTTCCAATACAGGAACCACAAAATCATTTATCCTGTTACGGGGACCTAAAACCATTTGTTCCGTTACTGGAACCTCAATCATTTGTTCCGTTACTGGAACCACAAAACCACAATCAGATATGTATTGGATGTTATCTAGGGACGGCTGATCAGGCCTCCACACAAATTATCTACGATAGTTGACCAGGCTATCACATAAAATGTCTAGAAAAGCTGATCGGGCATTCACACAAATTAACCGGATCTGCAGAGACTAGCTAGGTCTCTGATTAACTATGTTGGACTAATCGGTTATGTAATGCGCGCAACCGAATTAGCCACTTACGCAACGTTATCCAATATCTGATTTGTTTTATCCAGTTTCAAAATCACTTTTACCTATATCTTGTTAAAATCAATTCTGTCACAGCACAATATTCAAAATCTCTTTTCATTTTAATCACATTTTAGAGATAGGTACTTTTAGAAGTTACTTTTCCCCAAAAATATATTTAAACAATATTTTCAAATACAGGGGATATGTAACTTAAAACGTTTCCATTCCATTACGAGAATAAAACAACAGCCATTCATATATACTGAACCATAAAAGAATGGTCAGGGGTACTTGCCTTGTAGATCTTTACAACTAATAACGATTGACCTTGGACTGACTTGGACGCTCAGCTTTATCGCCTTACTAGCACACTATCTTGGATCCGACTTTGACACTCAGGTCCTTCGCTTGGAACCTTGTTGAGCTTGTCGACTGATCACCAGGTTATCTTTGGTTCGATAACAATTTTTGAGTCCTTCGACTAGAACCTACAGAGTCGAAATACCCTACGTTAGACGACCAGGTATACTTGACATATCCTCGTTAACAACCTACTCATTCGATATCAAATCCCGACTCATAATTATACATATTATAATAACACACACAACATTTAGGGTTCACGCATTCATAATTCAGTTCAATATTCAAAACTTGGTTCGACGATCATTTTCAGAAAATACATGTTAGATATATTTGATAATGTCACGACTAATGTGATTTATGTTTAGTTTACAGATCTCACTTAAACAGGACAAATCAGTACTTAACTGAAATCAGCACTTATACTGAAGTCAGAACTTAAGTCATCAGTACTTAAGGTTCAGAAGATATTTATCAGAAGATAATATCAGGACTTAAAGGAAACGTTCAGATAAGGAAGGCAGCTGATTCACAAGAAGAGAAGATCGAGACAAACATAAGAAGAGATATGCATGAAGAAGGAATTCTATAAAGAATAGAATACTTGGAAGAAAAGATATCTGACTGATATATTTTAGGAAGCAGAATTATATTCTATATCAATTAGCGATTATCTTGTAACTGTGTAGTATATAAACACAGACATAGGGTTTACACTATAAGTGTTATCACAATCGAGAAGATTATTCATTGTAACCCTAGCAGCTCTCGTGATATTTGTTCATCACTGAGAGAGAACAGTTCCATACTATAACAGAGTTTATTATTTTGAATAAAGTTTGTTTTCTGTTACTTGAGTTATTAAAGTTCGATTTGATTGTGCTATACACTGTATTCACCCCCCTCTACAGTGTGTGTGACCTAACAAGTGGTATCAGAACCTATTTGTTAACACACAAACAGTTTAAGATCCAAAAACAATCATGTTTGAAGTAGAAACTCCAACTAAGCCCACCAAAGCTAAAGAACCTCCAAAGACACAAATTCAAACCCGATATGAAACTATTAGAGTTCCCATATTGAGACCATCTGAATATGCCATATGGAAGGTGAGGATGACCATGTTTCTGGAAGCTACAGATCCAGAATATCTTGATAGAATCAAGGAAGGGCCTCACAAACCAACCAAGCTCGCTGTTGTAGTTGTAGGTGAAGCAGCAAAGTCTGTACCAAAGGAAAAGAGTGATTACACTGCTGAAGATATCGCATCAATTGCTAAGGATGCTAAGGTACGACACTTACTGCATAGTGCTATTGATAATGTAATGTCAAACAGGGTAATAAACTGCAAGACTGCAAAGGAGATATGGGATGCCTTGGAAACAAGATGTCATGGAATGGATACGATTAAGAAGAACAGGAAGACAATACTCACTCAAGAGTATGAACACTTTGACTCAAAGGCTAATGAGTAATTGACTGATTTATATGATATATTTGTCAAACTCTTGAATGATTTGTCACTGGTTAATAAGGAGTATGATCTTGAAGATTCAAACCTTAAATTCCTGTTAGCTCTTCCTGAATGCTAGGATTTGAAGGCAACAACAATAAGAGACAACTATGATCTTGATGAAACAACTCTTGATGAAATTTATGGAATGCTCAAAACTCATGAACTTGAGATGGAACAAAGAAGCAAGAGGAAAGGAGGAAAGTCAAGGACAGTTGCTCTTAAGGCTGAAGAAGAATCCCCCAAGGCAGCTACCTCAAGGAAAGACAAGGGTAAGGCTCTCTTCACAAAGTCTGATACTGAGTCATCAAGTTCTGAAAGTGATGATGACTCAGAATCTGAAAGCTTGCCTGAGACGGATGTTGATGAAGAGATGATGAAGCTGTGTGCTCTTATGGTGAAAGGAATCACAAAGATTGCATACAGAAAGTTCAGGAAGGGAAAGAAGTTTTCCAGGAAAGCCGCAAGTTCTGATAAGAAGAATTTTAGAAAATCTGAGGGCAGAGGAGGAAAGTCTGACAGAGGAGATTATACAAATGTCAAATGCTACAACTGTGGTGAGAAATGCCACATATCTCCTGATTGCAAGAAAGTGAAGAGTGACAAAGGCAAGGCTCTTGTCACAAAGAAGAAAAGCTGGACAGACACCTCAGATTCTGAAAGTGAGGAGAATTATGCCTTGATGGCAAATACTGATAAGGCAAGTGCTGAAGCAGTTCTGAAGCTGCTGAATTAAAGGTACCTCAAACTACTTATGCCTTTCATACTGATGATATTAATGAGTTGAGAAGATATCTTAAAACCATGTTCATTAGTTATAGAAATCAAACTTTAACATGTGAAAGATTAACTTCTGAAAATCTTGCTTGCAAAAAGAGGAATGATTATTTAGAATAAGAGTTAGTCATGTTCCATCAAACTCAGAAAGATAGAGATGATGCTTTCTATGTTAGGGATGAAGTACTTAAAATGAATGAATCTCTAAAAGCTGAGTTAGAAAAGGAAATAGAGATTATCAGGACTTGGACTAACTCTGGCAGAACAACTCAGAATTTTTTAAGTAGTGAAAACTGGAAAGAGGGCTTAGGTTATGGAGAGGATAAGAATGATAAAGGAACTGTAGATATTAAGCCTATAGTTGTTATTCAAAAATCTAAGTTAAAGCCTGTTAAGTTTGTAGCTGTAAAGTTTGATAATGAGAAATCAGAAATTAAAAAGGAATTAACTTCTGACAAACTAAAACAGGAAAATACAACTGAAGTAAACGTAGGCTTAATGACTAAGAAGCAACTTAAACATAAGCTGAAAGACGTTAAAAATGCAAACAAGGTAAAGCCACCTAGGAAAAATAGGAATGGAAAGGAAGGTGTGAATAAAAGCAATAATTATAAGCCTGTTCCTGATGCTTCTAGGAAAACGTGTCATAACTGTGGAAGTTCTAACCATCTGGCTTCTTTTTGCAGGAAGAATAAGAACATAAACTCCTTACCTTCAAAGTCAGGAGTTAAGAGTCAGTCTGTTAGATATAAGCCACAAAATCCTTGTTTTCATTGTGGTATTTTATGGCATTCCATTTATACTTGTAAGGAATATCATAGTTTGTACTATGATTATTATCAAATAAAACCTTCTTTAAAGAAAGTTACCATTGTTCCTTCTAGTGTAAGTTCTGATTCAAAGTCTGATAGTGTAAATTATGATAAGAAAATTGTTAACATAAACTCTGACACTAAATCCGCTGCAAATGTTAACAGACTTAATAAGGCCAAAGGATCCAAGCATGTCTGGGTCCTTAAAACTAATCATTAGTGGTCTTTGTGATTGCAGGGCAACAGGAAAAACATCCTAGTTCTGGACAGTGGATGTTCAGGACATATGACTGGAAATAAAGCCCTACTATCAGACTTTGTGGAGAAGGCTGACCCAAGTGTTTCTTATGGAGATGGCAACATTGGAAAAACATTGGGATATGGCAATATCAATCTTGGGAATATCATCATTAAAGAAGTAGTTCTGGTCTCAGGACTTAAACACAATCTGCTGAGTGTTAGTCAAATCTGTGACAGAGGTTATCATGTGGATTTCTTTGAAGAACACTGTGAAGTTGTAAGTAAATCTACAGGCAAAGTTGTTCTGAAAGGATACAGGCGTGGTAACATCTATGAAGCCAAGCTTTTAACAAGTACTGATGGTTCTGCAATCTGTCTGATGAGTAGAACATCAATTGAAGAAAGCTGGAATTGGCACAAGAAACTCTCTCATTTAAATTTCAACAATATAAATGAGTTGGTCAAGAAAGATCTTGTGAGAGGACTGCCAAAGTCAGTATTTGCTCCTGATGGCATTTGTGATTCTTGTCAGAAGGCCAAACAAAGGAAATCTTCATTCAAGAGCAAGACTGAATCATCAATTCTTGAGCCTTATCACCTACTACATGTTGATCTATTTGGTCCAGTAAATGTCATGTCTATTGCAAAGAAGAAATCTGATATGGTCATAGTGGATGAGTTCACCAGATACACATGGGTGTATTTCTTGCACACAAAAAGTGAAACTGCATCTCTTTTGATTGATCATGTCAAGCAACTGGATAAATTGGTCAAAGACTCAGTGAATATAATAAGAAGTGATAATGGTACTGAGTTCAAGAATTTGAAAATGGAAGAGTTCTGCAAAAACCATGGAATCAAGTAAGAATTCTCTGCTCCTGGAACTCCACAGCAAAATGGAGTTGTTGAAAGAAAGAATAGAACTCTTATTGAAGCTACACGAACAATGCTTGATGAAGCAAAGCTTCCAACCTATTTCTGGGCTGATGCTGTGCAGACTGCTTGTTTTACTCAGAATGCAACACTAATTAACAAGCATGGAAAGATACCATATGAGATGGTGAAGAAAAAGAAGCCAAATCTGAAGTATTTTCACGTATTTGGATGCAAGTACTTTGTTCTTAAGACTCATCCTGAACAACTACCCAAATTTGATTTAAAAGCTGATGAAGGAATTTTTGTTGGGTATCTACTTTCGACAAAAGCCTTCAGAGTCTATAACTTGAGAACAAGAGTGGTCATGGAATCTATCAATGTCTCCTTTGATGATAAGAAGGTTACTGGGCTTGAAGACTTCAATGATCATGAGCAGCTGAGATTTGAAAATGAAGACTTAAATTCTGATACTGAAAATCCTGACAGTCTAAATCCTGATACTGCAAGCTCTGATGGATTAAACTCTAATGTTATTGAAACTGTGGTGACTACGCCAAAGGAAGATGCACCTATACAGGGGGGCATACTCAAGATATAATCACATCTCAAGAAGCATCAGAACATACATCTGGCTCTTCAAGTCCTGATTCGTCAAGTTCTGATAAGCCAAGTTCTGATAGTTCTGAAAATCTAAATTCTGAAGAATCCAACTCAGAGAGCATAGTTTCAGGGGGAACATCAGAAAATGTTAATGAAGACAACATGGATCATGGGGGAGCATCCAGTTCTAGAGAAAACCTTCCATCTGCAAGGAAGTGGACTAAATCACATACACCTGATTTGATAATTGGAAATCCTGATGCAGGTGTCAGAACTAGAACAACTACTTCAAGTGAATGTCTTTACAATTCTTTTCTTTCTCAGACTGAGCCAAAGAAAGTGGAAGAATCTCTTCAAGATGCTGATTGGGTGCAAGCAATGCAGGAAGAGTTAAATGAATTTGAAAGAAACAAAGTTTGAACCCTAGTGCCAAGACCAAAGAACAGATCTGTTGTTGGTACAAAATGGGTATTCAGAAACAAAACTGATAGTGATGGCATAATTACAAGGAACAAGGCAAGGCTGGTTGCAAAAGGATATTCTCAACAGGAAGGAATTGATTATGATGAAACATTTGCACCAGTTGCTAGATTGGAAGCCATAAGGATATTTTTAGCTTATGCTGCTCACAAAAAGTTTACTGTCTTTCAAATGGATGTGAAAAGTGCTTTTCTCAATGGAGAATTGGAGGAAGAAGTATATGTTGAACAACCTCCAGGCTTTGTAGATTCCAAATATCCAGATTATGTCTATAGGCTTGATAAAGCACTTTATGGACTTAAGCAAGCTCCAAGAGCATGGTATGAGACTTTAGCTCAGTTTCTTTTGGAAAGTGGATTTAATAGAGGAAATATAGACAAAACACTGTTCTACCTCAACCATGGAAAGGACTTACTTCTGGTTCAGATATATGTTGATGATATCATCTTTGGTTCTACAAATGACAGACTTTGCAAGAAGTTTGCCAAACTGATGCAATCAAGGTATCAAATGAGTATGATGGGGGAACTTAGCTATTTTCTGGGCCTTCAAGTCAAGCAGAATGAAGAAGGCACTTTTATTTGTCAAACTAAGTATACCGGAAATTTGCTGAAGAAATTTGGAATGCAAGATTGTTCAAGTGCATCCACTCCCATTGTGGCGCCCTTGTGGCGCCCTCCAAACCCGGGTCAGAAGTTTGGGGTCCACACACACACCTTAATTATAACCTGCTCATAACAATAATAATGATAATAATAATATATGCAGTGACCCTACTTACCAACCACCACGGACCGCAACAGGTTAAAGTATGCACACAAGCCAAACACACTAATATATTACAAACCGTTCAAATCCCAACTATTTCAAACTCAAACTAAGTATTAAACATTATTACAAACTTTTACAAACTTAAATTATCCCAAAAGAAGCCTACTAGCTCAGCTTTCTCAACCTGAACCCCTAGCTCTTGCGCTGGACTGGGGATCCTCGCTACCAACTGGTTCCATTTTAACTGGAAAGAATATAAACAACATCACACAAATGAGCTAACTAGCTCAGCAAGTCACAATGACAAAACTGAGAACAATGATCATCAGGTGAATATGATTATGATATCAAGTGAACAATGGATTATGATTTAGAATTGGATATTATACTTTTAATTTAAAAACCAAGGTTAGGCTGCTGATCAGTCACGCACTAACCCCGAGCAAGGCACACAACATTGCTCTAACTACTGGATCCAAGGCACACATTGGCCTAACTTGACCATTATATGGTCTGACCACGAATCTGGTCCACAATTTTATAAAAACAATCCAATTCTAACATAATAACAGAATATGCAATAATAAACAATAACCGAAATCATTAACAACAATAAATGTTTAACAATGAAAGGGTTTCAATCCTTCTAAGGATCAATAAGGCAATTTAAAAGCTTGGATGCTGGGTAATGAAAGAATTGGATAACAAAGGAATCAACATTTCAGGGTTTCAAAGATTTGGGCTTTCAATGCATAGGATACAATGATTGAATGTACAAGTAATTCAGTTCAGTGTTTGGGATTTTGTTTGCATGTATTTGTGGAGTAGTATCGTATACTTGAGGTTCGTGTTTGGGTATACAACAATCAATGGTCTAGAAAGAATAAGGTATATGGCTCAAGAACAATAACTGGAATCAGAGTTTAGGTTTCAGTGCTTCAAAGCACTTGCAATATCAATCTGACTATCAAATACTACAATATCTCGAGAAAGTTCAGAACACTTGCCTGATATTAGCTTACTACACTACACTCGCTTCCAATCACAACCGTCTTACTCCTTAATTCTCTGTTTCCCTTTCCTACGCCTTGCCTCTTCTCCTTACATATCATAAGCATTTGTCAATGATTTACACATAGAATTCTATTCAACACATACTTCTATCTACCCTTCGTTTTACCCAAATCCGATTAACGGATTGAAAGTTATGCAATAATCAAGTAAACACAAAATATATAGACCGATAGTCAATTAACAAGTTACATATAGCATATAATACATCACGTAATCAATGATATATCATTTATAAAGAAGTCTCGGGTCATAAATAGGCTTTCTGGTATTTAAAATGATTTTTAAAACATTTTTCGGAATTAAAACGGGTCGTTGGATCAATTTCGGGTTAATAAACAGGGTTTGGTTGGCCAATTCTGGCTCCGAAATAATTTTAGAATAATTATCGAGCCTTGGAAATAATTTAGAATAATATTTTAAAACTCAAAACTATTTTTCAGAATTTTTAAATCATTTTTAAATAATTAAATCTAATTAAATAATTAATTAAAATCAATTAATAATTAATTAAATCAATTAATCAATTAATTTTCGAACTAATTGACCAATTAATCAATTAAAAATTAACTGAAATTAATTAACTAATTAATTTAGATTTATTTGTGAATTAAAAATAATTTTCGGAATTAAAATAATAATTTTTAGAATTTTCAGAAATTAAAAACGAATTTTTATAATAAAAATAAATAGGAAATATGATTTTTAAACATTTTATAAACAGGAATTCTAAATTTGCAAAGTCTGGAAACTTCAGGGACCTAACTGTATCGTCCCCAAAAGTCCAGGGACCAAACTGCAATTTTGCAGTCTAGTCGCCGAAAAAAGTCGGGGATGGCCGGAGAACACGTTCCCGGCATCCTCACCCCACCAACACCTCCAGATCACATCTACACAACACCAGGAACACAACCATGCAATCAAAACAACCTAACAATCCCTGAGTTGGCCGGAATTTGGCCGTGAAATTTTCCAGTTTCCGGCGAACATCGGAAAACTTCAAAACACAACTCCCTTCTCTACAGACCTCGTTGGTTCATGAAACTTATACGACTAGATTGCAAATTTCACAGAGAACACAACCCACTATAACACAAAATCTACCTATCACAGAATAAGAAACCCCCAAATTTCAATTAAGAACATTCATACGGGTTATAAACCCTAATTTTAAAATTCGAAAATCAAACTTAAATTTGAACATGTTATTGAACTCCAAATCAGACGTATGACATATGAAAATCATCAGGAAAACACGCTCTACAACATGCAATCATCAAATCATACAAACAATCATCCGAACAAAAATTCATATTTTTAATAAAATAAATTCAAAAATTAATAAATTTTTAGAAAAATAACCTTGATTTCTGCAGGTGTATGGATTACAGAATCTAGTAGAGCTCTTCAAGACCTTCAGATTGGTTACTCGAGCTTTCCAAACCGAATTCAATAACACCTCCAAATGCTTGTTTGATTCTTAGAACAGTTCTAGGAAATTAGGGTTTTCCTCTGAAAATTATATAATTATCTGTCTGCAAATGATTTTGATACGAAATAAAATACGGTAAAAGGCTATTTATAATTACGGAAAATTTGTATCTCGTTGGATCATTCCAGATATAAAACGGTACGTTTATTTGTAAAAACTGATCCAAACGGTATCGGTTTTCGGGATAATTATCCAAATCAGTACAATTTGTACTGCGGTCTTGGTCTCAGCGCCTGGTTACACGTATTACGAAGTGATAATTGTGATAGTTTAATAAAAAGCTTCCGTTTATCGAAAATACGGGTTTTATTGATTTACCGGAACAAATATTGTATCGAAAATGTTGCGCCGGGACCCGCGCAGGACAAACCGTATGCCGGATCGAAAAAGTCGAAACATGGAAAATGCTCGGAATATTATAATTAGGTTAGGAAGGAGTTCTCGAAAGAGTTTCGGGTTCCAAAAACGTAACAACGGGTGACGTCGGTTGGTTCCCGTTTTTATAAAATAGATTTTAATTACCCGGAAAAAGATTTTAGAAATTTCATATGATTCTTATAAATCCATAAACCAACATAAAAATAATTAGGAAGATATGACAGTTATCTATATTTTATTTTGGACATATAAAAATTAAAATACTCAATTAATATTATTTTTGAATATTCAAGTACAGATAACACTTAACAATTAGCTCACAGAATAGATACTGAACACACATAATAATTATATAATAGCAAAAATAATTATACGATATATCCCGGATATTACATCCTTCCCCCCTTAAAAGGATTCTGTCCTCAGAATCTCTAAGAAAACAAATGAGGGTACTTTTCTCTCATATCACTTTCTAACTCCCAGGTTGACTCTTCAACCTTTGGGTTTCTCCACAACACTCTTACTAATTTTACCACTTTATTTCTCAATACTTTCTCTCTCTCTTCTAGAACTTCTACCGGGCTCTCTATATATGACAAATCTGCTTGAAGCTCTATTGGCTCATATTCTATTACATGCCTGGAGTCTGGATTATATTTCTTAAGCATTGATATGTGAAAAACATTGTGAATGTGCTCCATGTGTGGAGGTAACGCCAACTCGTAAGCTACCTTGCCAATACGCTTTGGGATTTCAAAAGGTCCGACATATCTTGGGTTTTAGCTTCCCTTTCTTCCCAAACCTCGTTAGTCCTTTCCACGGTGATACTTTCAATAATACCAAGCTTTCTTCTTTAAATTCCATGTCTTTTCTTGACTGGTCTGCATATTTCTTCTGACGATCTTGTGCGGCTATTAATCTTTTCTGGATAATTTCAACAACTTCCTTTGTCTGCTGCACCAATTCAGGTCCGAGTATTTTGCGTTCTCCTACTTCGTCCCAATATACTGGAGATCTACATTTACGTCCATAAAGGGCTTCATAAGGTGGCATTCCAATACTGGCGTGATAACTGTTGTTATAGGCAAACTCTACCAGGGGTAAATGCTCGTCCCAACTTCCTTTGAAATCAATAGCACAAACACGTAGCATGTCCTCGATTGTCTGGATCGTTCTTTCACTTTGGCCATCCGTTTGGGGGTGATAGGCCATACTCATATTCAATCTTGTTCCCAAACATTCTTGAAAACTCTTCCAGAATCTTGAATTAAACCTTGGATCTCTATCAGATACGATAGACACTGGAACTCCATGACGAACTACGATCTCTTTGAAGAACATATGAACTAACTTGTCGAGCGAAAATCTTTCATTTATAGGCAGAAAATGAGCTGACTTGGTAAGTCTATCTACTATAACCCAAATGGCATCATGATTAGTCCTTGTCCTTGGTAATCCAACTATGAAATCCATGGTAATATGTTCCCACTTCCATTCTGGAATCTCCAATGGCTGTAGCAATCCGCTTGGTCTATGATGCTCTATTTTAACTCTCTGACAGGTATAGTATTTGCTAATCCATTCCGCAATTTCCCTCTTCATATCTGGCCACCAATAATTCTTCTTTAAATCTCTGTACATTTTGGTACTCCCTGGATGGATGGAATATCTTGAACTATGTGCCTCTTGTAAAATTTCATTTTTCAGCTCCGTTACTGGTGGAATCCAAATTTGTGAAGAAAACCTAAGAATACCTTGATCATCTTGTTGCGTGCATAATTCCTCACCTACCAAACTATTTATATCTTGATCCATTACCTCTTTCTGGCATTTCTTTATTTTCTCCAATAACTCCGGTTGGAAAATCATACCGTACACTTTTGCTTTCTCAGGCTTGCAAATTCTAATCTTCAATTCCAATTTTTGAAATTCTTTATATATCTCTTCAGGTACGGATAACACATTTAACCTTTCCTTCCGACTTAACGCATCTGCTACAACGTTCGCCTTACCGGGATGATAATTAATCGAGCAATCATAATCCTTGATCAATTCTAACCATCTCCTTTGTCTCATATTAAGTTCTTTCTGGGTAAATATATATTTCAAACTTTTGTGATCCGTGAAAATTTCACATTTTTCTCCATACAAATAATGTCTCCAAATCTTCAGAGCGAAAACTATAGCTGCTAACTCCAAATCATGAGTAGGGTACTTCTGTTCGTGTGGTTTAAATTGCCTTGACGCATACGCAATCACCTTATCGTGCTGCATAAGAACACATCCTAATCCTTTGTAAGAAGCATCGCTATAAATTAAGAAATTCCCTTGATCGTCTGGAAGTGACAAAACAGGTACTGTGATTAATCTCCGCTTTAATTCCTGAAAACTTTCTTCGCACTTGTCATTCCATATAAACTTTTCATTCTTTCGTGTAAGCTTTGTCAATGGTGTTGCAATTCTTGAGAAATTCTGAACGAATCGTCGATAATATCCTGCCAATCCCAAGAAACTTCTTACCTCAGTGGGTGTTCTCGGTCTTTCCCAATTCGTAATTGCCTCGATCTTTGTCGGGTCCACTTTGATACCTTCATTACTGACTATATGTCCTAAGAACTGAACTTCCTGTAACCAAAACTCACACTTCGACAATTTAGCATATAACTTCTTTTTCCTTAAAATCTCCAAAGCTGTCCTTAAATGTTCCGCATGATCCTCCTTCGTCTTTGAATAGATCAAAATATCTTCTATAAATACTATAACGAACTTGTCTAAATATTCCTTGAAAATTCTGTTCATCAGGTCCATAAACGCTGCTGGGGCATTGGTCAATCCAAAAGACATTACTAGAAATTTATAATGCCCATACCTTGTTCTGAAAGCTGTCTTTGGTATATCTTCTGGTTTAATCTTCAGTTGATGATATCCCGATCTTAAATCGATTTTGGAGAAATACTTGGCTCCCTTCAATTGGTCAAACAAATCATCAATTCTGGGTAACGAATACTTATTCTTGATTGTCAACTTGTTGAGCTCCCTATAGTCGATGCACAGTCTCATACTTCCATCCTTCTTCTTGACAAATAATACCGGTGCACCCCACGGGGATACGCTGGGTCTGATTACTCCTTTCTCTAACAGCTCTTGTAATTGCTTTGCTAACTCTTTCATCTCAACGGGCGCCATTCTATACGGGGCCTTGGATACTGGTTCGGTTCCAGGTGCTAAGTCGATTGCAAATTCAATTTCTCTATCTGGAGGAAGTCCTGGTAATTCGTCGGGAAACACGTCTGGAAATTCCTTCACAACTGGAATATCTTCAAGTTTTGCTGGCTCCTGACTTCTGTCGATCATATATGCTACGAAATGCTCACATCCTTGTCGTAGTAATTTCTTGGCTTGAATCATCATTAAGAATTTCTTTACCTGCTTCTGTCCCTTGAACGTTACTATTCTTTCGTCTGGCGTTTTTATCATTACTTTCTTATTTCGACAATCTATCTGAGCATCATGCTTAGATAACCAATCCATCCCTAATATAACGTCAAATTCTCCTAACTTAAACGGTATCAAATCTATACAAAACTTACTACCAGAAATCTCAATCTCACAATTCCCACAAACTTGGTTAACAGTTACACGTTCTTGATTTGCTAATTCCACAGTCATTATTTCATTTAAATACCCAACTGGACAATTTAACTTACTAACAAAATCTTGTGAAATAAACGATCGAGTTGCTCCTGAATCTATTAACACTGTGGCACATAAAGAATTCACATTAAGCGTACCTGCCACGACATCCGTATCCTGGATCGCATCCTTCACCGACATGTCAAAAACTCTAGCCCTCGGAGTCTCATTCACTGTTGGGGTAGATCCCATAATCCTTAATGCATTACTGACTGGGGCTGGTGTCTTGCAATCCCTGGCTATATGTCCTGGCTTCCCACATTTAAAGCAAGTAAATCCAATGGCTGGAACCTTCACTGCTGGATTCCGGATAGGCTGATCCTTATTCCCTGGCTCTCTTGCTGGCTGATTTCGGCACTCCCTCGAGTAGTGCCCTTTCTGGTTGCATTTAAAACATACCACATTCAACTTGTTACAAACTCCTCCATGCTTCTTTCCACATACTTGATAATCTGGAAAAGTTAATCTCAACTGATTCGGCTGATTCACATTAGCTGGACGATTGCCCTGGCCTCCGTCTCCTGCATTTTGTCTCCTGAAATTAAGATTTCTCCCTGGCTGAAACTTGCCCTTCTTAAAATTTGGAAACTTCCTTGTTTGTGACTGACCCTCACTTCCCTCAACTTTTCTTTTCTTACTTTCCTTATCTTTCTGGAACATCTCACTCTCTGTCTCTGCGATCATAGCCTTCTGTACAACCCCGGCATAGGTATCCAATTCAAAAATAGCTACCTTCCCTCTGATCCATGGCTTCAAGCTTTGCTGGAATCTCTTAGCTTTCTTTCTATCAGTATCAACATACGACGGCACATACCTTGACAATTCCTCAAACTTCCCCTCATAATCTGTTACTGACATGTTCCCTTGCTTTAATTCTAAAAACTTCAGCTCCATTTGATCCTGAACAAACTGAGGAAAATACTTTTCTAAAAACAATTCTTTAAACCTTTCCCAAGTAATAACATCTGTGCTTTCCAATGTCTTTACCATTTCCCACCAATAGGTGGCCTCATTCTTCAGATAGTAACTTGCAAATTCAACCTTCTGCTCCTCTTTCACTTTTACCAAGGCAAATGCCTTCTCTATTTCCTTTAACCACACATTTGCTTCAATTGGTTCTAAGGAACCCTTGAATTCTGGTGGGTTTACTGCCTGAAAAGTTTTGAAAGTTACCTGGGGATTGGTCTGTCTCTGCTGTTGTTATGCCAGGTGAACTGTTTGTTGGGCCAAGATTTGAAGAATCTGGGCTATTGCTGGGTCCATGGGTCCTGGGTTCACATTCTGGTTTGTATCATCTTGGTTGTTATTGTTGTTGTTGTTGGTTTCTTCATTCTAGGTGTTGGTGCGGGTATTTCTTCCGGGAGGCATTTTCTGTAAAGAATCAATCAATTTATTTAGCTTTTGAATCAAATCTTTGTATAAAAGAAAAGTTTTGTAAAATAGGAATATCTCTTTTTGAAAACAGTTGTAACTAAGTAAATTCCATGCTTCTTTACAGAATATAAACAGTTAGGGAAAACAGGGTACATGGTATCACAGGGTAGACTGGTGCAATAAATAAGGTAAAGTAAAACAGGTGCAATAAAGTAAATGACAGTGTTGGAAAGGAAAAAGGTACTGATATATATAGATCAAAAGTTTTAGGTAGTACAAGCGTAAAGACGCTTCGAAATTAAAAGCAAAAAGGGTACAACAACCTACTCACTAGTCAGCATCGCTAGTCTATAAATACAACTCAAAAGTCTATTGATACACACTACACACTACTGTTCATACTACATAACCATAACAACACTGCTCAGCATCTCCATCTCAGAATCTCTAACTCAGCTCCAAGGAAACTCTGGTCCTGCCAGCCTCTCAAAGTCCTCCATCACCTTAGTAGCCCAGCCCAACAGTGCATCAGGGCCTCTGCCAGGTAGTGTAGCTCCATGTAGCCTAGCCTCAAGAACCCTCCGTGTCACATGAATCTCCTCTCGAAACTCCCTCACACCACGATCAACATCTGTAGTCCTGATGATATGCTGTAACTCTCTAATCTGAGCCAACCAGGAATCACGCTCCAATAGAATAGCCTCATACCGGTAATAAGGAACTGGGGGCAATGTAGACTGGAATGGGGCACTCGCTACTGAATGCCCAGTGGAATCTGAATCAGCTGGTGGGGGTCCTCTGACAGGTGGCCTCATGCCTGGAGGTGGAATGGCCTGCAATGGTACGGGCTACAACACCGGTGGAGGTAGAATAGCCAATGCTGGTGGAATAACAGGACGTGGATCCGATGCTGGTGCTCCAACTGAAGGCTCTGAGTGATCAGCTGATACGGGAATAAAAGAGTCGGCCATCTCTGCTATCTGAAATCATATCGTAATATAAGAATCTCGTACCACGACGCAACCTATACTAATACCGGTTATACCATAACACTCAACCTCTCGACGTTCTATCATCCTATACCTTACTTCTAATCCTATCCCTCTACCCATTCCCGTCAACCTAGGCTTGTGTCAGTGACTTATAACCTGTAGCTCTGATACCAAACCTGTGGCGCCCTCCAAACCCGGGTCAGAAGTTTGGGGTCCACACACACACCTTAATTATAACCTGCTCATAACAATTATAAAGATAATAATAATATATGCAGTGACCCTACTTACCAACCACCACAGACCGCAACAGGTTAAAGTATGCACACAAGCCAAACACACTAATATATTACAAACCGTTCAAATCCCAACTATTTCAAACTCAAACTAAGTATTAAACATTATTACAAACTTTTATAAACTTAAATTATCCCAAAAAGAGCCTACTAGCTCAGCTTTCTCAACCTGAACCCCTAGCTCTCGCGCTGGACTGGGGATCCTCGCTACCAACTGGTTCCTTTTTAACTGGAAAGAATATAAACAACATCGCACAAATGAGCTAACTAGCTCAGCAAGTCACAATGACAAAACTGAGAATAATGATCATCAGGTGAATATGATTATTATATCAAGTGAACAATGGATTATGATTTAGAATTGGATATTATACTTTTAATTTAAAAACCAAGGTTAGGCTGCTGATTAGTCACACACTAACCCCGAGCAAGGCACACAGCATTACTCTAACTACTGGATCTAAGGCACACATTGGCCTAACTTGACCATTATATGGTCTGACCACGAATCTGGTCCATAATTTTATAAAAAAAAATCCAATTCTAACATAATAACAGAATATGCAATAATAAACAATAACCGAAATCATTAACAACAATAAATGTTTAACAATGAAAGGGTTTCAATCCTTCTAAGGATCAATAAGGCAATTTAAAAGCTTGGATGCTGGGTAATGAAAGAATTGGATAACAAAGGAATCAACATTTCAGGGTTTCAAAGATTTGGGCTTTCAATGTATAGGATACAATGATTGAATGTACAAGTAATTCAGTTCAGTGTTTGGGATTTTGTTTGCATGTATTTGTGGAGTAGTATCGTATACTTGAGGTTCGTGTTTGGGTATACAACAATCAATGGTCTAGAAAGAATAAAGTTTATGGCTCAAGAACAATAATTGGAATCAGAGTTTAGGTTTCAGTACTTCAAAGCACTTGCAATATCAATCTGACTATCAAATACTACAATATCTCGAGAAAGTTCAGAACACTTGCCTGATATTAGCTTACTACACTGCACTCGCTTCCAATCACAACCGTCTTACTCCTTAATTCTCTGTTTCCCTTTCCTACGCCTTGCCTCTTCTGCTTACATATCATAAGCATTTGTCAATGATTTACACATAGAATTCTATTCAACACATACTTCTATCTACCCTTCGTTTTACCCAAATCCGATTAACGGATTGAAAGTTATGCAATAATCAAGTAAACACAGAATATATAGACCGATAGTCAATTAACAAGTTACATATAGCATATAATACATCACGTAATCAATGATATATCATTTATAAAGAAGTCTCGGGTCATAAATAGGCTTTCTGGTATTTAAAATGATTTTTAAAACATTTTTCGGAATTAAAACGGGTCGTTGGATCAATTTCGGGTTAATAAACAGGGTTCGGTTGGCCAATTCTGGCTCCGAAATAATTTTAGAATAATTATCGAGCCTTGGAAATAATTTAGAATAATATTTTAAAGCTCGAAACTATTTTTCAGAATTTTTAAATCATTTTTAAATAATTAAATCTAATTAAATAATTAATTAAAATCAATTAATAATTAATTAAATCAATTAATCAATTAATTTTCGAATTAATTGACCAATTAATCAATTAGAAATTAACTGAAATTAATTAACTAATTAATTTAGATTTATTTGTGAATTAAAAATAATTTTCGGAATTAAAATAATAATTTTTAGAATTTTCAGAAATTAAAAACGAATTTTTATAATAAAAATAAATAGGAAATATGATTTTTAAACATTTTATAAACAGGAATCCTAAATTTGCAAAGTCTGGAAACTTCAGGGACCTAACTGTATCATCCCCAAAAGTCCAGGGACCAAACTGCAATTTTGTAGTCGAGTCGCCGGAAAAAGTCGGGGATGGCCGGAGAACACGTTCCCGGCATCCTTACCCCACCAACACCTCCAAATCACATCTACACAACACCAGGAACACAACCATGCAATCAAAACAACCTAACAATCCCTGAGTTGGCTGGAATTTGGCCGTGAAATTTTCCAGTTTCCGGCGAACATCGAAAAACTTCAAAACACAACTCCCTTCTCTACAGACCTCGTTGGTTCATGAAACTTATACGACTAGATTGCAAATTTCATAGAGAACACAACCCACTATAACACAACATCAACCTATCACAGAATAAGAAACCCCCAAATTTCAATTAAGAACATTCATACGGGTTATAAACCCTAATTTTAAAATTCGAAAATCAAACTTAAATTTGAACATGTTATTGAACTCCAAATCAGACGTATGACATATGAAAATCATTAGGAAAACAAGCTCTACAACATGCAATCATCAAATCATACAAACAATCATCCGAACAAAAATTCATATTTTTAATAAAATAAATTCAAAAATAAATAAATTTTTAGAAAAATAACCTTGATTTCTGCAGGTGTATGGATTACAGAATCTAGTAGAGCTCTTCAAGACCTTCAGATTGGTTACTCGAGCTTTCCAAACCGAATTCAATAACACCTCCAAATGCTTGTTTGATTCTTAGAACAGTTCCAGGAAATTAGGGTTTTCCTCTGAAAATTATATAATTATCTGTCTGCAAATGATTTTGATACGAAATAAAATACGGTAAAAGGCTATTTATAATTACGGAAAATTTGTATCCCGTTGGATCATTCCGGATATAAAATGGTACGTTTATTTGTAAAAACTGATCCAAACGGTATCGGTTTTCGGGATAATTATCCAAATCAGTACAATTTGTACCGCGGTCTTGGTCTCAGCGCCTGGTTACACGTATTACGAAGTGATAATTGTGATAGTTTAATAAAAAGCTCTCGTTTATCGAAAATACGGGTTTTATTGATTTACCGGAACGAATATTGTATCAAAAATGTTGCGCCGGGACCCGCGCAGGACAAACCGTACGCCGGATCGAAAAAGTCGAAACATGGAAAATGCTCGGAATATTACAATTGGGTTAGGAAGGAGTTCTCGAAAGAGTTTCGGGTTCCAAAAACGTAACAATGGGTAACGTCGGTTGGTTCCCGTTTTTATAAAATAGATTTTAATTACCCGAAAAAAGATTTTAGAAATTTCATATGATTCTTATAAATCCATAAACCAACATAAAAATAATTAGAAAGATATGACAATTATCTATATTTTATTTTGGACATATAAAAATTAAAATACTCAATTAATATTATTTTTGAATATTCAAGTACAGATCACACTTAACAATTAGCTCACAGAATAGATACTGAACACACATAATAATTATATAATAGCAAAAATAATTACACGATATATCCCGGATATTACAGCCCTCCAAACCCAGGTAAGAAGTTTGGGGTCCACAACACATACACATTATATTAACCTGTATAAGAAATATTATAACAACACACGTAACAAATAGGGTTCACAATCTCGAAAATCGGTTCGGTGTTCGTTTTCGGAAAATATATATACTCTTTATTTTACGAAATCAGGGTTATTGATTTGGCAAAATATCTCATTACATCGTACAACCAAGTTTCGTATATAAAACATACACATATACATATATAGTTTCTCAACGTCCCGATATTCATAGGATACGTTCCTGTATTTACATAGTTCAGTTTTCCGGAAATTGGGCAGCACTTCCTTTATTTATCGGACTAACCCGTCGAACAATTCGACGTCATTTCACCACCATATTTCACAACAACCAACATTCACAATTTCCCAAACGTCAATTCAATACTATAATTAATTATCACTCACATTTTACATTTATTTATTAAATTAGGATTCAGAATATAATCATCACAGTCCACCGTCGGCTCGCCGAGGCTCATCGCCGACGGTGGCGAAAATTCGCGGGTGCCCGTGTTCGTCGGGTTTCCATCACAAATTTCCACCGATTATTATTATTTCCCGCTCAGAATTATTTATTATTTCACGAATGTTACTCAATCAATTCCTGCAAAACAAAATAATAAAACTTTAATCGATCAGGACAATACAGCAGCACAGCCAAGCACTGGATTATCACAAACAGACACACAAGAGCACACACACACGCGCCCGTCACCACAACATCACACAAAAACGCACACACATCACAGATTATATATACGCACGGATTATGTATGTATACATACAAATATGTTTGAACAGGGAAACAAAGCTGAGAAAAGGAAACACAGGTGAATCACCGGAGGACACATCGAAAATACCCGAGAAACGGAAGCGTACTGGAGGGAAACAGACAGAGGAGTCCAGGGAAAAACAGGGAAAATGAGGAGAAATTAAGAGGATAAAGTGACGAGCAGGGGAGAGATTAAGAGGACAAAGAGATTGAGCGGATGAAACTGGGATATTAATGTTAGATAAAAAAATGGGGATAAAAATAAAATGAGAACAGGGTATGGATCAACTCTCCTTCTACTCATGACACGTATAATAAAAACTGGTGCCACACACGCCCGTTCCAAGCCACGTGTCCATGCCCCTGCTTACAAGCCGGTTTTGACCCAATATTGTATCGTCTTTAATCTTTTAACGGAACATCTTGCGAATAAAAATTAACCCAAATGATCCCAAAATATTTTTAAAATTTTATAAATATCCCGAAACTAATAAAATAAGATTTTCATAATTTTTAAAGCATTTTTGAAACGCAACCCATACCTACATTTCACGATTAACGAACCGAGCTGCTCTTAAAACAAATTTTAAAAATCGCGAAAATAGTCTTAAAATATTAGAAATATCCCGAAGTAAATGAAAACGCAATTTTCGTAATTTTAAAATAATTTCTAAAATGCACTTTATACCCGCTTTTAACAAATAACCGAAACAATGTGCGGGTGAAATTAATCCCGAAAATTTCCAAAATAATTTTAAAATTCTCAGAATATTCCAAACTTAAATAAATATGAGTTTCATAATTTTTAAAGAATTTTAGAATTAAATATGGATTTTACCATTAAACATACTCAGAAAATCATTTAAAGATAAATAATTAATGAATTATTGATTTCTCAATTTTATAAAATCCTAAAAATAATTATTGTAATTATAAAATCATAAAACAATTTTAGAAACATTCCCAATATTTATGCAAATAAATTTGCACTAAATCCACTTTTGAAAGTGAGAACAATTCAATATGATCCCATAATTAATCGCGCGGACAACCCGGTACACTATAAATCACATATGGATAATAATCAAACAACACATAGCGATCAAAACCAACACACATATTTTATTTATTTAATAATTTCCATAATTGCACAACTAAATAATTCAAAAAGAATACACGAGTCGTTATATCCTTCCCCCCTTAAAAAGATTCTGTCCTCAGAATCTGGTCTAGTTACACAAGTGAGGATATTTGTCAAGCATATCTGACTCTAATTTCTAAGTAGACCCTTCTACTCGAAGGTTCAAACGTACTCACAATAGGTATGCACTCATTTCCAAGGACTTGCCTTTGACGATCAAGAATTTGGATTGATCACTATATGCTGAACAACTTGGACAAGAGCCCCATTGGTTCCTGATCAATCACTTAATTCAAACCCAATACTTATCACTTTAACATTGACAAGTAAAATACATTAGGTGTACACACTGGTGTGACGGTCATATCATTTATGAACAACTTTATCTATATTCATCAATACCTCGAATGGTTCACTAATTTTAGGACTTAGCTTGTCCCTTCTACTCAAACTTATCCAATTTCTTTCAAGACGACACTTTTACTAACACTACTGGTCCTATTTCTATACTCATACTTTCTCTCAATACAATTTCATCTTCTTTCTTTGTCTACTCCGAGCTGCTTCAACCAATAGCACTACGCTCTTAGTGTGTCGAATTAACTTAGAATTTAACAACTTCCTTTCTCTCACTTTATCTCAATAAAAATGGGAACATACACTCGCGTTCACATGAAGCTTGGTAAAGTAGCATTCCAAAGCTGACATCGATGATAAATAATCATTCCAGTGTTTTCTTAAAAACTCAATCTCTCAATATATCTTACAGTTCTTGAATCACTTTCGTACTTTGACTCTCCGTTTAAGGACGATAGGCGGTGCTCATTTTCAACTTGGTTTCCAAACATTTGAACATCTCTTACTCTTTTCCATCAGTTAATGCTGAAAAGTAATCTCATATTTTCATGTATTGTTATTTTTAAATATTTGAACTTCAGATTTCACTCTTTTCAATTCGTTTATTAACTCCTTGGTGGTCTTAGTTGCATCCAATCCTTTCTGTCGGCCTAAAACATCCGTTACCATACGGTTTTGCTTAGGTGGTTGTTAATGGATTAATTCAGAATCTTTTGTTAACCTTAGTCAAAATTTCATTCTTGAAGACTCAACGTATAGTTGCTTTCCTTCTGATCTTTGGAGAAAAATCCTTGGGCATCCCACGCAGACTTTCTTATTCCTTGAGTAGCTGAGGATGTTATCAATAAATACAGTTTGCTTATCCAAGTACTCCTTATACACCACGTTCCTTAATTCCTTATAGCCACCTGATACACTCGTCATTTCACATAATATCACCAGAGCTTGCAATGCTCTTAACTCACTTTAATCGTAATCTCTGATATTTTCTCAGGTTGGATCTTAAGTTAATCCTCGAGATATAATATATTGCTTGAATTAGGTCTCGTAGGAAATTAATTCTTTGTAGGGGTCACTTATTCTTATTCGTTATTTTGCTAAACTCCCACTTCACGATTCGCCTCTTGTAAAGTCACTTCCTGGGTCTGCCTTATCCACTAGGCCTTCCAATACTTCGTCTTAACTCTTTGACATGTCCAACACCTCCTGATCTATCTTGGAATTTCCTTCTTATACTTGGTTATCACTATTTTTCTTTAAATTTCCATATATCTTGGCATCTCTTCAATAACTTAAATACTTAATATTGTGAATTCCCTGTGGGATCTCATTTCTTAATTCTTCTACTTGTAGCATCCAAGTGCTGGAAGAAAATCTGGAGATATCGTGATCGTTCTCCTGGGCGCATAAATTTCTTTTTTTTCTAACTATTAACATCGTGATCCATTATCTTCTCTTGACATCTTATCTTTCCCTTCACAACTTCAACCGAAAGGTTACACTATCCATCTTTCTTCCTTTTGGATTATGAACTTTAGCTTCCAATTCCAACTTCCAGAATTCTATAGTTAATTCCTCTGGTGCAGTCTCTCTGTTCTTCTCTCTTTTTTTTTGCTTATCGCTTGCCACTACATTTGCTTTCCCTCGTGAATACATACTTCAAACTCTTATGGTCCGTATAGATCTTACATTTTTTTCCTCCATATTTATCATGTTTTTTCCCAATCTTTTAAAACAAATATTGGTACTGTTAGTCCCAGTTATGATTAGGATACTTCTGCTCATAAGGTTTCGGTTGTCTGGGTGCATATACAATAACGTTATTGTGCTGCATCAGCACACATCCTACTCCCTTATGAGAAGCATCACTATAACTACCATACCTCCTTGATATTCTCGAAATGATAAAGTAGGTGTTGTAACCATTCTCTCCTTTAACTCCGCAAAATTTCTTTACCCTTTTCCATTTCATATAAATTTCTTGCTTTTCCTGGTTAGCTTCGTCGAAGGCGTTGCAACTTTTAAGAAATCTTGAACCAATTTTCAATAATAACCAGTCCAGGGTAAAACTTTTTACTTTTGTTGGTGCTTTTGGCCTTCCTTCATAGTAACTTTAATTTCTACTGGATCTCTTTTGATCTTCTCCACATTGACTATTTATGCTAAGACTATATTTCATACAACTTCTTTCTTCTCTAACTTCCCAATTATCCTTAAATGCTTTGCATGGGTCTCCGTTGACTTTAAGTGTTACACTACAGCTTATCCAGATATTCCTTAAAGTTTCTATCCATCAAGTTCAAATATTACTGGTATATTGGTTGATCCAAATGATAATACGAGAACAATACCTAGTTCTAAAAATTATCTTTGATATATCCATAGGTTTAATCTTCAATTGGTGAAATACCAAGTCTTAAATTAGTCTTATAAAAGTACTTTGCTTCTTTCATTTGATCAAACAAATCATTGGGTCAAGGTAACAGATACTTGCTCTTGATAGTAAACTTGTTAAACTTTCGCTAGTCGACGCATAACCTCATACTTCCATCTTTCTTATTAGTAATGAATATCGGTGCACCTTATGGGGTACACTAGGTCTAATCGCTCCTTTTAACGTCTCTCACATCTGCTTTGCAAATTTTCTCCTTGTAACTGGTGCCATTTTATGTAAGGCCTTGGTCACTGGCTCCGTCTCAGGTGCTACGTCAATCGCGAGCTTCATTTCTCTATCTGGAGGAAATGTTGATAACTTATCTGAAAACATATTTTCAAACTCTTTAATTGCTATAAAATCTTCAATTTTTGTTTGCCTCTAACTTTTATTTATCTCATAATTACCGTGATACTCACATTTTGATCATCGTAATCATCGTTAACCAATTCTTTACCTTCCTTTTTCCTTTATGCCTCATCATATCCTCATCTGACGTCTCCAGAGCTATCTTTTCATCACAACGGTTTGTCTGGGCATCATGCTCCCATAGTCAATCCATTCCTTAGAATAATGTCAAGTCCTCTTGTCTCAAATGATATCAATTATTCACAACTTATTGCCAGAAATCTCAATTCCATCATTGGTATTCACTTATGTAACAATTACACGTTCTTGACTTGCTAGTCCTTTAATCATAATCTTATCAATTCAACAAAGTAATTCATCTCGTCAACAAAATCTTGAGAGATAAACACTTAAGTTTCTCTCACATCTTTTGATACTTTAACGCATGAGGTATTTACCATAATCATCCATGTTATCACGCCCGTAATTTGAACAACATATTTTACAGGAAAATCACATATTCTCGTTCTCGAAGACGTATTCCTTATTGGAATAGATTCCTTTGGTCCTTAGTGCATCCCTGACTGGGTTAGTGATTTGCAATTCTCGCCATATGACCTCGTTCGCTTCCCATGCGTGAGAAGTAGATGGAACTTTGCCCGCTTGGTCCATAATTCGTTGATTTCTGTTTGAAAAAAAAAACTCTTACAAAGAATGACAGTACAACGAAGCCACTGGAAGGATTCACAATTCAACAAAATTTAGAGTTGAAAAGAAAGAATAAACAAGGATTTGAATATGAATGAGACAACCACGTTGGTACTTAAGATGGCCAGTCTTTTATACCATGTAGCATACAGCACATGATTAGGTGGCGTCCCACCCGACCCTTCGTCATTCTGACAAAGTGTCTCATCCTAACACTGTTTGTCCCAATCAGAAAGCAAAACTTGAGGAAAACAATTAAATTTGAAAGGAATGCAATATCCTCCTTTTTGATATCATAGCAAGGAGTTTATTTAAGAAAAGAAGTTCATATATTTTTAGGAATTAAATAGGAATATATGTTGTAATATTGAAGGCAAGAACGATATGATTGGTCACCATCCATATTTCATTTGTATTCATCTTTTGAGCTTGTTCGATCATATCCCAATTGCGTCATATAATAACTTTAGAAAGTCTGCTGAAATGTCTTCGCAAACCAAGCATTATAATGAATTCTTACTTGCTAAGTTTTGCGTCTTTAACATCGCACTTACACGTATAATACCTAAACAATTCGATCATAATGGCGTTCCTACTAGGTAACTTCGAGATTCCTCTTTTGATTTAGAATAACAACGTACCATTCGACATAACGATCCTTTTGTTAATAATATTCTGCTTTTAGAGAGGTCTAGAAATCTTTCCAATATTCTTCTTCGATCACGCTCCGACTTCTGTTAAATTAATGAATTCTTCGACCTCTGATAGTCCTAGTAATTGAATGTATAGTTACTCCGTACGCTGATTCTGTCGTAAGTTTTTATCAAACGATACTTGCATTTTACTGTTAAGAATAATCAACTTCTTCATAATCATAGATTACTTCGTTCTTGAAATTAGCAATACTAAGTTTGAAACAGCATCTTTCCAGGTAATCCGGGCTTTCTAACAAACAAGAAACTCAAGTAGTAACTTGACAACCAATGTTTAAAAATCATTTTATTCGAAAAGGCTTTTAGAAATTTGTAAAAGAAAATCTTTTTCGAAAACTTGTTTAAAAAGTTTGGAAAATCACAAACCTGGTTGTCCTTACTATATGAGTTGGTTGTTGTCCTTTCGACCTATAACAAGGTACCAAATTAATGGATCGATCATATAAAGGTCCATTCGCTTCAATCTACCTTTTCTTCTTCATCGTGTCCACTTACCTTCCTTAATCGACGAAACTTTAATTGTTGTCGCACATGATCCTGTTCGTAGCTTCACATCAAGGCTCCCATACTGGTGATATTCCCAACATTATCGTTGCAATAGCTAAATAGAACAGGCTATCCAATAGTCAACAAGTCTATTTCATAGAACAAAGTTTGCCCGTATCACATCACATCACTACTTTACATATCGCATTGATCAAAACAGCATCATTTAATTCCACCAAAAATTCCAGATTTATACCTTTCTCTCTAACTCTTTCAAAATTCATCCCATAATTATTCACGGGTGGCTTAGTCACTAATGACTTCTTTTAACCCGATAACAGCTATCCTCTGAAACACTTAAATCTACTCTCTAAACTCCTTCTCACCTTTATTTATATCTCAAGTGCTCACCATTTACTGTAACTCTCGAATCCATCCTCGTAGGTACAATCGCTTCATAGGACAAGTTCTAAACTGGAGGTATAGAACATGATGTAGGGTAAACTAAAGAGATATACTCACAACCGAATGTCCAATAAAATAAAATTAAATAGAGGAAGGTTCTTGAATAGGTAGTCTCGTATTAAAAGGTAGTAGAATAGTGTAGAATAGCTTGAAGAGGTGCAACTGTCATAACGGAAGGTAGTGCCATTAATACTGATGGAGGAACAAGGTGCAATCCAATCTGAGAGAAAATGACGATCCTCGAACGGAAAGCTCCAAACGATCAAATGATACTAGGAAATCATGGTTCGCCATTGCCGTTGTCTGGTAATCACATTGCAAGCTGAGAATCCCGAATTGCAATTCGAACTGTGCCGGAGACCTACTATACCCTCGCACTCAACCTCACAACATCTTATCTTTCTATTTCCTATTCCTAATCCTAACCCTATACCCAATCCCGACAATCTAGGCTTGTTTCAGTGACTTATAACCTGTAGCTCTGATACCAACCTGTGGCGCCCTCCAAACCCGGGTCAGAAGTTTGGGGTCCACAACACATACACATTATATTAACCTGTATAAGAAATATTATAACAATACACGTAACAAATAGGGTTCACAATCTCGAAAATTGGTTCGGTGTTCGTTTTCGAAAAATATATATACTCTTTATTTTACGAAATCAGGGTTATTAATTTGGAAAAATATCTCATTACATCGCACAACCAAGTTTCGTATATAAAATATACACATATACATATATAGTTTCTCAACGCCCCGATATTTATAGGATACGTTCCTGTATTTACATAGTTCAGTTTTCCGGAAATTGGGCAGCACTTCCTTTATTTATCGGACTAACCCGTCGAACAATTCGACGTCATTTCACCACCATAATTCACAACAACCAACATTCACAATTTCCCAAACGTCAATTCAATACTATAATTAATTATCACTCACATTTTACAATTATTTATTAAATTAGGACTCAGAATATTATCATCACAGTCCACCGTCGGCTCGCCGAGGCTCATCGCCGACGGTAGCGAAAATTCACGGGTGCCCGTGTTCGTCGGGTTTCCATCACAAATTTCCACCGATTATTATTATTTCCCGCTCAGAATTATTTATTATTTCACGAATGTTACTCAATCAATTCCTGCAAAACAAAATAATAAAACTTTAATCGATCAGGACAATACAGCAGCACAGCCAAGCACTGGATTATCACAAACAGACACACAAGAGCACGCGCACACGCGCCCGTCACCACAACATCACACAAAAATGCACACACATCACAGATTATATATACGCACGGATTATGTATGTAAACATACAAATATGTTTGAACAGGGAAACAAAGCTGAGAAAAGGAAACACAGGTGAATCACCGGAGGACACATCGAAAATACCCGAGAAACGGAAGCGTACTGGAGGGAAACGGACAGAGGAGTCCAGGGAAAAATAAGGAAAAGGAGGAGAAATTAAGAGGATAAAGTGACGAGCAGGGGAGAGATTAAGACGACAAAGAGATTGAGCGGATGAAACTGGGATATTAATGTTAGATAAAAAAAATGGGGATAAAAATAAAATGAGAACAGGGTATGGATCAACTCTCCTTCTACTCATGACACGTATAATAAAAATGGTGCCACACACGCCCATTCCAAACCACGTGTCCATGCCCCTGCTTACAAGCCGATTTTGACCCAATATTGTATCGTCTTTAATCTTTTAACGTAACATCTTGCGAATAAAAATTAATCCAAATGATCCCAAAATATTTTTAAAATTTTATAAATATCCCGAAACTAATAAAATAAGGTTTTCATAATTTTTAAAGCATTTTTGAAACGCAACTCGTACCCGCATTTCACGATTAACGAACCGGGCTGCTCTTAAAAGAAATTCTAAAAATTGCGAAAATAGTCTTAAAATGTTAGAAATATCCTGAAGTAAATGAAAACGCAATATTCGTAATTTTAAAATAATTTCTAAAATGCACTTTATACCCGCTTTTAACAAATAACCGAAACAACGTGCGGGTGAAATTAATCCCGAAAATTTCCAAAATAATTTTAAAATTCTCAGAATATTCCAAATTTAAATAAATTTGAGTTTCATAATTTTTAAAGAATTTTAGAATTAAATATGGATTTTACCATTAAACATACTCAGAAAATCATTTAAAGATAAATAATTAATGAATTATTGATTTCTCAATTTTATAAAATCCTAAAAATAATTATTGTAATTATAAAATCATAAAAACAATTTTAGAAACATTCGCAATATTTATGCAAATAAATTTGCACTAAATCCACTTTTGAAAGTGAGAACAATTCAATATGATCCCATAATTAATCGCGCGGACAACCCGGTACACTATAAATCACATATGGATAATAATCAAACAACACATAGCGATCAAAACCAACACACATATTTTATTTATTTAATAATTTCCATAATTGCACAACTAAATAATTCAAAAAGAATACACGAGTCGTTATACCCATGGCCACTGCAACAAAACTGGATAAGGATACTGGTAAATCAGTAGATATTACTGATTACCGAGGTATGATTGGCTCTCTACTATATCTAACTGCTAGTAGACCTGATATCATGTATGCTACCTGTCTTTGTGCAAGATTTCAAGCAGATCCAAGAGAACCTCACTTAACAGCTGTAAAAAGAATTTTCAAGTATCTTAAGGGAACAGCTGATCTGGGATTGTGGTATCCCAGAGAATCAGATTTTAAACTAATAGGTTACTCAGATGCAGATTTTACAGGTTGCAAAATTGACAGGAAAAGGACAAGTGGAAGCTGCCAATTTCTTGGAGGCAGATTGGTTTCTTGGTTTAGCAAGAAACAAAAATCAATTTCCACATCAACTGTAGAAGCAGAGTACATTGCTGCAGGAAGCTGTTGTGCACAGATTCTTTGGATGAAGAATCAGTTACTAGATTATGGGTTAACATATTTTAAAATCCCTATTTACTGTGATAATCAAAGTGCTATTGCTATGACAGGTAATCCAGTTCAACACTCAATGACAAAGCACATCAACATTAGGTACCACTTCATAAGGGAACATGTGGATGAAGGTACAGTGGAATTGCACTTTGTTCCAACAGATCAGAAACTAGCAGATATCTTCACAAAACCACTATGTGAAGCTACTTTTACAAGATTGGTAAATGAACTTGGAATGGTTTCAGGTTCTTTCTCTAAATCTGCTTAGTTTTTGTTCTGATGCATCAGACTTTATGATCAGTATTTACAGAAATTACTTTCCTTGTGAATTCTGTGCTTACCTGAAAATTGCTTAAGTACTGATTGTTGTCTGATGTGAATTTCTAAACTCTGATAATGATATGTCTGTTTATGTAACTATTCAATCCTATGAGGATACCTGTGCTAGATGCTAACCTAGTAGTCTTCAATATACTAGAGATCCCATGTTAGAAGTAATTATTTCTGTGGAAATTTATTGACATAAGTAAATTCTGATATTGAGCTTAGTTGAGTTTACTTTTTCTATCTTATTACTAAGTCAAAAATTAGAATAATGCTTCTCATCTGTTAAGTTCCGATTCTAGTAAATCTGTTGAATGAACTAAGTGCTGATAAACCTCACTTATCAAAAGAAAAAGGAAAAGAAACAAGAAATAAAAATCAGGTACTCCTTTGAGATCTAGAGTAAAAATGTGGAAGGGACGACCCAAGTGTATTGCTGGTATTAAGTAATATGCATCAGAAAAGCAAAATATTTTCTTGGTGACTTTTCACACTCTATGATCACTGGAGAAATACTCTGATAAAAGTATAAATTCTGATAAGCAGTCATGACTCACTTACACTGAGAAGCCACTGTAAAATGGAATTTCAAAAGATGCACAAAATTAGCACAAAACAGTTGAGGTGGACTCAAGCGTGAACTCATTCAATAGTAGGCTTCAGAATAATGACAGATTTTCAGTAAAGTTTTAGTTATGCCTTATTTCTAAGATGTACTGAAGTGAATCAGACTTTACTCTTTGTCTGATATTTAGCTTAGTGCACACACTAACACTCCATATAAATGATGAAAATTACTGTGGTGATCTATGTTATTATAGATGAACAGTTTATGTGTCAGATTGCATAAATTCTGAGGACAAGTTCTGTTGAATGTTCTGATGATTAAGTTCTGAAGAATCGATATCAGAATTTATGTGACGAATTACAAAAAAATAGACATTCATTTTTCGAGTTAAGAAATTATGTTCTGATGACTGTTAAGTTCTTATATAAGTCTAAGTTCTGATATTAAATTCTGATCCTTTACTTGACTTATTTATGGATAAAATATAAAAACAGTCTCATTTTAAATCAGAATATGTTTGGGTAGAATATTAACAGTCAATCTAATTAGGGTTAGTAAAACACGTACATGTACAATAATTTTTACTTGTTACTTGTGCGCATTAAACCCTGTCTTACACTTCCAATGACTGTTTTTCGTCTTCCCAGTCTAGGGAGACGAGGTAGAATTAATTCTACCTGTCAGCATTAAATTTCCTTGCATCTCCTGGCATTCTCTTGCCTATATAAACCAACATTTCACATCAGCCTATACATCAATTCTTTTCTCAAACACTTACTCTCTTTTCCCTCATATACACAACATCATGGTTAACTATAATATGTTTCTAAACTATGAGACCTTCAACATGGAGTTAAGCCATGAGGGATGGCAGCAGGAATGGCACGTGACTGTCATTCCTGATGAGATTTGGGACTCGGTTCCCCAGGAGGTTCTCACACACCTCCTGTTCTTTTACATGGACTACTATCGCCATCTGGAGCGATTGGAGGAAGAAAGGTTGGAAGCTCTCCGCCAACAAGAGCGAATCATTCGACTCGCTATTCTTTTTGTAGGGAGTCGGAAGAAGAAATAATTTATTTTCTTCTTCATGTTTTTCTTCATCATCAGCTTTACCCTGCTTCTTGAGCTAGGACTAAAGCTGTTGATGTTAGGTTTAGAAGCTTAGGACAGTCTTGTAATTCTCTGATGTAATTTCAATTTCATGAATGTATTCTCTTAATATATTAATGAAATTTCTTATTTTTGCAAGATTCTGTCTCTGAGATGTTTGCACATTTAACTGCACTGTTAAATCCTGATATATCCATGTTCTGATGATCATTTTAATCATTGATTTAAATTAAGTTCTGACTTTCTAATATCTGTACTTGTTTACTTAATTTATTTTTGTCATTCTCACACTTGAAATTTATTTTCAGAATATTAGTTTTGCAGTGAAAATAATTGAATAAGTGGGAAACTGTTTAAATTTTGAATTAAAACTGATTTACCTCAATTAATGGAATTACTGGGTAAGTGGAACGGTTTTTTCCTTAAAAAACTGCAAGTGGGTAAGTAATGATTACTGTTTTCCCGTGCCCATTAACTATTCATTATTGCTGCATGTCTGACAGGTGTCTAACTGTTATATTTTTTTACCAATTATAAGTAAGAGAGAGAGAAGATTATACAATCTTTTATTTACTTTTAGACTTTATCTCTCTTTCTTTGCTTTTACTCTCTCTCATCTCCTGACGTTGGTTTTTCATACAGACATTTTATCAAACACCTAACCAGCAATCTTAATTTTCGATTTTTCTCATGGCACCTAAGGATTTGATCATTGATGGAGCTAAGTTCGTTCCAAATAACTATGCTGCAATTCTCGATCATGCTGAAGCTCCGTCTGAGTTACATTTTGTGCAAGATCTTCTTGCACACAGTGAAATTGGGTATGCATTAACCCAGCCTTCAGTCTTTTCAAGCCAACAAGTTCTGACGTTTTGGCGGACTGGGCATTTTGATAATGGTGGTACAACCGGTACTCCCAGTATTGTTTTTGAAGTGGATGATTTTAAACATGTGGTAACTCCTGGTACAATTCGCAAGGCCTTACATTTACTAGAAGGCTGTACTTTTTCAACACCGGAGGAATCAGCTCTACAAGAGTTAATGGACAGTTTGGGGTATGAAAAGAGTTTGGCTAAGCTTGGACAGTTGAAACGGGCACATATCAGAAAGGAATGGAGCTTCTTCTTCGACTGCATCACTAAAGCCTTCGGGAATAAGTGTTCAAACTTTGATGCCATTCCAATAATGAGTCAGCACATCGGGTATGCTATTATTAACCAAACTCATTTTGATTTTGCAAGTGCTGTGATAGGTTTCATAGGGGATAGGATGACAGAAGATAGAAATGTAGTTTACTTTGCTAGATTCTGTCAGCTTATATATAACTTTTGATGTACTGACCCCCCTCAACTAGCCAGTTCTTTATATCCACCCTTTAAAATTACAAAATGAGCCTTTAATGACTTGGTAAATGCTGACCTTAAGAAAAAGGTGGTTAGACCTTTACAGGTTCCTCAGTCTGTAAAACAGATCTTGGTAAATGCTGATCCTGAAACCTATAGATCTGTTTATCCTAATGTGCAACCCACCACCACATCTCAAACACCACAGCAACCATCAGAACATACCACTCATACATCAATTCCTCAACCCTCCCTCAGAACATATCTCAAATCATATCTCTCAACTTCATAGACAGCTCAACCTTCATTCTCAGCACCTACTGTGAAGCCTTCATCTTCCAAGCCCAAGAGAACAAAGACTGTTTCTCAAACACCACAGAAGAGAAGGAGGATTGTTCTGAGAGATGAGTCTGATAGTGAGGAACAGGTTTATCCATCAGAACCTGTTGTTAAAGAAGCTGAGAAAGTTTCTTCTCAGAAGGATTCTGGAATTGGGGGATCTAAGCTTCTCAAAAGGCTTAGGAGAATGACTTCTGCTGAACCTCCCAAGGAATCCCCACCTTCTAAGAGATACAAGAAACAGAGAGCTAAAAGGCCAGTTTCAGATAATGAGGAAGCAGCAACTAAGGAAGGAGATCAGGAATCTCTGATCTCACAAGAACCAGAATTTGCTGAAGCCACTGCTTCTCCTTTGACTTCAACTCATGAAGCTGCTACAGAAAAGGCAAACACACCATCTGTGTCTTCTGTACATGAAACTGTATCTCCTGTTGATCCAGGCACAAGTGCTGAAATTGATATTCAGAACCTGGTTGTGCCTGAGGTACTTTACTTAGAAGCTCCAACAACAATTAATCCATCTACAACACCTTTTCCTGATGCTACTAAAACTCCAGAATTGTCTCCAACACCTTCTCTGCATCAAGATGATGATGATCAGAATATATGAGAGCATCATGATATGTCTGTTAATCAGAACTTGGAACCAGATCAGCACTTAGAGGATGATGCTGAAGCCTCAATTGCTTCTCATACTGTTATTTTATCAGAAGATGCTGATTCTGTAAGTTCTGATGCTGTAAATGCTGATAATACTGGTGATGCTGCTCCAAATGCAGATGCTGATGAAGCAGGTCCTTCAGGACATGCACCTCAGCAAACTGTTCATAAAAGTGAACTAGTTAAGAAGTTTGTTACAAGAGAAGCACCAGTGTCTTTGAGTGAAACTCCTGCAGGACATGAGTGGACTAAGGAATGGAACTCAGTTACCTGTGTTCTATCTGCAAAGACTCTTGCTGAGCACTTGACAAAAGCTGATGAGATGTTAATTAATGATGATTTCAAAATACAGCTTTGAGTCACTGCATTGAGTACTAAAAATCTGCAAGGTCTCCATTCCACAACTCATGAAGAGTTACATAAAATTCAGGAAGAATTACTCAAACAAGAAACAGTTCAGAAAATTGACAAGAAAAAATTCTTCCAACCTACCTTTGATAGAGTTGCTTATATTGAGAAGACTCAAGAGAAGCAACAGTCTCAGATTGATGATATTTTGAAAAATCAAGCTTCTCAGCAATCTCAACTCGATGAAATCCAAGCCTCAGTGGAATTGCTTGTCTCTCTTCTCTTACCTACTGATGCCAAAAAGGGGGAGAAAGTAATTAAGTCCAAATGCAAAACTGATAAGACACTGAAGGGGAAGGATGATGAAAAAGATGACCAGGGAAACTTTGGAATGGGTGGAGGTCATAGTCAAGGTAGAGGTTTCTCATCAAGAAAAGCTGAAATCACAAGTCACAGGATAAGTTCTGATGCTGGAAAAAGAATTACTTCTGCTACTGGTAAAAATATAAGTTCTGATGAACTTTTGGATCTTGATGAAGAAATGTCAAGACAGTTATTTCTTAAGGAAAATCCAGGAATGGACTTGGAGAGTCTGATGGAAGAAGAAGCTAGACTTAAATCAGAAAAAGTCAAATCTAAATCTGAAGGTTCTGGTAAAAAGAAACTTCCAAAGCTCAAAGGCATTGTGATAAAAGAAAGGACAAATTTTGTAGCAACCAAAGCTAAATCACAACTGCAGATAGATCCAAGGTCCAAGGGCAAAGAGAAAGTTGGTGAACCTATCAAGGTTTATGTGCCTCCTGTGAATGAAGAAATTACTGATGAAGAAGCTGATCTTGCTCTGACTTCAAGAAAAATTTCTAAGACAACCTCTGACATGGCTCAAGTTGTTCAGAGTCAAGAGATAGTTAATTCTGATATCTCAAAGAAGCAAGTAACCTCTGACATAGCTCAAGTTAACTTGATATCAGAAGATAAATCAAAGGAAACCTCTGACATTGCTCATGTTAAACCTTCGAAGATACTCCTACCAGGATTCACTAAAGCCAAACAGACTCAACCTTTGAAGACTGCTGCAAGTGGTTTTAAAGCAAGAGTGGTTACTGGAAAGGAAGCAAGATATAAAAATGGATTGGGAAGTGCTGATGAAAGAAGAATACAGAACACAACCAATGATCCAACTTCCTTAAGTGAACCAGGTATTGGAGCAACTCCTGAGAGATTGAATCAACTAGAATCTGTACAAATGGTTTACCATACCTACTTGAAAGAACACATCTTGTTGTACTTCATGACAGATGGTAGGGTTTATCATATAAGGGAAAATTCCATTCCACTGAAGTATTTTGAAGAGCTGGAACATGTATTATTCTTACTTCAAGTGAATGATAAAATAACAGAAAGTGCTGCAAACTTTTTGAAGAGTCAAATTCAGAAACAGAAAAAGCTTTATTTTATTAAGTCTGACAGCACATATCTTCCAAAGTACAGAGATCACAAGGGTGATATTATTGAGATGAAGCCCAATTCTGCTAAGATTATAACTACCTTTCTGGGTTACAGGGCTGTGGAATTCAATCTTGAGTCTGACAAGGCATATTTGATCAGACTGGATCAGGACATAAAGAAAGCTAGAATTAATGATCTCAGGGCTACAATCTTTCAAATTGGTGAAGATACTGCAGAACTTAAAGATGCTAAAAAGAGGATGATTGATGAACTCAGATATCCTGAGAGATGTTTGTTGAAGAACTATCTCAAAACAACTCCTGACATCAGAGAGATTAGAAGATGAAGCCAAGTCAAGATCTACAACTGCTCAAATTCTGATATGAATACAGACTGAAGTTTTTATCAGAAGTTAAAGATTGGTAAAGCTTTAAGGACTGTAAGTTGTATTTATCTAGTCAAATTCTCATGCATTTGTACTTAATGTTTTTGACATCATCAAATATCTGTTAAACTTGTATATTATGCTAATTTACAAGTTGGGGGAGATTGTTAGATATATTTGATGATGTCATGACTAATGTGATTTATGTTTAGTTTACAGATCTCACTTAAACAGGACAAATCAGTACTTAACTGAAATCAGCACTTATACTGAAGTCAGAAGTTAAGTCATCAGTACTTAAGGTTCAGAAGATATTTATCAGAAGATAATATCAGGACTTAAAGGAAACGTTCAGATAAGGAAGGCAGCTGATTCATAGGAAGAGAAGATCGAGACAAACATAAGAAGATATATGCATGAAGAAGGAATTCTATGAAGAATAGAATACTTGGAAGAAAAGATATCTGATTGATATATTTTAGGAAGCAGAATTATATTCCATATCAATTAGCGATTATCTTGTAACTGTGTAGTATATAAACACAGACATAGGGTTTACACTATAAGTGTTATCACAATCGAGAAGATTATTCATTGTAACCCTAGCAGCTCTCGTGATATTTGTTCATCACTGAGAGAGAACAGTTCCATACTATAACAGAGTTTATTATTTTGAATAAATTTTGTTTTCTGTTACTTGAGCTATTAAAGTTCGATTTGATTGTGCTATACACTGTATTCACACCCCTCTACAGTGTATGTGACCTAACAATACATATGACCAATGTTCGAAAATAGGACTGTCACATACTTTGCAAAATATTCCATCGTAACATACCAGTAGGTCCTGTAAAAATACTTATTTATAATTATATACGTATATATATATATATATCTATATATTCAACTAGTAACCCCGATAGTCACAGGATATGTCCCCGTATTTTCAAATTTAATTTTCCCAAAAATTCGGGCAACACCTCCTCTGTTTATCGGCCTACCCGTCGAAACAATTCAACGTCAATACACAACACTACCACAATAATCCACAATCCAACCGATAACGCAACCAAACAATCAATACAATTCTAGTCCCAACCAATCACACCACCCAACAATCTCGAAACTAAATATTTACTATTACTTTTATTTCGAATATTCTAAAAATAAAATTTATGAATTATTATTAGGCTCAAGAATTATCATTGCCATTTATCCGTCAGCTCAACGAGTTCATCGCTGATGGCGGAATAACTCCGATGGTACCCGTACGAGCGTCCTGTCAGAGTTTCGCTATAACCTTTTAAACCCGAATAATTATTACTTAATAGATTAGTAACTTCTCAAAATCACAGAAGCCATCATCTAAAATATACTATTGAATTAATTCGGGAATCACATAATAGCTTTCCAGTTCTTATCGAAACAACAACCAAAACATACGCGGACGACCCCTGCTGGAAAAAGAGATGGCAGCGGGGGAAGTAAATAAAATAGGGGCGGCACACAGACAATAGCACCATCTGCTAATGACCCACACATAAACACACACACACACACACATATATATATATATATGTAAGCGTATATATATATATATATATTAGGCCAGCAAACAGAACCAGGATGGAACACCACCAGAAAAATGATGGCAAACTACCAAGGAGCGGCAGCCGGACTTACAAAAGAGGAAACAGGGAAGAAAAGAACCGAGGCAGCTATAGATATATATACATATATCTGATATTGAGAAAGAAAAGAAAGTGTAGAGAGGGGAGATTATAGAAAACGGGAGAGTGAGAGAGCAAAAATGGGGGAGGAGAAGTCGACCTCTAAAAGAAATAAAACAGGGGATAAGATTAATCATCCTTATCTGGTTTATTTCTCTTATTGCCCCAATCTAACACCGCAAATAAGCTGATAACGATACATATTGCACATTTTAATTCATCAAAACGATTCCAAATTAATTCCAAAATTTTCGTAATAATTCAAAATTAATAAAAAAAAATTCAGGATTTTTAATGGATTTTTGAATCACACTCTATATCCGCATTTATCAATTAACGAACCGAGTTGCACTTAAAACAATTATAGAAAATCACGAAAGTAGTCTTAAAATATTATAAATATCCCGAAGTTAATAAAAATATAAATTTCATAATTTTAAAACAATTTCTGAAATATAGTTTATACCCACTTTTATCAATTAAATGAATCGACGGGCGGATGAAATTAATCCCAAAAATTTCCAAATAATTTTAAAATTCTCAGAATATTCTGAACTTAAATAAATATGAGTTTCATAGTTTTTGAAGAATTCTGGAATTAAATACGAATTTTACAAATAAATGAAATCAGAAAATTATACAGGGCTAAATAATTAATGAAATATTGATTTATCTATTTTATAAAATCCCAAGAATAATAAATAAGATTATAAAGTAATAAAAATAATTTTAGAGATAACTCAAGTATTTATGGAAATAAATCTTGAGTAAAATCACCTTTAAATATAAAAACAAAACAACAAAGTTCCACAACGAATCATGCAAAGGATCCTCTAACACCAACGATCACACATACTTAATAACAAAATAATATCCAACTGACAGAACCCATGCACATATTTTATTTATTTAATTATTCAATAATTACACATTTGAATAATACTAAAAATATACGAGTCTTTACATCCTTCCCCCTTAAAAAGATTTTGTCCTCAGAATCTGATCTAACTAAACAAGTGAGGATACTTGTCAAACATATCTAACTCTGACTTCCAGGTAGACTCTTCTTACTCGAGAATTTATTCAAAGCATACTCATTATGGATATAAACTCATTCCTAAGGACTCACTCTTAACGATCTATGATTTGGAGCGATCATTCCACGCAGAACAAATTCAGATGAGAGCCGCTTGGCTCCTAGTTGATGACTTGGTTTGAATTAGGACATATCGCTTTAACATTGACACGTAAAACACACTATAAATTTGCTGCGACTACGGCTGCAATACTAACTCATGAGGAACTTTATCTATTTTCCTCGATACCTCGAACAGTTTCATATATTTAGGACTCAACTCGCCCCTTCTCATCAAACCTAACCAATCTTTTCCAAGATGAAACTTTTGTCAATACTAATGATCCTATTTCTATATCCATACTCTTTTGATGCAAATCCGTCTTCTTTCTTTGTCTATCACGAGCTGTTCCAATTCTTTTTTGAGTCAACACCACTACGTCCTGGGTTTGCTAAATTAATTCAGGACCTAACAACATTTATGCTCCCACTTTCTCTTAATAGTGTGGGGAACCACCCTTATGTCCATACAAGGATTCACAGGTAGCATTCCCCTACTAGCATGATAACTATTAACATAGAGAAATTCAATCAATGGTAGGTGATTACCTCTGTTTCCTTTTAGATCCAAAATATATATACTCTCAACATATCTTATATTGTCTAAATCATCTTTTCACTTTGGCCCTTCGTCTACGGATGATAGATGGTACTCACTTTCCACTTAATTTCCAAACATTCAAACACTTCTTACTCATTTCCATCAATTCAAGCTGGAAAGTAATCTCGTATCTTGACTTCTTCTCACCTTCAGGTATTTGAACTTCACATTCCACTCTTTCCAATTCTTTTATTAACTTCTCAGTGATCTTAGTTACATTCAGCCCTTTCTTTCTGCACAAGGTGTCGGTTACTACACTGACTTTGCTAAAGTGGTTGCTAATGGAATAATCAGAATCTTTTGTTTATCTCGGCCGAAATTCATCCTTGAAAACTTAACGTATGGTTACTTCCATTCTAATCTTCATAGGAAAAACCTTGGGCGTTCAATATAGACTTTCTTAATCTTTAAATTGCTGAGGATGTTATCAATAAATACAATTTGCTTATCCAAGTTCTCCTTATACACCATATTTCTTAATTCCTTATAGGCAACTGATACACTTGTTACTCCATATAATATCACCAGAACTTGCAATACTCATAACTCATTCCAATCATAATCTCTGATATGTCCTTAGGATGGATCTTAAGTTAATTCCCGAGACATAACACACTCCTTGAATTAGGTCTCATAAGTAATCAATTCTTAATAGAGGTTACTTATTCTTATTCGTCATTTTGTTAAACTCCCGATAATCAGTACCCAATCTCATAATTTTATCCCTCTTCTCCAAAAACATCACTGGTGCACCCCAATGGACTATATTTGGTATGCTCACTTCCCTTTCTAATAACTTTTACAATTATTGAACTAATTATTTCGTTCCATTGGCCTCCAGATAGACTCCAAGTCATTTATTTATTACTCAAACTTCCTCCAGCTTAAGTATTTTCTTCTTCGTATCTTTACACATGGTGGATCTACCTTATATCCTTAGCTTATTACCCCTTTTCTCGCATGATTGGAAGAACTTCTTATATTGCTTCTACACCTAGAAACTTACCTTACTATTAGCTTATGTACCCTTTACAATTTGCTTCTTCTAAAAACCACTCCTTGCCTTACTACAGGACAACCAACCTGATCCTAAAATCACATTGAACTCTTCTAGCTCGAAGAGTGTTAGATCAGCTGCAACTACATCCAAATTCTATACGCTCGATCTCTTGGTCCTTTTGAAAATTACGCCTCTAGCTGTGCTGGATGTTGGCCCTTGGGATGTAGTATCTTGAGTAACCGTTTTACAACTCCTTGCAATATGCCCAACTTTTCCACAATTGTAACACGTAACTCCTGGATTTTCTGGATTACATTCCGATGCATAATGACCCTTATGACCACACTTGAAACATTGCACATTCTTTTTGCACGAACCATTATGTCTCCTGTCACAGGACTTGTAATCCACTACTGACTTGACTGACTGAGCTGGAGTAGAAGCAACTGAGATAGTATCAGACTTAGTCTGGGAGAAACTCTGTCTCTTGAATCTTTTACTCCTGTTTCGGCCAAACCGATTCTGAAATTCTTGACTGGATTCTCCTTGGTCTGCCTTGTCCATAACACCTTCATACTTCCTTTTTTTATCTTTCTCTTCCTTAACAGCCAACTTCTGGTCACTTTCCATTACCAGGGTGGCTTGAACCATAGAGGAGTATGTCTTGAGTTGCAATGCCACAACTCCTCTGCGAATTTCAGGCTTCAACCCTTGTTGAAACCTCCTTGCTTTCTGAATCTCCGTACTTACATACTCAGGAACTAATCGGGTCAATTCTGTAAACTTGGCCTCATACTCCAACACACTTCTTTCACCTTATTTCAGTTCTAGAAACTCGACTTCCAACTGATTCCTTAGACCATCGGGAAAATACTTTTCCAAGAATAATTCTATAAATCTCGTCCAAGAAACAGGGCCTTCTCTTTCCAACGCACGAGTGGATTCCCACCAATAATTTGCTTCATTCTTAAGAAAGTAGCTCGCATAATCGGTCTTAAGATCATCACTTACTTGCGTGAGGGCAAATGCCTTTTCCATTTCCTTAAGGCAAATTTCTGGAAACAACAGGATCCACTTCGCCCTTGAACTCTGGGGGCTTAACAGACTGAAAGGATTTAAAACTAGTAGTTTGGTTTAGCTCTCCTTGTTGATGTTGTTGCTGTTGAATCCGTTGGACTAACTACAACTGTTGTTGCTGCTGCTGGCGCAACAAGTCTAGAATTTCCTTTATAGCTGGACCCACAACAATACTACTACTATTTTCTTTAGACTGGGTAGCTTTCTTGGGTGGCATCTTCCTGAAATATATAAATGAGTTTATTCAAAACATAACAAAAATATTTAACAAAAGATATCACCGTTTAAATGGTGCACCTGTATTAGGAAAATGCTGCCCAATCACAATACCCATGCTTTAAATATCAGGGTCCATTTATAAAAGAAATCTAGATTAACAACACTAGCAACCATAACAACAATGGCAGTAGCAGAATCAACAACAGTACAGGAAAACTGAAATACAAAGAAACTAAACATCGTAGCATGGCTTCTCAATATAACTGCAATTGACCAACTTCCCATCACTACTCAAGTACAATAGCTAAACTGCTCTGATATACAACAAAAGTTGGCTGGCTATATCAGCCACACACTATGTAGAACAAACCGGTAAATCAAGTCAAGCTTAAGGAACACTGGCTCTACTAAGCACCGTAGTCCATATCTCAACCAACCATCCCTCTAAGGATGATTTCTTATCATCCACAAGCAATTTACCAACCACTGAATTACTGTTCCCGAGGCTGTAATTCCACCGATAGATTTTGAACCTTCGCTATTACCCTTATTCTTAAATAACACCCTGATATAGGACTTTCGTTCTTCCTAACAGTCACTCTTATTTGCTTTCAATTACAAGGACCATCTAATCGCAAAAATTCATTATCATAGAATATCAAATGAAATCTCAAACTCAAGGGAATCGAATAAGAAGAAACAGTGAAGAAGATGTAGATATGATTGAGAGCAACCATACATATACATAAGATGGCCAGTCTTGGTACTGCATAGCTTACAACACATAATTCAGTGGCGTCCCACCAGACCCTTTTGTCACACAGACACATGGTCAACTCATATGCATTGTTTGCCCCAATCAACCGAAAGAGTCACTGAGGAAAGAGATAATGTTTAGATAGAAAATTCACAAATAGGGAGAGAGAAAATATGATTTATAATAAAACCAACAGAATTCTAAGTTGCTTACTCCGAATTCTCAACTTCCTCACAGGAAAAGTAAGCAACTTATGGGATAGGAAACAATTACTCTGGAAACACGATACGTCTCAAGAAAGAAGTATAAGGGTTCAAAGATACAACCAAAAATACTGATCCATATTCATTATAAAACTTGGCTGTCATAGCAGCCATTGACTTTTATAATTCCATCTGAACTCACCGAGGTCGCACACTTGGTCCAACAACATTACTTGACATAGAAAACACGATATTTAAAGATAATGTTAGTGTCTCTTCAACTGACACATCCAGGGTCTGCTCAAACACTGAACTCTCGCGATCAGACTCATTTTCTCGGGAGGGATATCTAAATCTCTATCGGCATTGCCAACGATACATATATACGAGGGAGACATATTAAAAGCTAGGGCAGTTCCATCCAATCCTCTACAGGCGTCAAGGTTTTGCCTTAGAAACCCTCGACTAAACTCTTAGACTCGCTCCTCTGATTGAGTTGTTATCCCACATCTATATATTAACTATCCCGCACCCTTTTGACTCTACTCCTAACCTAAATCAGGGACTCAAACTTGTAGCACTGATACCAAGTGACGGCCTCAACCCCGGGGTCAGGAGTTGACGTCACCAATAATAGTAATATAATTCAAATCACTAATTATACATAACCACGACCCCTTGCCAAGACCTTTTACAGGTTTAAGTATGATTTAGGTTACAACTATTACAAAACCGACTCACAACAAACCATCCTTACGCAACTAACTTAATACAGCAACTCAACATACCATCCTTGGTCCAACACAACTACCTCATAGGAGCCTGACACGGAAGGAATTGGAACTCTGCCCCGACTATCATGGAAGAATCTCCTAGGCATCTGTAATACATATATAAAACATTCTGCAAGGGCGAGCAATCAATTGCTCAATAGTACCACTATATGAATAACAAGTAAAACGATTTAAAATAAAACAGTGATAGAAACATAATTCATAACTTGTTAGAAAATGAGTAAAACATGTATAAACCGTATATCAAAACTAGCATGCTCTGTAAACCAAAAACCAAAATCAAAGTCGTGTGCTGTGCATAAATACCAGAGTTCAATTTTTAGCATGCTATTTTCATTTCCAAATCTTTCATTCTATTACAGGAACCACAAAACCATTTTCCCCGTTACGGGGACCAAAAACCATTTGTTCCGTTACTGGAACCTCAATCACTTGTTCAGTTACTGGAACCTCAATCACTTGTTCCGTTACTGCAACCTCAATCACTTATTCCGTTACTGGAACCACAAAATCACAATCAGATATGTATTGGATGTTATCTAGGGACGGCTGATCAGGCCTCCACACAAATTATCTAGGATAGTTCGCTGGGCTATCACACAAAATATCTAGGAAAGCTAATCGGGCTTTTACATAAATTAACCGGATCTGCATAGACTAGCTAGGTCTCTGATTAACTATGCTGGACTAATTGGTTATGTAATGCGCGCAACCGAATTAGCCACTTACGTAACGTTATCCAATATCTGATTTTTTTATCCAGTTCCAAAATCACTTTTACCTATCTCTTGTTAAAATCAATTCTGTCACAGCACACTATTCAAAACCTCTTTTCATTTTAATCACATTTTAGAGATAGGTACTTTCAGAAGTTACTTTTCCCCAAAAACATATTTAAATAACATTTTTAAATACAGGGATACGTAACTTAAAACGTTTCTATTCCATTATGAGAATAAAACAACAGCCATTCATATATACTGAACCATAAAAGAATGGTCAGGGGTACTTGCCTTGCAGAGCTTTACAACTAATACCGATTGACCTTGGACTGACTTGGACGCTCGGCTTTATCGCCTTACTACCATACTATCCTGGATCCGACTTTGACAATCAGGTCCTTCACTTGGAACCTTGCTGAGCTTGTCGACTGATCACTAGGTTATCTTTGGTTCGATAACAATTCTTGAGTCCTTCAACTAGAACCTACAGAGTCGTAATACCCTACGTTAGACGACCATGTATGCTTGATATATCCTCGCTAACAACCTACCCATTCGATATCAAATCGCGACTCATAATTATACATATTATAATAACACACACAACATTTAGATTTCACGCATTCAAGATTCGGTTCAATATTCAAAACTTGGTTCGACGATCATTTTCAGAAAATACATATGACCAACGTTCGAAAATAGGATTGTCAGATACTTTGCAAAATATTCCATCGGAACACACTAGTAGGTCCTGTGAAAATACTTATTTATAATTATATACATATATATATATATTCAACTAGTAACCCCGATAGTCACTGGATATGTCCCCGTATTTTCGAATTTAATTTTCCCATAAATTCGGGCAGCACCTCCTCTGTTTATCGGCCTACCCGTCGAAACAATTCGACGTCAATACACAACACTACCACAATAATCCCCAATCCAACCGATAACGCAACCAAACAATCAAAACAATTCTAGTCCCAACCAATCACACCACCCAACAATCTCGAAACTAAATATTTACTATTACTTTTATTTCGAATATTCTAAAAATAAAATTTATGAATTATTATTAGGCTCAAGAATCATCATTGCCATTTATCCATCAGCTCAACGAGTTCATCGCTAACGGTGGAATAACTCCGACGGTACCCGTACGGGCGTCCTGTCAGAGTTTCGCCATAACCTTTCAAACCCGAATAATTATTAATTTAATAGATTAGTAACTTCTCAAAATCACAGAAGCCATCATCTAAAATTTACTATTGAATTAATTCGGGAATCACAGAATAGCTTTCCAGTTCTTATTGAAACAACAACCAAAATATACGCGGACAACCCCTGTCGGAAAAAGAGACGGCAGCGGAGGAAAGTAAATAAAACAGGGGCGGCACACAGACAATAGCACCATCTGCTAATGACCCACGCATAAACACACATATATATGTAAGCATATATATATATAAGCGGCTACCGGACTTGCCAAAGAGGAAACAGGGAAGAAAAGAACCGAGGCAGCTATAGATATATATACATATATCTGATATTGAAAAAGAAAAGAAAGTGTAGAGATGGGAGATTATAGAAAACGGGAGAGAGAGAGAGAGCGCAAAAATGGGGGAGGAGAAGTCGACCTCTAAAAGAAATAAAACAGGGGATAAGATTAATCATCCTTATCTGGTTTATTTCTCTTATTGCCCCAATCTAACACCGTAAATAAGCCGATAACGATACATATTGCACATTATAATTCATCAAAACGATTCCAAATTAATTCCAAAATTTTCAAAATAATTCAAAATTAATAAAAATAAAATTTTCAGGATTTTTAATGGATTTTTGAATCGCGCTCTATATCCGCATTTAGCAGTTAACGAACCGAGCTGCACTTAAAACAATTATAGAACACCACAAAAGTGGTCTTAAAATGTTATAAATATCCTGAAGTTAATAAAAATATAAATTTAGTAATTTTAAAATAATTTCTGAAATACAGTTTATACCCGCTTTTATCAATTAAACGAATTGAAGCGCAGGTGAAATTAATCCAAAAAATTTCCAAAATAATTTTAAAATTCTCAGAATATTCCAAACTTAGATAAATATGAGTTTCATAGTTTTTGAAGAATTCTGGAATTAAATACGGATTTTACAAATAAATGAAATCAGAAAATTATACAGGGCTAAATAATTAATGAAATATTGATTTATCTATTTTAAAAAATCCCAAGAATAGTAAATAATATTATAGAGCAATAAAAATAATTTTAGAGATGACCCAAGTATTTATGGAAATAAATCTTGAGTAAAATCACCTTTAAATATAAAAACAAAACAACACAGTTCCACAACGAATCACGCAAAGGATCCTCTAACACCAACAATCACACATACTTAATAACAAAATAATATCCCGCTGACAGAATCCATGCCATTTTTTAATTTTTTAATTATTCAATAATTACACATTTAAATAATACTAAAAATATACGAGTCTTTACAAGCTTCTTGTTTGCCATGACACATTGCTTAGGAATCTGGAAATGTTTGTAATGTTTGGTGGTTGGACAAATGTATACCACTCCCTTGCTTGGCTGTAAATATGCTTCTGGAAAAGCAGCTACTTGAGCCTTCTTCAATTCATTTAGCAAGAGAGTGTCTTCTTGAATCACTCTATTGACTTTATTTATCAGAATGTCCAACTCAGATGCCCTTCTTGTTATGAGGTAGCTAAGGGACACCTATATATACCTGTCTACCTCAGAGTCATTAATGTTGGCCACAATTCTTTTCTCTTGAAAATTATTACTTGTCACCAAGACCATCCTTGTGAAATTTATTATCTTGTCCAAGGCCTTCTTGTATGTGTAGAAGTTGTTGTTTAGAGAAGCCTTGAGAGCCTTTAGCAATTCATCAAATTCCCTGCTTAGACTAGGTACCTCGACTGCTTTTATATGCCTCTCCATTCCAACATGAACATCTTTGGCTTTGCGTTGTTGAACAGCTTGAACAGATGTTTGGACAGATGATCTTAATAGCCTAGCCTCAATCTCCCCCTTAGTCTTGTTAGCAGGAAAAATGTGAGGTGTAGGGATTTCAGGCCTAACAACTTCCGAAAGTGCAGACAGTGGAATGTTGAGTGCATCTATGATGGCTCCCAATGACACTGAGTTCTTTATTTGTAGATGTTTATGGGAGTCCGCCAAGGTTTGTATATCAACCTGTTGACTTTGGACCATAGTTGTGAGTTGTGACACTTGAGTTGTTAATGACTCATTGGCTTACTACAAGGGGGAGACTTGAGATTAGAGAGCTTGAATTTGTAAGTTGGTTGATGTTGATAATGGTTGTTAAGATGTGGAAAATAGAGAAATTCTAAATGTAGCTTGCACAGCTTCCTTGATTTTTTCCATCAAAAGAGCATATGGCTCATATCTAGCCTAATGGAGTTGATCCAATTTGACCCTAATATCATTAGTATTTATGATTTATTGCTGAACAACTTCATGAAGAGCTATAAATGACTCCTTGAGATTCTTGATGCTCTTGTCTACAGATGAAAAATCAAACTTGACCATTTGATCAGTAAATCTAGAAAATTTTTGTTTGATTTCCACCTGAGAAGGAATGATCTCATCCAATTTTTCCTTGACCAGTTTCCTTGTTCTGTCTTGATGATCAGTCAATTACAGTTTTAGAGCTTTACCAAAGAGATGAAAAGCTTTAAGTTGAGCTTTGTAGACCTCAATGACTGTATCATAGACTTCTTGTGGAGTTAAAGATTTAGCATTACTCCCAATAATGGTCAAGTACTTTTCCTTGAACCTTGCTAGTACTTCATCCATCTCTAGACTAAAATCTTTGTCCATTCAGGCATCACAATTTCCATCTTGTTCAGCTTCATTTACAATTTTAGCCTGTTATTCTTGAACCTCTATCTGATAGGAAATCATGATAGCTTGGTAATCTTGGTTAAACATGTTTGAGGTGAGAAACTGTTATGAAATTTGAGCAAGGCCAGACAGTTAATCAACTAGAAGATCATTGATAGTTATTGGTTAAGCTTCTGTCTCTTGTAGATATTGAAAGATCAAGTGAGGTTGTGGTTAAGAAGGGTTGGAGGTGGAGGGTTGGTCATTTGGATTTGATGTGGAGGGTAGGGATTCAATAGAATCACCTATGACAGATGTCAAAGTTTGACTCACAGGTTGAACTGTGGTTATGACAGTTTGTTGTTCTCCACTTGTGGTGGGAACCTCCATTGGAATTGGAGGGGAGTTGACTAGGTTACTGTCATGTACTCTAGTCTCAAACCCTTGTACTTCTTTCAAAGTACTGTCACTTGAATATGATGTACTTGAATCCCCCATTACAGGATCATTGGAAATTGAAATCATAGCTTCAATTGTGAGTGCAATCTTAGCTAGGGTTTTGAGGGGAGTTGTTCCTGCAAGAGGAACCTCTAATTGAATTGGAGAGGATTTAGATAGCTCCCCCTCAGGAGTACTATCCTCAAACCTTACAAACTGTGAAGGTTATTTTGTAGTGCATTTGGAACTACCACAGGGTCTTCAGTAAAAACTGATGAAACCCCTGTGTTTGTGTTGGTGTCATCAAGGTCTACCCCAACATGTAGCCTCTCACCAACTAAATTTGGTCCTGGGTAGTGAGCATAGTTTCTTGAACCATGTCACATGATGTTGGCAACACTTGAGAATTAGATTCAAGTGTTTGATTAAATAAAGAAGAAATTTTAGAAATTAGATTTTGAATTTCAGAATTGAGTGTTGGCAGCTTCCCCTGAGTAGAAGAGGGAGCTTCAAAAGATGTGTTCTCTTTGTGTGTGCCATCCTTATTTTTTTCTTTCATACACTTGAACAAATTCAAGTGTTGGTGCAGACTCTTCACATTGTGCATTTGGGTGGATGCTTTGTTGAATAGAGACACCCTGTTGAGAGGATGCCTCTAGAGTCTGTTTAATTCCCTATTTTACAACTGCATCCTTTTGGGAGGGTGCAGAGATGGCTTGAGTGGTCAACTCAATTTGTTTTTCCTTCTTTGGTTTTCAGACCAGGTGAGACTCAAGTTCTGTATTATACTCACCTCTCTCACTAACTACTTTCAAGGGTACCTGCCTCCTCTTCTTTTTACTCACTTCAGCCTTTTGAGAGGATGAAGTGGTTGGTTTCCTAGCTTCTAGTAGTATAGAAGAAAGGGTCTCAGCTTGGGAAAGCCCTTGTTGATTGTCATATGTTTGTACTTCCATAGGGACAGGAGGCATTGTTGCACTAGATTCAATATTAGACCTCATGTCAAGCATAGGGTAAGGGTAAATCCCGAATCTCTCCAACATAAATGGAGTGATTTTAAGACTTACAACTATCCTGTTCTTTGTAATGAGTGAACCAAATAGAACTTTGGACACTTATTTACAATTGCCTACTTTAGTTCTATCTATATCATTAAGCATATGAATGGCATGCACTTTATGATTTAAAGTAGACATTATAAATCTAGGAAGAAAAGTTTCTTTACCTCTTGCTGTCAAAGGCATTATGAGCCTGGTGCTTAGCTCCTCCATGATGAGATGACCTACATTGAGGTGTCTTTTGTGGGCCATTGAGAACACCAGCTTTTGGACAACACTTGAGATGTTGTCATACCCTGTCTTTCTGCAAGTGAAGGCCCTCACAATAGATTCAAATAAGAAAGACCATTCCCTCCTTAGATACTTCTTGTTCAGACTAGCCAGGTTGATTATTTCACTGTAGTTGATGAAGTCCATAAATTCAGCTAGCTCATCTTGTGTTGGAACCTCCACCAAGTTGTTAGTTGGGATGCCCAAAGCTACATTGACATCTTCTTCAGAGAATTTCACTTGTTAGCCTCTAATGGAGCAATTAACCACAATGGATAGAATCTGGTTTTCATGCACCACAGTCCTTACCACAACCGTGTTCCGAAAATCCCTTAGAACATCCAAGTATAGTACTGGATTTGCTGTTAGAGCACCTGCAAAGTAAGTTTCAGACAGAAACTTCACAAAGCTCTTGAAACTGCCAGGAGCTTGATTTGCATCTTTAAAAGAAAGATAATTGGTGCCCTCTTTTGGGATGAAAGGTGTAACTGTGTTTGATGCCATTGGAATAGTTTGAATTAGAGTGGGTAAGAAAAATTTGAAAGAAAGAGCTTGAAATTAGAGAAAACGGTTTGAATTTGGAAAAATTAGGTCACTTAGAGATCTCGAAGGCGTAAAGAGGTGTATGTCGAGATGTCTGGGTATTTATTGTAAAAGGTAAATGACTTACCGAGAACTCAAAATAAATATTTGGAATTTGCTTATTGAGAAATTATATTGAGAGAATGGATACATATCAATATGTCATTTTCCTGACTCTTATCGAGAACTAGAAATTGACTTATCGAGATGTCAAATAAATACCCTGTTTGTCCAGAATGGACTGAAATTTTTCTAATTTTTATTTGAATATATCAAAATAAAATCAGAATAAATTTTATCAAAAGTATCATACTGAAAATAATTTATTAAATAAAATTATTTCATTCTAAGTTAAAGATAAGTTTAAATTGTACTTGTAGAGAACTCAAAATAATTCACTCGAGATCTAAAATACTTATTGAGAAGTCATAGAGTGACTTATCGAGATGTCCATTCGAGAAGTCTAGTAATTACCTTATTCGAGAAGTCATAATAACTTATCGAGATATCCACGAGAAGTCTAACAAAGACTTATCGAGAACTCTATCGAGAAGTCAAAATAACTTATCGAGATGTCCACTCGAGAAGTTCAAAACTGAGAGAACTAATTCGAGAAGTATCAAAATGACTTATCGAGAAGTCATTTATACTTATCGAGAACTCAGTCTTTATGAACTTTGGCTGCTTTTCAGGTCTTTCTTTTATTAACTTCGTAAATTGAAGATATGAATTAACAAAGAGACAGTTTACTTAGAATTTTAAAAATTCCAAGTTAACAAAAATAAGATGAAAAATAAATATGCATAAAAATATGAAATATTATAATTCATATTTCAGTTAATTTCCAATTAATCAAATGAATTTTGATTTATCAGAAATTAATCTGCTGCAAAACATTAGATGAGTTATTGCCTTTAGGATGAAGAATTTAGCATACCAATTTCACCTACAAGTCTAGTAAAAGTAGCTTTATCCAAAGGTTTAGTAAAAATGTCAGCTAATTATTTTTCCTTTGGAACAAAAATTAGCCCAATGGTACCATTTACAACATGTTCTCTAATAAAATGGTACCTTATATCAATGTGCTTTATTCTAGAACGATTAACTGGATTAACCACAATAAATATAGCACTAGTATTGTCACGCCTAATTGGAATTTTGTGTAACACTAGGCCATAGTCCATTAGCTAATTTCTAATCCAAAGCACTTGAGCACAGCAACTTCCAGCGGCTATGTATTCAGCCTCAGCTGTGGAAGTTGACACAAATTGTTGTTTCTTGCTATACCAGGATACACGTCTTTGTCCAAGAAACTAACAGCTTCCACTAGTGCTCTTTCTGTCAACCCTGCTTCCAGCAAAATCTACATCTGTTATCCAACAACTTCAAAACCTGTTCCTTAGCATACCATAATCCTAATTTTAGATTCCCCTTTAGGTATCTAAAAATTCTCTTCACAACCATCAAATGCGATTCCTTTGGATTGGCTTGAAATCTTGCACACAGATATGTTGCAAACATAATGTCTGGTCTACTAGAAGTAAATACAACAAAGATCCAATCATTCCTCTATGACCTGAAATTTCTACACTTTTGCCCTTTTTATCTTCATCCAATTTTGTAGATGTAGACATAGGTGTAGATGCAGGTGAACAATCAACCATACCAAACTTCTTCGATAAATCCTTGACATACTTAGTTTGGCTGATGAAGATTATATCACTCATTTTATTGACTTGAAGTCCAAGAAAGTAACTTAATTCTCCCATCATACTTATTTCATATTCACTCTGCATGAGTTTTGAGAATCTTTGACATAACTTTTCATTAGTTGAACCAAAAATGATATCATCTACATAGATCTGAACTAGGATCATATCATCACTATGCTGCTTGTAGAAGAGAGTCTTGTCAATTTTACCTCTAGTGAATCCATATTTAAGTAAGAATTCTGACAATATGTCATACCATGCTCTAGGTGCTTGTTTTAGTCCATATAGAGCCTTGAGTAGCTTGTACATAAAGTTTGGAAATTCTGGATCTTCAAAGCCAGGTGGTTGTTGCACATAAACTTCTTCTTTCAACTCACCATTAAGGAATGCACTCTTTAACACCTTAAAATTTGAGTGCGCAGCAAATGCAAGAAAGATCCTTATTGCTTCAAGTCTTGCAAATTGAGCAAAAGTTTCATCATAATCAATTCCTTCCTCCTGTGAGTAGCCTTTTACAACCTACCTTTCTTTGTTTCTAGTGACAATTCCATTTTCATCCATTTTTTTCCTGAATACCCACTTTGTTCCAATTACACTTATGTTTTTTGGTGCAGGAACCAACTCCCAAACTTTATTTCTTTCAAACTGATTTAGCTCCTCTTGCATTGTAGATATCCAATCAGGATCCATTAGAGCTTCCTCAGTTTTCTTAGGCTCAACTTGTGAAAGAAAACATGCATAAAGATATTCATTTGCAGTTGCACTTCTAGTCCTCACTCCAACAGTTGGATCACCAATAATTGCTTCTCTTGTGTGACTCAAATCCCATTTCCTGGTGTGAGTTTGTTGACTTGACTTTTCTGCATTTTCTTCACCATTGACATGACTTGCGGAATCTTCACCTCTTTCTCCCCCTGAGTTTGTGCCATCAAATTCAGGTGTTTGAAATGAGCTTCCATTTTCATGGTTCACTTGTTCAGTTGACTCTTCATCCATTCTGTGATTTCTGTTGACTTCAGCTTCATCCTTAGAATCACTATCAATGTTGAGATTTTTAAATTTCAGGGTCTCATCTTTATTTTCATCAAGTCATTCCAAGCCTGGACACTTGTCATCATCAAAAGTTACATATGTCATTTCCATAATTTTCTTTTGTTCAAGCACATAGACTTTGTAGTCAGTTCTCTCCAATGAATATCCCAGAAAAATTCCTTCAAAAAATTTAGAGTCAAATTTTTCCACATATTCAAAGTTGTCTTTCAAAACATAACATTTTCTTCAAATCACATGAAGATGCTTCATAGTAGGCTTTATTTTAGACAAGATTGAGTAGGGTGATTTGCCAAAATTCTTGTTAGTGAGATATATATTTTGAGTGTAATATACAGTGTTGACAACTTCTTCCCAAAAACTTGTTGAAAGTTTGGCATCATGCAGCATTATTCTAGCAGCCTCTACTAGTGTTCTATTCTTCCTCTCAACTACCCCATTTTGCTGAGGTATTCTAGCAGCTGAGAATTCTTGAACAATGCCGTTGTCTTTGCGGAATTCTGTTAAAGTTGCAATTCTAAATTCTGTATCATTATCACTCCTCAATCTTTTCACACATTCCTGATCTTCAGCCTGCTTTTCAATCTTCTTGATGTGTTTAATTATGATGTATGGAGTTTCATCCTTAGAGTGCATAAATTCTACCCATGTGTACCTTGAGTAGTCATCCACCATCATAAGTGCATACTTCTTTCTTGAAATTGATAAGACATTTACTGGTCCAAATAAGTCCATGTGAATAAGTTGCAAAGGTGCACTTACGGAATTCATTGTTTTACTCTTGTGACTTGATTTCTTCATTTTTCCTTTTTGACAAGCCTCACAGACCTTATTTTGAGCAAACTCTAGATTTGACATGTCTCTCACGAACTCCTTTTTAACTAAGGTATTGATTTCCTTGTAATTCAGATGAGAGAGCTTTTTATGCCATAACTTGCTTTGTTCTTCAGATGCCTTGGTGTAGAAGCAACAAATTACATCCTCATTTGCTGAGTCCAGGTCTGCAACAAATAAGCTTCCTTTCTTTGCTCCTTTCAAAGCAGTTTTACCGGTCTTTTTGCTGATAATTTGGCACTCTCCTTTGTCAAATAAAACATTAAATCCTCTATCTATAAATTGGCTGACACTCAGGAGATTCACCTCAAGACTAGCTACCAGTGCTACATCTTCAATGACAACATTTCTAGAAATTATCCTACCATATCCTATTGTGAAACCTTTGTTGTTGTCTACAAAGGTCACTAATGGATCAACCATCTCCTCAAATTGTGATAGCAGGGCCATATCACCTATCATATGTCTTGAGCATCCACTGTTGTGATGCCTTCAATCTCGGGGTTAGGAAATGAGGACCCACACACCTTTAAACTATAAATAAATAAGCATAAACCCCGATTAATTAATAACAGGATCAAACAGGATTAAATTTGAGACAAGATTACAACTATCAACCATATTATATAAATTACAACCCAAAATAATACCAAATTTATATAATCGATTCCGACTTGGATCCGACAGATAACCCATTGTATCTTTACAAACTTTCCGACTAAGCACTTTCTCACACATAACCTGTACTACCTGCTCTGGCATCTGGAAGCCTACAACACGGTAGGGGCCACCAGGTACGCTCTTACGAGCCGTGCGCCTAAGTCTGGCCATCCTCTTGCTTAACTGCCATGGTTAGAATAAAACAAAACATATGAGTATAAAACTCAGCAAGTAACTATATGACAGTTCTACAATACAATAACAACAATATACCATTACTGCTTTTGAGGCATTTTTCTTTAAAATCTCTAGGTGGCAGATTTCTATCTTTGGGCTAGGGAAGGTTTATGAAGGAATAGTTGGGCTTTCAAGAATCAAGGTTCAAGATAAGGCGAAAGCCGACATTCGTCACAAATCATCAACAGGACCTCAAGGATCGTTCAAATGGAAAGCGAGAATCTATTCATCTTTGGGAATCAATTATATGATTGATAACAATATCAGAATAAGAATCAGGGTTCTCAAAGCTGTATGCTAATCAATAACACAATCAACTCATTTCGAATCATTATAAACCATTTCATTTTCAAAGAATCAATTTACTAAAGCAATGTATTCAATATCCTTTATAAAGTGATAGGGAACCCTTGATTGGACTACTTCAACTTTCAATTAATAATAATAATAATAATACGGGTGATCAGCCCGTACCGACCTCCATCTGGTCGTTAAGGTACCTATGGCATAATTTCAGCCTTAAATTGGACTAGCCCTGCTAGTCTCTTTATACGACTGGACTAGTCCCACTAGTCTCTTACATCTCAATCCAATCCATTAGGATTTCATTTGGAAAACCTTGTGTTGGAAAAGAAAGGTTTCATTTTATCATTACTAAGAATATGAAATCATTCGGACTCTTTCAAGTCGAAAATCATTCTTAAGTTCAATTCAAAAATTCAAAGAAAGTGATCGTATCAAAGGTACGCAAAGATCAATACCATGGATCTTGATCAAATGATGAACAAGGTATACAAGATAGGGAATCAAAACAATTCTAAGGATCATTACAGGATAAGGTATACAAAAGAAGGTTTAATCAACAATACGTAAGGGGATTGATAAAGGTTCTTATAAGGATCACGAACATTCAGGGTATCCAAAGGAATCAACAGGTAATTAGAATATGAGTCAACAGGGTTACTACAAGGGTTTGGACAATAAGCGTATCAAGTCATTACGAGAACAATAACAGGGTGTTTCAAAGAACGAATAACAGGTATGGTACAAGAATTCAATACCATGGTTCAAGAATCAATAACAGATTCACAAATGCTATAAAAGTTCAATACTCTATCATGGCATGAACAATATCCTCTCTATAAACTATTTATACAAGCAGAGTTAGTAGCCTGAATTCGCTTTCCTGTTCTACAAGGGTTGAACAACTGCCACCTAGTACACTTTTTCCTTTCCTAGCCCGAATGCCTTCACGCTCCGAATCTACAATCCAATAATCAAACCTTAATTAGATTCTCACTCGTTCCCAGAACGTTTAATAGTTTCTCCTTATCGCAATACCCTAAGAATATATATACTCGATCATATTCACAAAGCACGATTATACTATATACTCGTATACCTTAACCAAATAGGCATCGAAATCACAGATTGTGATACAATTACAACACATAGCATATAGTCCTTGTATCCAAACTCTATACTGCAGTTATATAATATTATATCAAGACGACTCAATCCGTCCTTTTACTTCACATAATTCAAACCAAACCATTCAAGTAGACCAAATAATTCTTTATAACTTTACACTCTAGTGAAACCCTAGGATCAATTCAATTACTTTTACAACCTTAACTCATTCGGCTCTAGCACAAAACACAATAGAATAAATAAATTAACATGCAAACACCTCTCTCTATCAAATCAATCAATTAACTTGAATTAATTCCTTTTAAAAACCTGAACCATTCGGCCTTTTAAAAAAACAATCTAAGAATCAAATAATAACATGCAAATACAAGAATCATTCACACACTTTAGTTCAAGCCAAAACTCATTCCTTTAAATCATTTTTAAAGAAAAACCGAAATCAAAAGTAATCCTCAAGCCAAATTTTTTTGTAAAATTAAATGAAAATCAAAACCCCATTTTTAAATCACAAAAATTCAAACCCAAACACCCACATAGAACAACCAAATTCTCATGCAACCATTTAATGATATATTTATGCTATCACACATCAAAAACCGTTTTTCCTACATAATTTTTAAAGAAAATTCAAACCTTATCAATTGATTATAACCAAATGAACTCAAATTAATGACATACAATTCATATTATAACAATATCATACTAAAACACTTAGCAAATCACATTTTTATGATCCACCGACTCTCATTTAATCACGGTCGGTGGTGGTCGAACCTAAGAGTGCCCATAACGGGTCTCCTCTTTGAGTTTTAAACCACAAAATCACTTTAGGCTCTCTTATATGACCATATATCAAGTTATTACATTTTCTTGAACACAACCAAAGAATTGGAACTATGAAACTTACTCAAACACTTACATGCAATTGGTGTATGAGTAGAAGATCAAAAATGAGGGCTATAGATGACAAGATCTTTGAATTTGGACTAGTTTTTGTTGTTGCATGTAAGAGAGAGAAAGGAAGAGTGTGTGTGAGAGAGAGATCCGAAAGGGAGAGTTCGGGAGAGAAGAGAGAAAAAAGAGATGAGAGAAAAGAGAGAAAGAGAAAGGGATGAGATAGAATGAAAATGGAAATGACCAAACTTCTCACCCTTATATACTTACAAGTTAGTGGAAAAGAGAAATTACCCTTGTACCTTTCTCTCATTATTAGCACAAATTACATGCAAGGATAGTATGGTCATTTGGTTAAGTTGAATGGAGATAGTGGGGTAGGAAATGACACATCTAACCTTCTCTCATGTTGTGAGTGGAAATGCATGCAAGGGCAAGTTGGTAATTTAAAACAAATCTAAATTCTTAATTTCCTTTTATCCTTAATAAAAACGAATTTGATTAATATATTTTTGAATCAGAAAAGATAAACATACCACAAATATCACTTTTAGAATATAGATCTTGAAATTATCTTTCCAACCATATTTTTAAAATAATTTTCGAGCGTACGGTTTATTTTCTATGAATTTTATAAGATTGCGCTCAAAATAGAACTCGCTAAAATCATTTTAAAATACACCGATCACCAAATAATTCCATCTATCATTTTTTTAAAGTCTCTAGGACTATTTTGAAGATGACAAAATAAATTTCATGCATTGAACATACTCGGATAATTTTATAAAAACATTTAAAGGTTCAATAAACCTTATTTTAAATCAAATAAATACCTTAAAATCATTTAAAATCATCCAGATCACGTAATAATGCATACAGACAAGAAAATACATATGTTCACACATCATAACTCATACTTGATCACAAAATTTCCCTTTTTATCATTACTTCCCTTTTTCGTGTAACGGGTCGCGTCCTGTCTAATGGCCCGACGCTGAGCGTTTTCAGACACGCTTCACAATCATTCTCTTTATACCAATTGGCATGCCACTTGGAATATAATACTCACTTAAACATTCCTATTTCATACAATAGCACATAGTTCACATTTAAACACTTTAATCCCTTTTAAGACGGGTTACGTTCTACCTGACGGCCCAACAACACAGCTTATCCCCTAAGTCACTCATCAAACTGGAACGGGTCATTTTACTTTCCTAGTTACTAATATAAAATAAAGACAATTAACCAAAAAAATCATTTATCCCTTTATTTAATCATATAATTTATAATTACACCACAAAATTATACTTTATTCACTTAATCATGTTGCGAAATTCCCAATCGTCACAATCTACCCCCCTTAAAAGGATTCTGTCCCCAGAATCTAGTCTAAGTAAATATATGGGGATACTTTTCTTGCATTTCACTTTCTAATTCTCAAGTTAACTCCTCTACTTTAGGATTTCTCCACAACACTCTAACTAGAGGTACAACTTTATTTCTGAGCGTCTTCTCTTTACGATTTAAGATTCACACTGGTTGCTCCACATAGGACAGATCTTGCTGAATTTATACCGGTTCCAATTCAATCACATGGCTTGCATCAGCATTATATTTCTTTAGAAGAGAAATGTGAAACACACTATGAAGATGTTGCATCTGCAGAGGTAACGCTAATTCGTATGCCACTTTTCCAACTTGTCTAAGTACTTCGAATGGTCCAATATACCTAGGACTCAATTTTCCTTTCTTCCCGAATCGGGATAAACCTTTCCAGGGAGATATCTTTATCAACACTTTATCCCCGGGCTCGAATTGCATATCTTTTCGGTCTCGATCCGCGTACTTCTTTTGTCGATCTTGAGCAGCAATTAATCTTTTACGAATCATTTCCATTTTCTCTTTCATTTGTTGAACTAGTTCTAGCCCAATTAGTTTGCGTTAACCAACCTCGTCCCAATACATAGGAGATCTGCATTTTCTTCCATACAACGCTTCATAAGGCGGCATGCCAATACTCGTGTGATAACTGTTGTTGTAGGAAAACTCAATAAATGGTAAATGATCGTCCCAATTTCGTTTGAAATCTATTGCACAGGTTCGTAACATATCCTCGATCGTTTGAATTGTCCTTTCACTTTGTCCGTCGGTCTGCAGATGATATGTCGTACTCATTCAGCTTAGTTCCCAAATGATCATGTAATTGTTGCCAAAATCTCGAGTTAAATCTCGGATCTCTATCAGACACGATAGATACTGGAACTCCGTGATGCATCACAATCTCATCCAAATACAACTTGACCAACTTTTCCAATAAAAATCTTTCGTTTATCGGTAAGAAATGTGCTGATTTCGTCAGTCGATCGACTATCACCAAAATCGCATCATGATTAGACTTGGTCTTTGGCAATCCTACCATAAAATCCATCACTATATGTTCCCATTTCCATTCTGATATGTCCAGTGGTTGAAGCAATCCACTCGGTCGCTGATGTTCCGCTTTTACTCTTTGACAGTATAGCACTTACTTATCCATTCTGCAATTTCCTTTTTCATGTTTGGCCACCAATAACTCTCTTTTAAGTCCTTGTACATCTTTGTACTTCTAGGGTGAACTGAAAATCTTGAGTTATGCGCTTCATGCAAAATCTCATGCTTTAGCTCCACAATGTTAGGTATCCAAATGCGCGAGTTAACGCGATATATGACTTTTTCATCCTTTTGAGCTTTTACTTCCTCTCCTGACAACTTATCTTTCTCGTGATTCATTACTTGATCTTGACAACGTCGAATCTTTTCCAAAATTTCTGGTTGAAATGACATCGAATACATGGCTCCTCTTTCTAACTCTGGAATCTGCACTTCTATTTCCAACATTTCAAAATCCTTGATCAATTCCTCTGATGAAGTTAACATGTTTATCTTTCTTTGCGGCTTAAAGCATCTGCTACCACATTCGCCTTTCCGGGGTGATAACTTATCGTACAATCGTAATCTTTGATCAATTCCAACCACCTTTTTTGTCTCATATTCAACTCCTTCTGAGTAAAAATATACTTTAAACTCTTATGGTCCGTATAGATCTCGCACTTTTCTCCATATAAATAATGCCTCCAAATTTTAAGAGCAAACACAATCGCAACTAATTCCAAATCATGCATGGGATAATTTTGTTCATGTGGCTTTAGCTACCTTGACGCATACGCTATTACTTTCCCGTGTTGCATTAACACACATCCCAATCCTTTATACAAAACATCACTGAAACTCTCTTTTTTCTTCTGGTAACACCAAAACTGGGGTGGTTACCAATCTCTTCTTTAATTCTTGAAAACTTTCTTCGTACTTATTTGTCCATACAAACTTCTCGTTCTTCCTTGTCATCTTAGTAAAGGGAATAACAATCTTAGAGAAATCTTGCACAAACCTTCTATAGTATCCTGCTAATCCCAGAAAACTTCTAACCTCCGTAGGAGTCTTGGGTCTTTCCTAATTCATCACAGCTTCTATCTTAGCTGGGTCTACTTTAATTCCTTCTTTATTGACTACATGTCCAAGTAACTGTACTTCCTTCATCCAAAACTCACACTTTGAAAACTTGGCGTATAACTTTTCTCTTCTCAAAAATTCTAAAGAAATTCTCAAATGCTCCATATGATCTTCCTCCGTCTTGGAATATATCAATATATCATCGATGAATACTATAACGAACTTATCCAAGTACCGCTTGAACACTCTATTCATAGGATCCATAAATGCATCTGGCGTGTTCGTCAAACCAAACGCCATTACCAAAAACTCATAGTGTCCATATCTCTTTTGAAACGCTGTCTTGGGTATATCTTTCGCTTTAATCTTTAGCTGATGATACCCAGATCTTAAATCAATTTTGGAAAAACAAGTAGCTCCTTTTAACTGATCAAACAAGTCGTCGATTCGCGGTAGAGGGTACTTTACTTAATCGTCAACTTATTCAATTCGTGATAGTCAATGCACAACCTCATACTCCCATCTTTCTTCTTTATAGATAACACTGGTGCACCCCACGGGGATATACTTGGGCGTATTACTCCTTTATTCAAGAATTCTTGTAACTGTGCGGCTAACTCCTTCATCTCGACTAGCGCCATTCGATAGGGAGCTTTCGATACTGGTTCTGTTCCATGAGTCAAATCAATCATAAACTCGATCTCTCTATCTGGAGGTAGTCCAGGTAATTCATCTAGAAACACATCGAGAAAATCTCTTACTACTGGAATATCCTCAATCCTTACGGATTCTTCCTCTATATCTTTGACATGAGCCAAATAAGCTTCACATCCTTGACGTAATAATCTCCTCGTCTGAATAGCCGTTAAAAACTTTTTCTCTTGTCTTTTCCCCTTGAATATCACTTCGTCACCATCCTTGGTCCTTAACTTCACCTTCTTACTTTTACACTCAATTTGCGCCTCGTGGTTAGACAACCAATCCATCCCTAAGATAACGTTGAATTCTCCTAACTTAAAAGGAATTAAGTCAGCAGAAAAGTGGCGACCTTCTATAACCAAATCGCAATTAGGACAAATCCTATTAGCAGTAACTCTCTCTTGATTTGCTACTTCTATAATCAGATTGGATTCAAGAGGGCATGCAACACAATTTAATCTATCAAGAATACTTTCAGCAATAAAGGATCTAGTTGCTCCAGAATCCATTAACACTTTTACTTCTACTGAGTTTATAATGAGCATACCTGCCACCATATCCACATCTTGCATAGCATCTTTCATTGTCATGTTGAAGGTTCTAGCTCTGGGTTGAGCTGTTGGTGCTGGGGGAAGCGGCGGTGCAAGAATTCTAAGAACACTGGCCTTTTAAACAGGCTCCTTGCAGTTTCTGGCCATATGGCCCACTTTTCCACACTTGAAACAGGCCAAATCAGACTTCTTTGCTTCATTTGGGCACTCTAACGAATAATGCTCTTTCTGATTACACTTAAAATAGGTCACATCTTCCTGGGTGTCTTTTTCCACAAACTTTACATTCTTAAATCTGGGGTTTACTGTCCTTTCCCGGTTGTCCTGCCTTTTGAAAATGATTCTTTTAAGTTCCATTCCCGGATTTGAACTTCTAAAACTTTTGGTTATGACATCTACCATTCTTTCCAAACTTCCCTCTAAACTTCGAACTTCCTTGCTCTTGCTCCGAGCTCTCAAACTTCCTTTTCCTACTTTCATTTTCTCTTTTTTTTGCAGCTTCACGTTCTCCTTCCACTATCATCGCCTTCTGCACCAGGGCGGTATAATTTTTGATCTCCAATAGTGCTACTTGACTTTGTATCCATGGCCTAAGTCCCTGTTGGAACCTTTTGGCCTTCTTTGCCTCCGTATTCACATACTCGCGTACAAATCTAGATAATTCCGAAAATTTCACCTCATATTCTGCTACCGACATATCTTCTTGTCTAAGATCCAAAAACTTCATCTCCAACTGGTCTTGCATATAGCTTGGCAAATACTTCTCCAGAAATATCTCAGTAAACTTCTCCCACGATAAGTCCTTTCCTTCAAGCAAATCCTTTGAAGATTCCCACCAAAAGCTTGCCTCGTCCTTAAGATAATAACTCACATACTGAGCTTTCTTCTCATCCTTAACTTCCGCTAATCCAAATGTTTTCTCTATTTCTCTTAACCCCGACTGAGCTTTTATCGGGTCGGGCAAACCTAAGGACTCTGGGGGATGAACAGACTGAAAATGTTTGAAGTTTCCAACTTTAGGGGCTATGGGTTGTTGCAAAAGCTGAGCAAGTCGGCTCATCATAGTGGTATCTTGGTTCAATTCTTGTTCTTGGGTTTGAGTTTCTTCTTCTTGGTGATCTAGTGAATTGGCCATTCCTTACAAACCTGATTGAGCAATTATTTAGAAATACGATATCATGGCATTGATATATATAACAACATTTTACTACGAAATTACTTTTACAGGTTTTAAGCTTTACCCAATTTTGCACATGCAATCCTATTGCTAGATAATTTTCATATCGGTTGTATTTTCACATGGCATGATTTTCGAAATTTTAAACACGATTATATAGAAACATGGTATAAAATCAGTTGTAAAGATTCCTGGGTCCACAATAGGAAACAAGATATATGATGGATTCAACAAGCCAAAGGTACATGGATGAAATGTCTGATTACAGCAAAGTCTGCAAATAAAGTATAATAATATAGCCGGGTTAAACAGAGGAAAAACTGGAAAACATCCCCCTATCTACCCCTAACTTCTAACAACTACTACTACAATACCAAGTTTTGAAATGCAACAAAATAAATGAAAAAGGGATCCCGACATCTCTCTCAACACAACTAACATCCAGTGAATGATCTTATGCAGCCTCCGGGCCTCAGCATCAGCATCACTAGTGGATGGTCCCTCATCCAATCTCCTCCGGGCAACCTGCTCCACCATCTTAATCTGAACTCTCCACTTATCATCCTTAACTGAAACGCTCTTCCTAGACTCTCGAGCTAGCCTACCCGCCAAAGCTCCCAACTCAGGAATGCGAGAGTAAACAAAGTCTTGATCCTGGGCTAACTTGCCACCAACACTAACAGGAACATTCTTAGGCATCTCAGACTCTGGCTCAGGGGATGGGGTCTCTGACTCTGGCCTCAAGGGTGATATCTGCATAGGAATCTCACTACTCTCAGATGGATCCTCATCTGGATCTGAACTAACATACACAGGCTCCTCTGAAGAGGGTGGAATGGGGTCCACCGGGGTATCGGTCAAACTAATCTCTGAATCAGAATCACTACCACTACTGGGAGCCTGAGAGAAAACATAAAACAATAACCAAGAAATAGCATTAGGGTTAAATAAATCTTCCAACTGACTCACACCCTAACTCTAGTTGCCACTTTAGCCTATTCACTTTACTTAGACTATACCTAATAGTCTAACTCAACTCTATATGAGTCGAACACTCTCGCAATATAGACATATAACCCAAATACTCTTTTATCCTAACTTGTCTCAGAGACTAGATCATGTGGCTCTGATACCAACTTGTGACGCCCTCAATCTCGGGGTAAGGAAATGAGGACCCACACACCTTTAAACTATAAATAAATAATCATAAACCCCGATTAATTAATAACAGGATCAAACATGATTAAGTTTGAGACAAGATTACAACTACCAACCATATTATATAAATTACAACCCAAAATACTACCAAATTTACATAATCGATTCCGACTTGGATCCGAAAGATAACCCATTGTATCTTTACAAACTTTCCAACTAAGCGCTTGCTCACACATAACCTGTACTACCTGCTCTGGCATCTGGAAGCCTACAACACGGTAGGGGCCACCAGGAACTCTCTTACGAGCAATGCGCCTAAGTCTGGCCATCCTCTTGCTTAACTGCCATGGTTAGAACAAAGCAAAACATATGAGTATAAAACTCAGCAAGTAACTATATGACAGTTCTACGATACAATAACAACAATATACCATTACTGCTTTTAAGGCATTCTACTTTAAAATCTCTAGGTGGCAGATTTCTATCTTTGGGCTAGGGAAGGTTTATGAAGGAATAGCTGGGCTTTCAAGAATCAAGGTTCAAGATAAGGAGAAAGCCGACATTCAACACAAATCATCAACAGGATCTCAAGGATCTTTTGTGACGGCCTCAACCCCGGGGTCAGGAGTTGACATCACTAAACACAATTTCCTAAAATATAAACAACAGAATCATTATTAGAATATATTAACTTGACCCCAAACCAAGATCCGATCCAGGTTCAAGTATAATTCAGGTTCTCAATAATACAAATTCTTTATTCAGTATCTAAGACACACCAACTTTATTCAGCAACTCTCCAGACCTCATGGTCTGATAAAAACTACCTCAGAGGAGCCAGGTCCAATAGGGGCGGGAACACGGGTCGGTCTGACTGATCTTCTAGGCATCTGCGAAATATACATAACAGTTTGCAAGGGTGAGCATAATCGCTCTACAGCACCAAATATGAATAACAGATTAAAACAGTAAAGTAACAATAATGGGAACAGAGCTGTAATCACGATATCAACATTTCATAATAATAATCAAAGTAACTGGATATCACTAATTAGCATGCTTTGTGAAATCAATATTATAGTGTGTTGCGTAATACCAGAGTCCAATTTTAGCATGCTAACCATTTTATAAAACCGCTGTATCAATCAATCATGCTTTCATATAATTCAAAAATCCCAATCAGATACATAGCGGATATGTGAAGACAGCTGATCAGGCTATCAACACCTGACGGCTCTAACTGCCATCCCATTTACCTGTTCCGGAACTCAGAGACTAGCTAGGTCTCTGACCTACTGGACTAATCGGTTTTATATTGCGCGCAACCGAATTAGCCTCTTACGCCACCTCAATAGGCCTACTCTGGCCCCAATGTATCCCATATCTGACCGTTTTATCCAGTTTTCAAAAACACTTGTACCTATCTCATTTTCAAAATCATTTATCTAGCCAACACACATATAAAATCCGTTTCGCAAATCATTTCATTTGAGACAGGTACCTTTCGAAGTTACTTTTCCCCAAAACAATTCGAAAACAGAAATTTTATAACTAGAGGGGATACGTAACTTAAAACATTTTTGTTCCATTACGAGAATAAAACATTTAGCTATCCATATACACTGAACCATAAAAGAATGGTCAGGGGTACTTGCCTTGCAACGCTTTACAAACCCTAATAGCTTTCACGTTGACTTCGATCCTGTAATGACTCGATTGGGATCTACAATTACAGAATATCCTAATTAGTTATGCCGACATGCTTGATATCCTCAAATCCTAATAACCCAAATCCGACAACCCGACTCGTATTATTATTATACACACAAACCCGTAATCACATAGTCACATAGTCGGAAATATTGTTAGGGTGACACATAAATATATATTTTTGAACATATTTTTAGGAAATTTTGGCAGCATCTTCTTTATTTATAAGACTACCCGTTGATTTCAATCGATGTCAACAATTCTCAACCATCCATAATATTATTTTATCCTTTTATACAACTTACACTCCAATACCAATCACAATTAATTATTTAAGTCTGAAAATATTTTACGAAAAATCATTTTATTTATTTATAAAATTTAGGACTCAGAACATCGTCATCACCGTCCACCGTCGACTCACCGAAGTTCATCGTCAACGGCGACAAAATTTATTGGCGCCCGATATGATACGGCTTCCCAAATAAATTATACCGATTAATATTATTTCCCGCAACGAAGGTTTTAATTTCACGAATACTAATCATTTATTTTCCTGCAGAAAAGAAAATAGTAATTAAAATTATAACAGTTAGCCCACTGCTTTCAAAGCCCAGCCCAACAGTCAACCCAACTGCAAGGCCCAACAAAGAAACCAAGCAACAGAGAATAGAACGGAGCGCCACACCCGCGGCCGGAACACGGCAACACACGGCCGCCCACACACACCAACACACCAACACACACATTCACACACACACACACACATATTCACACACACATATTCACACATACATACACAATCACGCACATATAAATATATATATAAAGGAATGAATCGACTGGAAATCGAACAGAAGAACCGGAAGTAATTACCGGAACTGGAGGCCGGAGAATCACCGGGAAAATGGAAGAAAAAAAACGGAAAGGAAACGAAGTGAATCGGAGAAGAAGAAGCCGAGAGCACAGGGGAAAGAAAAAAAACAACCGAGATAAAAGAATAAAGTTGAGGGAGTGTAAGATGCTGTGAACACGTGTCCTGCAAAATTGGATACATGTTAACTTCTTAATATAAGTTGTTAACACGTATCCCTGAATACTCAGGGGCTCGATTTTTAACCCGAATTCTTATTTTTTTACGAAACAGAATACGATTTAAATGTATCAGAAAAATCTCGAAATACTCTTAAAATTTCAGAAATTTCCCGAAGTTTACAAAAACATAATTTCAAAAAAATTTTAAAACAGTTCTTGAGGTACTCTTGGTACCCAGTTTTTAACAAATAATGAAATGACACGCGGTGAAACAAATCCCAAAAATTTTCAAAATAATTTTAAAATTCTTCGAATAATACGAATTTAATAAAATATAAATTTCATAATTTTTAAAGATTCCCATAATTAAATATGGATTTTAGCATTTAACACACTCAGAAAATCATTTAAAAATGAATAATTAACGAAATATTGATTTCTCAATTATATAAAGTCCTAAAAATAATTATTGAAATTATAAAATTAGAAAACCAATTTTAAAGACAACCCAAATATTTATGGAATTAAAATTACCATAAAATCACTTTTACAAGCAAAATAAATCATGTAACTCACTAATAAATCTCACAATTCAATCCCACTTATCAACAAATCATAATTAATTAAATAATAATCAATAACCGCTGCCAAAAACCATTATACACATTTTATTTATTTACTTAAACCTTTATTACACTTCCAAATAAAATAGAATTAAAATAAAAATACACGAGTCATTATATTCCTTCCCCCTTAAAAAGATTCTGTCCCCAGAATCTAATTTAACTAAACAAATGAGGATATTTATCAAGCATGTCTGACTCCAATTCCCAAGTAGACTCTTCTACTCGAGGATTTCTCCACAAAACTTTTACTATAGGAATTGATTTATTCCTAAGGACTCGTTCCTTACGGTCTAGGATTTGAACTGGTTGTTCTACATAGGATAAATCTGGTTGAAGTTCAATCGGTTCATATTCTATGACTTGATTCGAATTAGGGACATAGGGCTTCAACATAGACATGTGGAGCACATTATGAATGTGCTACCACTGTGGTGGTAACGCTACCTCATAAGCGACCTTTCCTACTTTCTTTAAAACCTCAAAGGGTCCTATGAATCTAGGGCTAAGTTTACCTTTCTGACCAAATCGTACTAACCCTTTCCAAGGCGATACTTTTAGTAACACCAAAGCTCCTATCTCAAAGTCCATGTCTTTCCTATGCAAATCTGCGTATTTTCTTTGTCTATCTTGAGCTGCTTCCAATCTTTTCTGAATCAACACTATAGCATCTCTAGTCTGCTGAACCAACTCAGGGCCTAAAACTTTCTTTTCTCCTACCTCATCCCAGTACAATGGTGACCTACACTTTCGTCCATACAAAGCTTCATAAGGTGGTATCCCTATACTGGCATGGTAGCTGTTATTATATGAGAACTCAATCAAAGGTAGGTGCTCATCCCAATTACCCTTAAAATCTAGAACACAGACTCTCAACATATCCTCTATAGTCTGAATTGTCCTCTCACTTTGGCCATCCATCTGAGGATGATAAGCAGTGCTCATATTTAATTTCGTTCCTAGGCACTCTTGGAATTTAGTCCAGAACCTGGAATTAAATCTCGGGTCTCGATCCGACATTATAGAAACAGGAACTCCATGTTTGGTAACTATCTCATCCAAGTATAACTTAACTAACTTTTCCAATAAATACCTTTCATTAATCGGAAGAAAATGCGCCGACTTAGTCAATCTATCAATGATTACCCAAATAGCATCATGATTCGCTCTCGTCTTTGGCAATCCTACTACAAAATCTATAGCAATGTCTTCCCATTTCCATTGGGGAATCTCCAAAGGTTGTAACAATCCACTCGGTCGTTGATGCTCTGCTTTCACCGTCTGATACACGTGACATTTACTTACCCAATTGGCAATATCTTTCTTCATTCCTGGCCACCAAAAATTTCTCTTCAAATCCTGGTACATCTTGGTACTACCAGGGTGGATAGAAAACCTAGAGTTGTGTGCTTCCTACAATACCTCGTTCTTCAACTCTGTTACATTAGGAATCCAAACTCTGGATGAAAATCTATACAAACCTTGACTATCTTTTTGAGTACACAGCTCTTCTCCTGTCAAAGTATCCAACTTTTGTTCCATAACTCCTTCTTGACACCTTTTGATCTTTTCCATCAATGCTGGCTGGAAAGTAACTTCATATAGCTGCTCCTGACTTTCATTTGGTACTCGAACTTCAATTTCCATTCTTTCTAAATCTTGCGCCAACTCTTCCGCAATCTTAATCATATTCAGCCTTTCCTTTCTACTCAAGGCATCAGCCACTACATTGGCTTTACCTGGGTGATAATTAATTGAACAATCATAGTCCTTTATCAACTCCAACCATCTTCTTTGTCTCATGTTCAGATCTTTCTGCGTGAATATGTACTTCAGGCTCTTATGATCGGTGTAAATATCGCATTTCTCTCCATACAAGTAGTGACGCCATAACTTTAAAGCAAATACTATAGCCGCCAATTCAAGGTCATGAACTGGATATTTTTGTTCATGAGGTTTTAGTTGTCTGGAGGCATACGCAATCACTTTGTCATGCTGCATTAACACACATCCCAATCCTTTCAGAGAAGCATCACTATAAATTACAAAGTTTCCCGTCTCATCTGGCAATGCTAACACTGGAGCCGTCACTAATCTTCGCTTTAACTCCTGGAAACTCTCTTCACACTTTTCCTTCCAAACGAACTTCTCATTCTTCCTGGTCAACTTAGTTAATGGGGATGCAATCTTTGAGAAATCCTTCACAAACCTTCGATAATATCCTGCTAATCCAAGAAAACTTCTTATTTCCGTGGGTGTCTTCGGTTGCTCCCATTTTGATACGGCTTCAATCTTTACCGGGTCTACTTTGATACCTTCCTTACTCACCACATGTCCAAGAAACTGTACCTCCGCCAGCCAAAACTCACACTTAGAAAACTTAGCATACAATTGCTTTTCTCTTAACTTTTGAAGGGTAATCTGCAGATGCACCGCGTGATCTTCTGGATTCTTTGAGTATATGAGGATGTCATCAATAAATACAATAATAAACTTATCCAGATACTCCTTGTATACCCTATTCATCAAATCCATGAAAGCTGCTGGCGCATTCGTCAATCCAAACGACATTACTAGAAACTCGTAATGGCCATACCTTGTTCGAAATGCAGTCTTGGGAATATCCTCGGGCTTTATCTTCAATTGGTGGTAGCCGGACCTTAAATCAATCTTTGAAAAGTAACATGCTCCCTTAAGCTGGTCAAACAAATCATCGATCCGCGGCAAGGGATATTTATTCTTTATCGTCAACTTATTCAGCTCTCTGTAATCAATACACAACCCCATACTTCCATCCTTTTTCTTCACAAATAACACTGGGGCACCCCACGGGGAAACACTGGGTCGAATAACTCCTTTATCCAATAAATCTTGAAGTTGCTTAGCCAATTCTTTCATTTCAATCGGGGCCATTGTGTATGGATCCTTAGAAACTGGTTCAGCTCCAGGTATCAAATCAATGGAAAACTCTATCTCATGATCAGGTGGCAATCCTGGTAATTCTTCTGGAAAAACATCAGGGAATTTTCTTACTACAGGGATGTCATCCAAAATAGGGGTCTCTTTCTTCGTATCCACTACATGAGCTAAGTACGCTTCACATCCTTATCTCAACAATTTTCTTGCTTGCATCACTGAGAGAAACTTCATATCTTGCCTCTGCCCTTGGTAACTGATCCTTCTATTATTTGAGGTGTACAGAACAACTCTCTTTTTCTTACAATCAATAATTTCCCTATATCGAGATAACCAATCCATACCTAAAATAACATCAAAGTCTCCCAACTCGAAAGGTATTAAGTCAACAGGGAACATATACCCCGAAATCTCTAGGGAACAACTAGGACAAAATTGTTTTACAGGTATTTTATCTTTATTAGCCACTTCTATAGTTAAGGGTTCATCTAAGTCTTCTAGCATCAATTGCATCTTATTCGCACAATTGACAGATATAAAAGATTTGGACACTCCCGAATCAAACAAAATGTTAACAGGTACGGAATTAAGAATAAGCATACCTGCAACCACATCAGAATCATGAACTGGAGACTTCTGGGTCATCTTAAAAGTCCTAGCTCTCGCAGTACTGGTTGCTGGTCCTTGAGATACACTCCTTCCCGCATTACCTTGAGTCACTGACTTGCAATTCCTAGCTATGTGTCCCACTTTGCCGCAACTAAAACAAGTAACTCCTTGAATCTCAGACTTACACTCCGTGGAATAGTGACCTTTCTGTCCACACTTAAAACAATTAACATTCTCTCGGCACTGTCCACTGTGCTTTTTCCCACACGTCTTACAATCAACCATTGGCTTACTCATCCTCGTCGGGGCAGAGTTAACTGATGTTGTACCGGGCTTAACTTGGGGAAAGTTTTGCCCTTTAAACTTTTTATTCTTATTTCTACCGAACCAATGCTGAAACTTCCGACTCGTTATTCCTGATTCTGATCTAGCGGGTCCACTTTCAAATTTTCTCTTCTTCTCACTCTGCTCCTTTGCAGCTAACTTCTGATCACTCTCTATCACCAGGGTAGCCTGAACTACCGAAGTATATGTCTTGAGTTGTAAGGCTACAACTCCACTTCTTATTTCTGGCTTCAACCCTTGTTGAAACCGCTTCGCTCGTTGGGCTTCTGAATTTACATATTCCGGTGCTATACGGGCCAACTCCGTAAACTTCGCTTCGTATTCCGTAACACTCCTATTTCCTTGTTTCAACTCCAAAAATTCCATCTCCATTTGACTTTGGAGACAGGCTGGAAAGTATTTTTCCAAAAATAATTCTGTGAATCTGGCCCAGGGAACTGGACCTTCTCCTTCTAGGGCTCGCGTAGATTCCCACCAATAATTCGAATCATTCCTCAGAAAATAACTAGCATAATCAGTCTTTAAATCCTCACTCACCTTAGTGAGCACAAACGCCTTTTCCATTTCCTTTAACCATATCCTGGCAGCAACAGGATCTACTTCTCCTTTAAACTCTGGGGGCTTCACTGCTTGAAAAGACTTAAAACTAACACCTTGATTTGCCCCTCTCATCTCATGCTGCTGTTGGATTTGTAGTTGCTGCTCTTGGATTTGCTGTTGTTGTTGCTGTATGAGCTGTTGTTGCTGTTGTTGTTGCTGTTGCAATTGTTGTTGCTGCTGCTGGAATTGTTGTTGCTGTTGGGCCAGCTGTACAGTCTGCTGACGCAACAAGTTCATCAAATCACTCATGGAAGGATCCCCAACAGATCCGTTATTGGGCTGAGAATTTCTCTTTAGTGGCATCTCCTGAAACATAATAGTCATATATATAAGAAAATGGATTGCTCCAGCAGTTTATATTCATGCACCAGGAGAGCGTTGCCACTAAGACAACATTCTCATCCCCCATTATAATTGGATCCATCCTGAGTGAATGATTATAATCTAAAAAATGCCAGCAACAGAATCAACAATAACAATAACCACAATAATAGCAACGCACAATATATAAAAACTAAAAAACAAGATAAAGCAGCTACAATACAATAACCAACAGAATCCAATCGGTACAACTGAAAATCCAACTACAAAGAACCATTCGAATACACACCAAAATTGGCTGTCATAACAGCCTCGCCTACTACAAACTATCGCAACATAATGTACATATACAAAGTAAATAACCACAGAACTCCTAAAAGTCAACTCTGAGCTCTGCATCCCTCTACAGCAACTCTGTCTAGTCTCTACCACTGCCATCAATGGAACCTAGCTCAAACACTAGCCAGTTCACTAGATCCTGATACTGCACAGCTCTGAACTCTGAACTAATGAAACGGTCAACAGATCTAGCCCTCTCTACAGCCATCTGGGTCAGTGCTCTCACACGGGCTTGCACCTCAGGGGAAGAGGCAGAAATACCCTGAAATGGTGCAATAGGTACCTGGTCCAACTGGGAAGCAAACTCTGGACTCTGGTCTCTGATAAAGGAAGTATTCACCGCCCTATGCACATGATAAGGGATCGGTGAAGAAATACCACTATGGGCCACAGAAGGTGCCGGAGGTCTCATCATGGAAGAACTGGGACCGCAGCCAGGAGGGAAATCCCTGACAGCAGACACAGACCTACGTACCCAACGGGGACGAGGACCAGATCCAGGAATGTCTCGAGGTACATAAGAAGGAACTGGTGGAGGAGGCATAGGGGTCTCCTCGGCAACAGCATCAAGGGGTTTCTCCGTATCTGAGCTATCCGAATCAGAAGCCCGAGATGGAGAACTCGAAATCGCAATAGGCCACTGCTAACATAACAAATATACAGGAAAAACACAACCAGGTCAAGGCAATTCTATCAAAACATTTAATAGATGCCAGGGTAACGCCGTCGGAACCCTCGACTGACTCTAAAGGTTTGCTCCTCTATATGAGTTGCTGACTCACACTTAAAGACTCACGTTATCACCTACTTGACACAATCCCTAACCTGAATCAGGGACTTGAACCTGTAGCTCTGATACCAACTGTGACGGCCTCAACCCCGGGGTCAGGAGTTCATGTCACTAAACATAATTACCAAAAATATAAACAACAGAATTATTATTAAAATATACTAACTTGACCCTGAACCAAGATCCGATCCAGGTTCAAGTATAATTCTGGTTCTCATTAATACAAATTCTTTATTCACTATCTAAGACACACCAACTTTATTCAGCAACTCTTCAGACCTCATGGTCTGATATAAACTACCTCAGAGGAGCCAGGTCCAATAGGGGCGGGAACACGGGTCGGTATGACTGATCTTCTAGGCATCTGCGAAATATATATAAAAGTTTGCAAGGGTGAGCATAATCGCTCAGCAGTACCAAATATGAATAACAGATTAAAACAGTAAAGTAACAATAATGGGAACAGAGCTGTAATCACGATATCAACATTTCATAATGATAATCAAAGTAACTGGATATCACTAATTAGCATGCTTTGTGAAATCAACATTATAGTGTGCTGCGTAATACCAGAGTCCAATTTTAGCATGCTAACCATTTTATAAAACCGCTGTATCAATCAATCATGCTTTCATATAATTCACAAATCCCAATCAGATACATAGCGGATATGTGAAGACAGCTGATCAGGCTATCAACACCAGACGGCTCTAACTGCCATCCCATTTACCTGTTCCGGAACTCAGAGACTAGCTAGGTCTCTGACCTGCTGGACTAATCGGTTTTATATTGCGCGCAACCAAATTAGCCTCTTACGCCACCTCAATAGGCCTACTCTGGCCCCAATGTATCCCATATCTGACCGTTTTATCCAGTTTTCAAAAACACTTGTACCTATCTCATTTTCAAAATCATTTATCTAGCCAGCACACATATAAAATCCGTTTCGCAAATCATTTCATTTGAGATAGGTACCTTTCGAAGTTACTTTTCCCCAAAACAATTCGAAAATAGAAATTTTATAACTACAGGGGATACGTAACTTAAAACATTTTTGTTCCATTACGAGAATAAAACATTTAGCTATCCATATACACTGAACCATAAAAGAATGGTCAGGGGTACTTGCCTTGCAACGCTTTACAAACCCTAATAGCTTTCACGTTGACTTCGATCCTGGAACGACTCGATTGGGATCTACAATTACAGAATACCCTAATTAGTTATGCCGACATGCTTGATATCCTCAAATCCTAATAACCCAAATCCGACAACCCGACTCGTATTATTATTATACACACAAACCGGTAATCACATAGTCACATAGTCGGAAATATTGTTAGGGTGACACATAAATATATATTTTCGAACATATTTTTAGGAAATTTTGGCAGCATCTTCTTTATTTATAAGACTACCCTCGATTGCAATCGACGTCAACAATTCTCAACCATCCACAATATTATTTTATCCTTTTATACAACTTACACTCCAATACCAATCACAATTAATTATTTAAGTCCGAAAATATTTTACGAAAAATCATTTTATTTATTTATAAAATTTAGGACTCAGAACATCGTCATTACCGTCCACCGTCGACTCACCGAAGTTCATCGTCAATGGCGGCACAATTTATTGGCACCCGATATGATACGGGTTCCCAAATAAATTATACCGATTAATATTATTTCCCGCAACGAAAGTTTTAATTTCACGAATACTAATCATTTATTTTCCTGTAGAAAAGAAAATAGTAATTAAAATTATAACAGTTAGCCCACTGCTTTCAAAGCCCAGCCCAACAGTCAACCCAACTGCAAGGCCCAACAAAGAAACCAAGCAACAGAGAACAGAACGGAGCGCCACACCCGCGGCCAGAACACGGCAACACACGGCCGCCCACACACACTAACACACCAACACACACACATTCACACACACACATATTCACACACACACATATTCACACACACACATATTCACACATACATACACAATCACGCACACATAAATATATATATAAAGGAATGAATCGACTGGAAATCGAATAGAAGAACTGGAAGTAATTACCGGAACTGGAGGCCGGAGAATCACCGGGAAAATGGAAGAAGAAAAACGGAAAGGAAACGAAGTGAATCGGAGAAGAAGAAGCCGAGAGCACAGGGCAAAGAAAAAAACAACCGAGATAAAAGAATAAGGTTGAGGGAGTGTAAGATGATGTGAACACGTGTCCTGCAAAATTGGATACGTGTTAACTTCTTAATATAAGTTGTTAACACGTATCCCTGAATACTCAGGGGCTCGATTTTTAACCCGAATTCTTATTTTTTTACGAAACAGAATACGATTTAAATGTATCAGAAATTTTTTCGAAATACTCTTAAAATTTCAGAAATTTCCCGAAGTTTACAAAAACATAATTTCAAAAAAAAATTTAAAACAATTCTTAAGGTACTCTTGGTACCCAGTTTTTAGCAAATAATGAAATGACACGCGGTGAAACAAATCCCAAAAATTTTCAAAATAATTTTAAAATTCTTCATATAATACAAATTTAATAAAATATAAATTTCATAATTTTTAAAGATTCCCATAATTAAATATGGATTTTAGCATTTAACACACCCAGAAAATCATTTAAAAATGAATAATTAACGAAATATTGATTTCTCAATTATATAAAGTCCTAAAAATAATTATTGAAATTATAAAATTAGAAAACCAATTTTAAAGACAACCCAAATATTTATGGAATTAAAATTACCATAAAATCATTTTTACAAGCAAAATAAATCATGTAACTCACTAATAAATCTCACAATTCAATCCCACTTATCAACAAATCATAATTAATTAAATAATAATCAATAACCACTGCCAAAAACCATTATACACATTTTATTTATTTACTTAAACCTTTATTACACTTCCAAATAAAATAGAATTAAAATAAAAATACACGAGTTGTTATATCTTTCAAATGGAAAGCGAGAATCTATTCATCTTTAGGAATCAATTATATGATTGACAACAATATCAGAATAAGAATCAGGGTTCTTAAAGTTGTATGATGCTAATCAATAACACAATCAACTCATTTCGAATCATTATAAACCATTTCATTTTCAAAGAATCAATTTGCTAAAACAATGTATTCAATATCCTTTATAAAGTGATAGTGAACCCTTGATTGGACTACTTTAACTTTCAATTAATAATAATAATAATAATAATAATACGGGTGATCAACCCGTACTGACCTCCATCTGGTCGTTAAGGTACCTATGGCATAATTTCAGCCTTAAATTGTACTAGCCCCGCTAGTCTCTTTATACTACTGGACTAGTCCCACTAGTCTCTTACGTCTCAATCCAATCCATCTGGATTTCATTTGGAAAACCTTGTGTTGAAAAAGAAAGGTTTCATTTTATCATTACCAAGAATATGAAATCATTCGGACTCTTTCAAGTCGAAAATCATTCTTAAGTTCAATTCAAGAATTCAAAGAAAATGATCGTATCAAAGGTACGCAAAGATCAATACCAAGGATCTTGATCAAATGAGAAACAAGGTATACAAGATAGGTAATCAAAACAGTTCTAAGGATCATTACAGGATAAGGTATACAAAAGAAGGTTTAATCAACAATACGCAAGGGGATTGATAAAGGTTCTTATAAGGATCACGAGCATTCAGGGTATCCAAAGGAATCAATAGGTAATTAGAATATGAGTCAACGGGGTTACTATAAGGGTTTGGACAATAAGCGTATCAAGTCGTTACGAGAACAATAACAGGGAGTTTCAATGAACCAATAACAGGTACGGTACAAGAATTCAATATCAAGGTTCAAGAATCAATAACAGATTCACAAATGCTATAAAAGTTCAATACTCTATCATGGCATGAACAATATCCTCTCTATAAACAATTTATACAAGTAAGCAGAGTTACTAGCCTGAATTTGCTTTCTTGTTTTACAAGGGTTAAACTACTGCCCCCTAGTACACTTTTTCCTTTCCTAGCCTGAATGTCTTCACGCTCCGAATCTACAATCCAACAATCAAACCTTAATTAGATTCTCACTCGACGTTCCCAGAACGTTTAATAGTTTCTCCTTATGGGAATACCCTAATAGCATATATACTCGATCATATTCACAAAGCACGATTATACTATATACTTGTATACCTTAACCAAATAGGCATCGAATCTCAGATTGTGATACAATTACAACAAATAGCATATAGACCTTGTATCCAAACTCTATACCACAGTTATATAATCTTATATCAAGACGACTCAATCCTTCCTTTTACTTCACATAATTCAAACTAAACCATTCAAGTAGACCAAATAATTCTTTATAACTTTACATGCATCCCTCTAGTGAAACCTTAGGATTAATTCAATTACTTTTACAACCTTAACTCATTCGGCTCTAGCACAAAACACAATAGATCAAATAAATCAACATGCAAACTGTGACATCCGGGAAATATCGTGTAATTATTTGTATCAATATATGATTATTATGTGAATATTATATAAATTTTTGGTGAATTATCTGATGATTGATAATAATATTTGGATGTTTGTATATAATAAAATGTGAGTATATTAATTTTAATATGTCAAGAATAAAATATGGATAATTAAAATATTTTTCTGGTAATTTTTGGAGTATTATATGATTTTATAATGATTTATGAATTTATTAATTATTTTCTGAATAATTACAAAATTATTTTATAAAACCGAGAATCGTCAGACTTCAACAGTTTTTACGTTTTTACAACCCAAAACTCTTCCGAAAACTCCTTCCTAACCTAATCTGGTAATTTCAGACATTTTCCGTGTTTTGACTTTTTCAATCTGGATTACGATTTAACCCGTGCGCGGCCCGGCGCAAAATTTTCGATACGATAATCATTTTGGTGAATCAACAAAACCCATATTCTCGAAAGACAGGATATTATTACATTATTTCCATATAAAGTGTTTTATAAAAAGCCCGGTTGGGAAAATTATCCAGAAATGATATCAAATCGGATCGTTATTGCAGTTACTTAGCGGCTAAGCAACTAATTTAACGATCCAAAATGATCCAGAATGAACCAATATTCCGTAAATATAAATAGCATATTTCTTATTTTATTTTATTCATTTATTCATTTATAACCAGTAAAAATATAGTAATTACAGAGAAAACCCCTTAAAAACAATACGTTCCTAGAAATCAAGGTATTTTTTTCTGATTTAATTATTTAAATTCGAATTATTTATGAATTAAAATAGGAATTTTTGTTCTTGATGTTGTTTGTGTGATTTGATGGCATAATTAAGTAGATAAATTTCTCCTGATCATTTTGATATATTATATGTTGAATTCTGAGCTCTGCATCATGGAGAAACCGAGGTTTTAATTTTTGAATTACGAACTAGGGTTCATAACCATGAATATGTTCAATTGAAAAATAGGTGTTTTTGTGTTAAGGGTTATTAGTTGATTCTGTTAATATAATTATGTTCCTGGTTCAATTTGCAATCGAAATATATATATAAAAGTTACGAACGATTCCGGGAAGGCTGTGAACCAAGCTCGCCGGATGTTCGCCGGGCTTGGCTCGATTTTCACCGGAATCCGAATTTGGGGTATGATTTGCTGGTTTAAACGGTTCAGTGATGTTCTTGGTTGAGTTTGGAGTGAAAACCCCATACGAAGCAAGTTCAACAACCCCGTTTTTGTCGAAATTAAGTCTCGCCGGATTGTTTCAGGTCACCGGAATCTACAATTTAGCCGCCGTGTTCTTGAGGATTTCGGTGACCCGATCGGGTCAATATTGACCCGGGGTTCGACCCGGTTTTGATATGCTTTCTTTCAAAATCATTTCTAAAATGTTGTTTTTACAATTTAACCCCCAAAGTTCTGAATTCTTGCAAATAGTGGATGTCTGTTTTAAAACTTACAGAAAATGGATTTCTGTTTTAAATTATATTAAAAATGATTTGTTTATTATTTTAAAAACCATAAAATTGGTTATTTAATTATTTTAAATTAAAAAAAAAATTATTTTCAAAATTATTTATTTATTCAAAAAAAATTAAAATTATTTTATTAATTAATTTTAATTATTTTTTAATTATTTTAATTAATTTATTAGTTTATAATTAATTGATTAATTAATTTAATTAATTATTAATTAATTTTAATTGATTTAATAATTAGATTTAATTATTTAAAATTGATTTAAAAATTCTGAAAAATTGTTTTGAGCTTTAAAATATTATTTTAAATTATTTTTTTAGGCTCGATAATTATTATAAATTTTTTTAAAGTCATGTTCGAGTATTCGAACCCTATTATTTAATTATAAAATGATTCAGAGACCCATTTTAATTCCGAAAAATGTTCAAAAATTTATAATAAATTAACCGTTCGTCCGATTAATACGAAACGAACGCCTCTAGACTGAGAAAAATATTCTGCTTCTATTAAAAATATTTTCGAGACCTAAATTCTTTTGTATAAAAAGGGTGTTTATTTTATGAATCATTCTAAGTCGGTTATTGATCGATAAAATACTCTTTTTGACCCAATTTCAATTCTAAACTTATCGAGACCTATCTTTTGTCGATTCAACTTATGTACTACATGAATTACATGATTATATATTATATGATTACATGCCCTATGTGTACGTGTTATGTGGATAGTGAGTCAGCGTGTCTTTTAAACATTATCTGCGTAAGATGTGATCTTTATCTGTTATTATCGGGCGTGTAGATAATAAGAATAAATGTATAGACTAAATAATTATATATATTGTCAGTTCATTGAATAGTATTATTTATGATAGATGCACATAGTTCGAGGCATTCAAAGCCAGACAGAAATTGTAGAAGTAAAGCTTGAAAGCGTGTAGTAATGAAATAAGTGGATTCAGAGTAAAGATAACCCTAATGGAGTAAATGATAAGAAAGGTCAAGTAGCCTGTCAAGAGGAATACAGATGCAACAGATGCAACAGGACTAAGTGATATGGCAGCTAGTTAAAGACCAGTAGATTATTAATTGAGGCAAGTATTCCTAACCTTTCTCCTAAAATTCTGCAAATATTTATTCGCTCTTATTCTAAGTTCAGAATAGTTAACTGTTTTATATTTCGCTGCAATTACTCTTATTATGCCAGTTCTTTTTATTATTGTTCCTATATTATCGATTGCTCGCTTGAGCAAATACCCATTCGTTCGGGTTATTTACGAACCCTGATTTGGGATGTTTTGAAATCAAAATGATTAGACATCAAAATACTCTACGGGCTGGACGATTATTATGAGGACCAGTGATGAGCTGGATCCTATGGGCCGGAGATGGACCGGACCCTTAGGCCATAGTTGCCTGGGTACCTCATATATTGGTTGGGTCTATGCAGTTGGGTATAGATCCGCACTATCTCCTGACTGATCAGCATGTTATAGTGCATATGTTGGTTTCCAGTGTCCAGTCTAATTTATTGTTTATCGCCATTAACGACATTCCTTCCCGAATAGTTCATAATTACAAACTCAAACAAAGATTTGATACAAAAAGGATGAAATATTGAAACGATCACTGTTCTTTTACAGAAAACATGATTTATGATTAAAGGCCAATGAGGGCCGATGTTTTGTTCGCTCAACTGTTTTAAATATATGAAGATGTTTTGAAATCATTCAACAAACGTTTCCAGGAGCTTCTTTGATCTGATACCTGGAAACCATTTATGATACTTGCGGGGCATTTTTGGCTCACTCTTGGTTTATGAACTCTTATTTCTTTCAGTATCAAATAAGGACAAAGTGAATGGCTTTTAATAGACAGCGAAAGTGGTAAGATTCCAGCTGAAGAAATTTGGAGATGTCAGAGTGATCAATACAAGGAAAGTAGTAATGAGGTAATGAAATTATATTTAGACAATATAAATTTTAGAAGGTTAGATTCTTGTTTCATACTATAACCTGTAAACGATCCTGAATAATGAGGGATTATCTGTATATTTATTTTAATATACAGGCTTTTATTATTATTTAAAGTTGTGTAGTGACACTCAATCCTTACCCCGGATTTGGGGGTGTCATAATTGGTATCAGAGCTACAGGTTATTGGTCACTGAAATAAGAATAGGTGAGGGTAAGATATGAGTGATAGGTCATATGAGATAGGAAAGACCCTAGGCATACTCATTTTAAGTTCGAATTGAGTGTGAATGAGGGTTGGCAGGTTCGATACGGAATTGGTAAGCCAAGATTGTTGGGGCAAGCGTAAGGTGAATATCGCAATGCTATAGGTAGATTGAGTTCTCAGATCCTACAGTAATGAGGAATCGATAGATTAACGAAGACTGGATATGCTACCCTACGTTTCATGCGGTTTTGAAGAAGATGTGATTGAGTCTTGTGAGAACTTCGCGTAAGAGAGGCTAGGTGAGTTTTGGGTACGATTTAACTTAGAATTAGGTAGTAGGACGAGCTTCACGCTGGAGGTAACAAGTTGATGAAAGCTGATGAAGAACCAACGTTGCACGTTTCGGAGGCACCACCGCTACGAGAAGATTCCTATCATTTATCGGGAGCTGCGCAAGGATTGATATCTACCTTACTAGGTATATGTAAGACTAACAAGAAGATGCGACCTTATCTATAGACCGAACATTGAGTCGCCTGCGTGGTTGGAAGCATAGCGTCAAAAATGATGACAAGAATGTCAGAGATAGTACCAGATGTCAGCATTGCGATGGAATTGTGAGTAAATGATATACAATAGTAAATGGAACTTCGTCGACTAACAAGTGCGAGCAGAATCCAAGGAAAAGTGGAAGATGTACCAAAATGGAGAGACCCTTACATGGGCATTCCTTTAATTAGATATTTCATTAGCAGATCAAGAGAATAGCAAGTAACTTATATAGTAATGATGACCAAATATTTGACTTTCAAAATTTTAAAATGAGATTTCGGAGAAGATTTTCTTAATCAACTTTCAGAAGATTTTTGTATGAAGCGAGTTTTACAAGTTGGTTGTCGAATTACTATTAAAGTTGTTGTTATTATAAACAGAAAATGACCTAATAAGAAGAATGAATATAGACTCAGTGTTGTCAGTTTGAAGGACTAAGTGGACCCCCCCAGCAGGGAGAAAGTTTAAAGTTTTCGTGAAAGACGAAAGTAATATTTGTTTAAATAATACCAACAATTGAATGAACATGTTAAAATCTTATTTACCCAATTCATGAAATTAGTAAATTTAATAAGATTTGTAATTTGAATGGACAAAGGATGATTGAAGGAAATAGAAGACTCTTTTAGACGATTAGCAAATGATAATATTCCTAATCGACAAAGTTGAAGCGTGGCGGGATCGATTGTTATTCCACGTGGCACAGAAGAAGTCGGGAGTAATAATTATAAATTATGTAGGGATGCGATTACGATTGAATCATTAAAGCATTTAATGTGGAGGCATTTTCAGACAACATTTTGAAGTTATAATGTGACCCAAACTGTGAATCTCTCATTCGACTGATTTCTGAAGGCATACGTAGGTGAAGCATGGAAGGTGATCAACATCGACATTCCTTCTCTTAATACGATTGCATATGTTCTTCTTGATTCTTGAATATATTTGAGTTTCTTCTATGGATAAATCATCTGAGGTGAAGACGAAAGAAAATTTATTGTATTCCTTCTAAATTATTTCTCTTCTCAAATTACTGATTCCTGATTGAGACAAACAGTGTTGTGGTATGACGCTTTGTCGAAATGATGAAGAGTCGGGTGGGACGCCACCTAATCATGTGCTGTATGCCATATAGTATGAAAGACTGGCCATCTTGAGTACGAATATGGTTGTCTCATTCACATCTAAATCTTCACTCATTCATCTTCCTTTAATTTACTGAATTACAAATTCTCCCAATCGTTTGTGGTATTGTTATTCCTTATTCAGTTTTCAATCAAAGTCATATTTGCAACCTCTCCTCTTGCGTAGAGTCTGTTCTCTGGTGATTTCAAAAGAAATGAAATAGTGTGGCACGTGGAATCATATAACAAACATAGATACGACTGCAAACCGATAAATGGTGGACATCTGCGGATAAGGAAGAAGGAATTCATCGATAACATGGACGTGGCAAAGACATCAATTCAGACATTTGTTCGTGTTATGAGGATCTCATCAGTACGATAGATTGCGTTAACATGACGCGCTTCAAATCAGAGGATTTCGACGTGAAATGAATGGTTAGCGAACCGTAACAAATAAATTAGTTATAAAATAAGGAAGTAATGATGTATGCAAATCAAACGAGTGTCGGGACAAAAATCGAAAATCAAGGGAATTCTGAATACTGACTCAGACAGGCAATTAATACGTGAAGCATCCCTTCATCGCGGAAAGATATTTGTCGTGAAGATTCAAGATCAAAAAAATCTTAATTACAAACAAATTTTGAACGTGTTCTTCAAGAAATTGTGAAGTTCTCTACCTTGAGTAAATAAGTCACGGTGAATTTAATACCCATAACCGGGTCGGTGATGAAAGTTCGATACGTGAACATAAGTGGAGATAAAGTAATGGTGATTCGACTGCGAGACCTTATAAGAAATGAAGAACTGAGGATGGAGTTTCCACTCGATTGTGATGATGATAATCAAGACCCTGCATGGTTATTAAAAGATCAACAGACTCACCAATGAAATTGAGTGTGTATTGTCAAAGAAGGAGTATTGGTGTAGTTCGTTGAAGGATGCAGCATAATTTTTTAAAATTAACTATACACAATTAGTAACGATAATAAATAAGTTAAAATACTTGCGAAATAAAATTTTGAGACACGAGATAAATTTTAAAGCTTACTGATAAAATTTTGTAATATTCTGAAAGAACTGGGAAGGGAGTGGTTATATTAATCCATGTTGATTTAAGACCTTAAAAGATATATGTTATGCCAATTAATCATACCTATATTAATCAGAATGATATAGTTCGAACTAGGGTGGATGGATGAATTTGGTTGATGGAAGTGGATGGATGTGATTGTAGATGATTTGGTAGATTGATGGTGTCGGCTTGAGTCCGACTGGTAGTCGATGGTATAGGGGAAGTGCTGCCCAAATTTTTAGAAATTACCCTACATGTAAGGATAAAGGAGTATATTCTCACTCCCAGTTGTACTCCAAATGGTTGTGATTTTGAAAGAATGTTATGATCGAACTGACTTTATGTTATTGGTCTTTGATTCTAGTTAGCTAGTCTTCACTTGGTTTAAGTGATCGGTTAAAAGAGTTAATTGATCAACTTTACCAACTAATGGTTAGCTAAATAGAGATCGATTCCATTTAGATTGAGTCAAGCTCTAACATGATTTTCAGATCCAAAATCAAAGCGGTTAGCAAGTTGAAGGAAGTGATGGCATTAGCAGGAATCAAAAGTTTAGTAGAATTAGTGTGATGTTGCCACAAACATGTGCGAGACTTTATCTAGATGAATACACTCTTTTCGATAAACAAGAGGAACAGAAAGTAATTGGTACATGCTAGTAAGAAGAAAATTTTCAAAAACTGAAGGTTCAAAATAAAGCAAAGAGATTCTATCATCTGTAATAGCATTCCAGGAAGGACTTGAAAGTATACCCATATCGAATGGCGATTGAATAAAAGTTTTCGAAAGCTCGCAAATCTAAGTATCCGATGTAAGACGAAGACTAACGAAGTACACATGTGAATTTGGGAAGAAGAAATGTTGATCAATTGGAAAAAGCCAAATGTGCGATCACTGATGATTTAAGTGAGGCTAAGAAAGTAACCATCGATGAATTTGATAATTCTGTCAATAAAAACTTTAATATTATAAATAAAAACCTTTTATTAACTTCAGAACTGGTTGATCTAATAACGCACATATTAATATTATCAAGAAAGAGACATTCCTTATGTTAGAAGAGTTAATGAGTAATGAGAATGAAGAACTAAATAAGAAAAGAAGTGGAATCAAAAGGATGATAAAGAAATGTTATAAAATTATCCAGGATATATGTTGTGAACATCAGATATGCCAGAACTAATAGGGGAATGAAGTAAAACACCAGCTACTGAAGACAAGAATTTTATTCAAAGAATGCGCGTAGGCAAGGAAGATTAAAAAACGGTATTCATGGCAAACTATTAGAGAAGAACGATACAATGAATCTCATATCAGAATTCTCCATAATTAAAGTGAAGTCCCGAAGATTCTAACGAATGATTTACCAAGGTTAACTCGAGAAATGAGGTAAAAATTTCCATCAGTTACTATACGAGTCGACCTGGTGTCAAAAGCCCTGTATCGTATAACCCAGTAGAAATGAGATATTGAGTGAAGGAAAACTTCAGAAATGTGGAATGCAAGAATAATGAAATAAAGGGGTACTTCGCGCTATACACAAAAGTGATCATGGAGAAAAGAGAAGGGAGGTATGAAGTCACGCATCGATTATCAGAAATTGCAAGTCTAAAGATTAAATGAACATAGTGTATAAGGAGTAATTGGATAGTGTGATTGTATTTATTAATAACATCCTCACCCATTCAAGAATTAAGGAAGACCAAGTTGAACACCTGGAGATATGCATGCGAAGGGTAAAAGATTATCAACTGCGTTCGAAATAACAAAAGTATGAACTCTGGCTATAATTACTTATGAGCTACGGAAGTATGGTTAATTAACAACCAAGCAAGGTCCATTCAGAGACAAATGTCTTGAGTTGAAAAAGAAAGAGTGAGCATCACTAAGATTGCTGGAGAGTGGATAAAGGAATTGTAAAAGTTAAGAATTGAGAACAGGTTTTGATCCAACTTCTGGATTATACTGATACTTACTTTGTTGTTATATATCAAATGTGGTATTAATATAGATGATTGATGTTGACTTCAGTATGGAATGTTGTGAGCATCAAAGTTCATATTGATATCTAATTTGATATGACAACAAAATTAGTATTAGTACCAAGAGTTCGGTTTTGGATAAAATTATGGTTCATTCTATTCCAAATTAATATTTCCTTTCAGATGGTAAAAGATTTCGCTCGATGAATATACTTGTTAGTAATTGAAAAGAAATTGAAAAATACTATGAAGTGACGAGTTAAATGCAAATGTCGAGATTTTCTTTTAATTTTTAGTTTTGAATAAATTTAGAACAGTTCGAAGCATCAGAAGCCATGAGCTCAGTATATCGGGCGCATACGGATGGAAAGTACAAGAGACCAACTAAAGGTTCTCGGATACGATTAAAAACGATTATTGTAATATCCCATATTTTCAGATATTATTTTTATAATTATTTGGATTTGTTTATGTGATTTTATGTGAATTTTAGTGAATTATCTGATAATTTGAATTGATGGTTGGGTGTTTATATGTAATATTATTTGAGTATTTTAATTTCTATGTGCTCAGAATAAAATATAGATAATTGTGATATTTTCCGTTACTTTTTGGACTGTTAGATGATTTTATATTGATTTATGAATTATTAATTGTTTTCTGGGTAATTACCAAAATTATTTTATAAAGCCGGGAATCGTCCAACTTCAACCGTTTTTACGTTTTTACAACCCGAAACTCTTCCGAAAACTCCTTCCTAACCTAAGCTGGTAATTCCGGACATTTTCCGTGTTTTGACTTTTTCAATCCGGATTACGGTTTGACCCGTGCGCTGGCCGACGCAAGATTTTCAATACGATAGTTATTTCGGTAATCAACAAAATCCGTATTCTCGAGAGACGGGATATTTTTACATTATTTTCGTATATGGTGTTTTATAAAAAGCTCGGTTTTGATGATTATCCAAATATGGTATTAAATTGTATCATTTTTATAGTTATTTAGCAGCTAAGTAATCTATTTTCGGATATTTATTTGCATAAATACTTGGATTGTCTCTAAAATTGTTTTTATGGTTTTATAATTACAATAATTATATTTGGGATTTTATAAAATTTAGAAATCAACATTTCATCAATTATTTAGCCCTGTATGATTTTCTGATTTCATTTATTTGTAAAATCCGTATTTAATTCCAAAATTCTTCAAAAATTACGAAACTCATATTTATTTAAGTTTGGAATATTCTGAGAATTTTAAAATTATTTTGGGAATTTTTAGGATTAATTTTACCCGCGCGTTGAATCGTTTAATTGCTAAAAGCGGGTATAAACTGCGTTTCAAAAATTATTTTAAAATTTCGAAATTTATGTTTTTATAAACTTCGGGATATTTGTAACATTTTAAGACTATTTTCGTGATTTTATGAATTTGTTTTAAGTGCAGCCCGGTTCGTTAAATCGTATAATGCGGGTATAGAGCGCAAGTCAAAAATATTTTAAAAATTATGAAAATTTTATTTTACTAGTTTTCTAATTATTCTGAGAATTTTAGAATTTGTTTGGTAAATTTTCTGATTTTATTTACCGGCGCGTTTATTCGATAAGTTGAGAAATGCGGGGCAAAATAAATTAAAAAAAAAGAAAAAAAAAAAGAAAAGAAAAACGTGTCCCACCCCACCCCACCCCTGACACGCGCACACTCCCCCTCCCCCGAGTATACCCCTCCCCCATTTCTTTTATCTGTTCAACACATTACTCCCTCCCCTCCTTTGTCTCTCCTGTCTATCGTATATTTATATACTTTTAATTTTCAAAAATTCATATCTTACAAACCGTTCATCCAAATTTCAATTGGTATAAATATAAACGATCAGCGCTTCGATACCTACGCATAGGTATATATATTGCGAGGTTTTGAGAAGAAAATTTATGGGGCATATTTCCGTTATATTTCCGTTTTAATTTATTTTCGGGACATAGAAAAGGAGTTTGAAGGCGTTGATTACTCCACATGGCATCTCAGCGTGTATATGTCTATGACCATTAATTTCGGATTTTTCTGAAGATATTTTCCGGACATCAGATATTCTCTTCGGGGTGATCAAAATTTATTTTGGGTAACGATTCCGAAATTCCGCTTTCGTACTTGTGTATATTATAGCATGTACGTGTTTATATATTTATTTCATAATTTTTAGAAATTGTTGGAGAAGTCACTTTTGGTCCGAGTTTTGGTTCAGATGGCCGTGTTATTCATTTCTGGAGTGTTTATACGCGTAAATATAAATTATTGTGTTGATTGTTGTTGGTTGTGTCGATATGATATCGACTGGCAGTCCGAGAAATAGAGGAGGTGCTGTCCGATTTCCAAGAAAATATTATTTTTAGTTCTGAAGATTATTATTTTTATTCTTATTCGAAAATAAATCCAAATTATTTAGTTAATGAATTTTAATTGATTATTTAATTCGAGTTAATTATTTCTTATGATTTAAAAATTCCGAAAAATAGTTCGAGCTTTAAAATATTATTTTAAATTATTTTTCAAGCTCAATAATTCTTATAAAATTATTTTCGAGTGTTCGAGCCATATTATTTAGTTATAAAATGATTCGGAGACCCGATTTAATTCTGAAAAATGTTCAAAAATTCATAATAAATAAATTGTTCATCCGTTTAATACGAAACGAACGCCTCTAGACTCAGAAAATATTCCGCTTTCATTAAAAATACTTTGGAGACCCAAATCATTTTCTTTTGAAAGGTCGCTTATTTTACGAATCATTCTGAGTCGATTATTGATCGAAAAATCTTATTTTGACCCGATTTCCATTTTAAACGTATTGAGTCGAACCTTTTGACGAACTGAGTCATATGTGATATGAATTATGTGATACGTGGATTATGTGCTTACGTGCTATGTGGATTATGTGCATATGTGGACCAAGAGTCCTGTATTTGTCTGTTATAATTATGTGTGGGCTATCGTATGGGTAGACGATAGGCTTTTGACGCGTAGTTCGTCGAGTGATTATCGATTAGACGATTAAAGTTCTATATATTAATTATAGATGCGGATCTCTCGAGTTGATTGGGACAAGACGTTGGATAAAGAATGAGATGGAATGACATTGGATAGCTGGCTTCTAGCAATCGCAGGAGCAGTATATCGGTGAAGTGTTGAAAATAAAGACGATGATATTTTGAGACAGAATGTCAGAATAGATGCGGTTTTGCGAGTGTGACTAACTGCTAAAACCCAAAGGCAAGTACCCCTGACTTCACTTATCGTTCAAGTGACGTTTATTTCGAATCATATTATGCAAGTATCCCTATCATCACTTATCGTTTAAGTGATATTTATTTTAAATATTCTTATGCAAGTATTGCTTTCCCTATTCAGTTCAAGATAGATAAATGTTTTACATATCGCTGAATTAAATAATTCTGTTTATGCAAGTACCCTCTGCTATTCTATGTTCAGAATAGTTAAATGTTTTACTTATCAAATTACTGGATTTATAAATATTTTGGATTTTGAGAAAGATGATTTTGTTGCGAGAATTCCTGCCCAAGTGATTGGGAGAATAAAAAAATTATTTAGGATGTCGAAGGATTCAGCTCCTTTTTTAATAAAAAGGTTTTTAAGATTGGAATGGTTACTGGTTACTGGTTATTGGTTACAGCATAGGTGATCGAGATATCGGTCCAGCTGTAATATCTTTCAAGGCTAGTTATGCCTTTTCTGGCACCCTATATGTACCGTATGTCTTCGGGATACGGGTAGTACCTATAATTACGGTATGGTTGCGGGATACCGGTGTTGTTTCGCGACTGATCATCGGTAACAGCATGAAATATAATTGGTTCCAATCTAAATTGATATCTAAATTTCTTTATTGTTTTGATAATCATAGAATAAATGATTTATCAACTATTTCTGTTTTGGAATAATGGTAAAATGCAGTTTTAATTTAGATTCTAATTTATGTTGATACTTACATTGTTGTTAAATATCAAAGGTGGTATTAGTATAGATGATTGATGTTGACTTCAGTATGGGTGTTGTGAGCATCAAAGTTCATATTGATATCTAATTTGATATGATAGCAAAATAAGTATTAACTTGAATAGTTCGGTTTTGAATGAGTTTATGATCCACTCTGTAATCATTGTTTCATGTTATTGTTGTTTACGATATTTTCGTAAACACTGTTTTACGAGTTTGATTCTCGTCAAGATTCAAAGTATTGCTAAAGCATTTCGCTCAAAAATATCAAAATGGTTTTGAATACAATCAAGGAATCAATTCTGGGATTCCTCAACTAAAATTTTATGATTCAGCAATTATGATTTTAAATGTTCTGCGCTGATTTAGATGTCGGTTTTATATCAAAACGGCCCTATATATGCTATAATGATCTTGCTGAGCATTTCTTTCACTCATACTTGTCTGTTTTCAAATTTAACCTCCAGTGAGGATTAGCTTGCGCTAGTTAGCTGCGTAATTTGAGGAAGCAAAGAAGAAGCTTTTGGAAGGTGGTTGGTCCAGGGTTTGCGGACTAGTGTAAGTTTTATTGTGTAAAGTTGTTTATATTATATTAAATTATAGTTGTGTATTTTATTTGGGCCTAGTATACTTCATTTCGAAGTTATACTAGTGGGTTTAGTTTTGAGTTGGAATTTATTGAAAAGAGTTTTAAAAGAAAATGAAAAAAATTATTGATGGAATTTGGAATTCTTGTTTCTAGAACTTTAACCTTAAAAGATCTTGGATTAATTGGGGTCATTTATGTCAAATATCTTCCGCTGGCATTTATTTATCGATTAAATAGGTTGTTTTGGATTGAGGTTTCTTCGTGACGACCAAATCCTCTGACCCCGGATTTGGGGGCGTTACAATTATAGGCCAGACTAACCAAACAGAAGGAGACGCGAGAAGTAAATTAGAACAGTCAGGAAATGGAAGGTGCATAAACACAACTTATTAAAATTAGAAAGAAAATTAGATTAGTATAAATTAAGTTAGTCCATCAAGACAATGAGATAGATAGAACGGTTGCGAATGAGTTGGCCTTGTTGTTACAGGCATGACGAGTTCATAAGATGTTCAAATATAACTAAGAAGGGTAATTTAGCTCCCTATGTATAAAATGAAGGTTGATTCAGATTACGTGAGTAACCGATAGATTTAATGTTGGTAAGAGACCGTTGAGTTGTGATTAAAGTGATGAGACCCGAGGAATTATAGGAAAGATACTTGAAAAATATCATAGTCAACGACAGAAAGTAAATACGCCCTGGTCTCAGTGCATCATTTACAAATGAAGAAGAAGATTACAGGAACGGTTAAAGAGCCTCGAATGTGATGGGAAGCGATTACAAATTAGGTTATTTGAACGAAGAAACATGTGAAGATGAGGTTCAACACCGAGTAACAGTTGGAAATGCACATAAGCGCGAATTATTAGATTTAGAAAGAAAAAGAAAAATTTATATGCGTTATGCTGATCCTTTTGAGGCTATAAAAATAGAGAGGGTAAATAAAAGTAAGTTGGTTTCACCGCTACCCGTATAGCGAATTCATAGGGCGTTTATATGTATATATCCAGAAGGAGTAAGTTAGCTCCCTTATATATAGGAGATGGAAAGTTGAATTGAGTTTTACAAGCAACAAATAGAATATGATATTAGCGAGAGGCTATTAAGGAAAGATTGATATTATATGTTAAAGTTATGAAAAATTATAAGGTTGAGAGATTAACCTGAGAAGATGAAAGTGATATACTTGAAAAGTATCAGTATTATTCCTTAGCGTGATTCTGAGGACAGAATCCTTTTAAGGGGGGAATGATGTAACATCCGAGAAATATCGTGTAATTATTTGTATCAATATATGATTATTATGTGAATATTATATGAATTTTTGGTGAATTATCTGATGATTGATAATAATATTTGGATGTTTGTATATAATAAAATGCGAGTATATTAATTTAATATGTCCAGAATAAAATATAGATAATTAAAATATTTTTCTGGTAATTTTTGGAGTGTTATATGATTTATAATGATTTATGAATTTATTAATTATTTTCTGAATAATTATAAAATTATTTTATAAAGCCGGGAATCGTCAGACTTCAACCGTTTTTACGTTTTTACAACCCAAAACTCTTCCAAAAACTCCTTCCTAACCTAATCTAGTAATTTCGGACATTTTCCGTGTTTTGACTTTTTCGATCCGGATTACGGTTTAACCCGTGCGCGGCCCGACGTAAAATTTTCGATACGATAATCATTTCAGTGAATCAACAAAACCCGTATTCTCGAAAGACGGGATATTATTACATTATTTCCGTATAAAATGTTTTATAAAAAGCCCGGTTAGGATAATTATCCAAAACTGATATCAAATCAGATCGTTATTGCAGTTACTTAATGGCTAAACAACTAATTTAACGATCCAAAACGATCCAGAACGAACCAATATTCCATAAATATAATTAGCATATTTCTTATTTCATTTTATTCGTTTATTCATTTATAACTAGTAAAAATATAGTAATTACTGAGAAAAACCCTTAAAAATGATACGTTCCCGAGAATCAAACGCACGAACGAGGACGTTACCGAACTCCGATTCAAGCGTGCAACATATCAAAACGAAGCTCTCGAAAAACTCTACCTTAATCCACCATCTGTTTTTTCCCAGAAATCAAGGTATTTTTCTGATTTAATTATTTAAATTCGAATTAATTATGAATTAAAATAGGAATTTTTGTTCTTGATGTTGTTTGTGTGATTTGATGGCATGATCAGGTAGATAAATTTCTCCTGATCATTTTGGTATATTATATGTTGAATTCTGAGCTCTGCATCATGGAGAAACTGAGGTTTTAATTTTTGAATTACGAATTAGGGTTTAGAACCATGAATATGTTCAATTGAAAATTAGGTGTTTTTGTGTTAAGGGATATTAGCTGATTCTGTTAACATAATTATGTTCCTGGTTCAATTTGCAATCGAAATATATATATAAAAGTTACGAACGATTCCGAGAAGGCTGTGAACCAAGCTCGCCGGATGTTCGCCGGGCTTGGCTCGATTTTCACCGGAATCCGAATTTGGGGTATGATTTGCTGGTTTAAACGGTTCAGTGATGTTCCTGGTTGAGTTTGGAGTGAAAACCCCAGACGAAGCAAGTTCAACAACCCCATTTTTGTCAAAATTAAGTCTCGCCGGATTGTTTCAGGTCACCGGAATCTGCAATTTAACCGCCGTGTTCTTGAGGATTTGGGTGACCCGATCGGGTCAATTTTGACCCGGGGTTCGACCCGGTTTTGATATGCTTTCTTTCAAAATCATTTCTAAAATGTTGTTTTTATAATTTAACCCCCAAAGTTCTGAATTCTTACAAATAGTGGATGTCTGTTTTAAAACTTACAGAAAATGGAATTCTGTTTTAAATTATATTAAAAATGATTTGTTTATTATTTTAAAAACCAGAAAATTGGTTATTTAATTATTTTAAATTCAAAAAATAATTATAATAAATCAACCGTTCGTCCGATTAATACGAAACGAACGCCTCTAGACTCAGAAAAATATTCTGCTTCTATTAAAAATATTTTCGAGACCTAATTCTTTTGTATCAAAAGGGTGTTTATTTTATGAATCATTCTGAGTCGGTTATTGATCGACAAAATACTGTTTTTTGACCCAATTTCAATTCTAAACTTATCGAGACCTATCTTTTGTCGATTCAACTTATGTGCTACATGAATTACGTGATTATATATTATATGATTACATGCCCTATGTGTACGTGTTATGTGGATAGTGAGTCAGCTTGTCTTTTAAACATTATCTGCGTAAGATATGATCTTTATCTGTTATTATCGGGCGGGTAGATAATAAGAATAAACGTATAGACTAAACAATTATATAAATTGTCAGTTCATTGAATAGTATTATTTATGATATATGCACATAGTTCGAGGCATTCAAATCCAGAAAGAAATTGTAGAAGTAAAGCCTGATAGCGTGTAGTAATGGAACAAGTGGATTCAGAAAAAAGATAACACTAAGGGAGTAAATGATAAGAAAGGTCAAGTGGCCTGTCAAGAGGAATACAGATGCAACAGATGCAACAGGACTAAGTGATATGGCAGCTAGTTAAAGATCAGTAGATTATCAATTGAGGCAAGTATTCCTAACCTTTCTCCTAAAATACTGCAAATATTTATTCGGTCCTATTCTAAGTTCAGAATAGTTAACTGTTTTATATTTTGCTGCAATTACTCTTATTATGCCAGTTCTTTTCATTATTATTCCTATATTATCGATTTCTCTCTTGAGCAAATACCCATTCGTTCGGGTTATTTGCAAACCCTGATTTGGGATGTTTTGAAATTAAAATGATTTGACATCAAAATACTCTACGGTCTGGACGATTATTATGAGGACCAGTGATGAGCTGGATCCTATGGGCCGGAGATGGACCGGACCCTTAGGCCATATTTGCCTGGGTATCCCATATGTTGGTTGGGTCTATGCAGTTGGGTATAGATCCGCACTATCTCCTGACTGATCAGCTGGTTATAGTGCATATGTTGGTTTCTAGTGTCCAGTTTAATTTATTGTTGATCACCATTAACGGCATTCCTTCCCGAATAGTTCATAATTACAAAGTCAAACAAAGATTTGATACAAAAAGGATGAAATATTGAAACGATCACTGTTTTTTTACAGAAAACATGATTTATGATTAAAGGCCAATGAGGGTCGACGTTTTATTCGCTCAACTGTTTTAAATATATGAAGATATTTTAAAATCATTCAACAAACGTTTCCAGGAGCTTCTTTGATCTGATACCTGGAAACCGTTTATGATACTTGCTGGGAATTTTTGGCTCACTCTTGCTTTGTAAACTCTTATTTCTTTCAGTATCAAATAAGGACAAAGTGAATAGCTTTTAATAGACAGCAAAATTGGTGAGATTCCAGCTGAAGAAATTTGGAGATGTCAGAGTGATCAATACAAGGAAAGTAGTAATGAGGTAATGAAATTGTATTTAGACAATGTAAATTTTAGAAGATTAGATTCTTGTTTCATACTATAACCTGTAAGCGATCCTGAATAATGAGGGTTATCTGTATATTTTTTTAATATACAGGTTTTTATTATTTTTAAAGTTATGTAGTGACACCCAATCCTGACCCCGGATTTGGGGGTGTGACACAAACACCTCTCTCTATCAAATCAATCAATTAACTTGAATTAATCCCTTTTAAAAACCATGAACCATTCAGACTTTCAAAAAAAACAATCTAAGAATCAAATAATAACATGAAAATAAAAAAACCATTCACACACTTTAGTTCAAGCCAAAAGTCATTCCTTTAAATCATTTTCAAAGAAAAACCGAATTCAAAAGTAATCCTCAAGCCAAAATCTTTTATAAAATTAAATGAAAATCAAAACCCCATTTTTAAATCACAAAAATTCGAACCCAAACACCCACATAGAACAACCAAATTCACATGCAACCACTTAATGATATATTCATGCTATCACACATCAAAAACCGTTTTTCCTACATAATTTTTAAAGAAAATTCGAACCTTAGCAATTGATTATAACCAAATGAACTCAAATTAATGACATGCAATTCATTTTATAACAAACTACGAATATAAATTACTAATTAAACTTTATTATAAAACATGACCCCAAACCAGGAGTCGATGCAGGTTCAAGTATTATTTAGGTTACAACTTAACAACTAACTTATTCCATAATCTGACACCCTAACTTATTACAACAACTCATCAGACCTCAGGGTCTGATACAACTACCTCAGAGGAGCCGGGACCGGAGGGGGCTGACACTCCACTCTGCCATGGTCTTCTAGACATCTGCAATAAATAAGTACAAAACAAGCTGCAAGGGTGAGCAATCAATTGCTCAACAGTACAACTATATGAATAACAAGTAAAACAGTGTATATAAAAACAGTATAGGAACAAATATCAGATCTCGTTTATGAAAACAAGTAAAACAGGTACCAGCTGGATATCAAAACTAGCATGCTCTGAAAAACAATATCATCTGTAGTGTGCTGTGTAAAAACACTAGAGTCCAATTTTAGTATGATATTGTCTTTTCCAAAATCAATGTCCCATTACAGGAACCATAAATCATCTGTCCCGTTACAGGGACCACCAAAACCATTTGTTCCGTTATGGGAACTTTAACGCCCCCAAATCCGGGGTCAGAGGATTTGGTCGTCACTTTGAAACCTCAATCCAAAATAACATGTTAAATCAATAGATAAATTTCAGCGGAAGATATTTATCATGTATGACCCCAATTAATCCAAGATCTTTTAAGGTTACAGTTCCAGAAATAAGATATCCAAATTCCACAAATAAATTTTCTACTTTCTTTTAAAACTCTTTTCAACAAATTCCAATTCAATACTAACCCGCTAGTATAAATTCGAAAAGAAGTATACTAGGCCCAACTATAAAATAACACAATTATAATATAATATAATATAAACAATTTTATACAATAAAACTTATATTAGTCCGCAAACCCTGGACCAACCACCTTCCAAAAGCCTATTCTTTGCTTCTTCGAATTACGCGGCTAAACAGCGCAAATTAATCCTCATTGGAGGTTAAATTTGAAAACAGGCAAGTATGAGCGGAAGAAATGCTCAACAAGTTTATTATAGCATATATAGGGTTGTTTTGATATAAAACTGACATCTGCAATAGCGCAGAACATTTTAAAATCATAATTGCTGAAACAGAAAATTTATTAAAGAATCAGATAATTGTTTCTCACTGTATTCAAAACTCTTTTTGATATTTTCGAGCGAAGTGCTTCAGCAATACTTTGAATCTTGACAAGAATAAAACTCGTAAAATAGTGTTTACGGAAATATCGTAAACAACAATACATGAAACAATGATTATGGAATGAATCATAAATGTTATTCAAAACCGAACTCTTGATATTAATACTTATTTTGTTATCATATCAAATTAGATATCGATACGAACTTTGATGCTCACAATATCCCATACTAAAGTCAACATCAATCATCTATACTAATACCGCATTTGATATTTAACAACAAAGTAAGTATCAACATAAATCAGAATCTGAATCAAAACTGCATTTCACCATTATTCCAAAACAGAAACAATTGATAAATCATTTATTCTATGAATATAAAAAATGATATGATAATTTAGATTGGGATCATTCTCCGACGGACTTACTATCACATGCTGATCAGCCCGTGTGATAGCACTGGTTCATGATTTGTAGAAACATGTCCCCAGAAACACGAGTACTCAAATAAAAGGGTAATATAGCTGTCTGTGGAAAAAAGTGTGTCATAATATTCCATATGACACTTATAAATAGCCCTCCGCTGGACCATCCGTCTCGGTCGCTTACACATTTATAATCCAATCTTAAAACATTTTATTGAGAGTGGTCATAATACTCGACACCCTTATAAATTCTATTCGCCTATTTACTTGGGCAGAAAACCCAAAACAACATCATCTTTCTCAAAATCTAGAACATTTATAAATCTGATAGTTGGATAAGTAAAACACTTGACTATTCCGAACATAGAATAGCAGATAAGTACTTGCATAAACGAAATCATTTATTTCAGCGATATGTAAAACATTTATCTATTCAGAACTGAGAATAGGGAAAGAAATAATTGTATAATAGGACTCAAATATATATCACTTGAACAATAAGTGATGATAGGGTTACTTGCCTTTGGGACTTAGCAGTTAATCACACTCGCAATGACGCATCTATTTTGACATTCTGTCTCAAAACATCATCATCTCTTTATTCTACTAATCCTTTGGTCTGCTGCTCATGCAGTGCTGCAACCTAAGATTCCATACTATTCAACTCTACTCTTTGTCAATTTCATCTGGTCCTGATCGACTCGAATAATCCACATCTATAATTAAAATATACAACTTTAATCATTTAAACGATAATTACTCGACGAATTGCGCGTCAAAACCCTATTGTCTACCCATATGATAGCCCACACATAATTACAACAGTCAAACAAAAGAATTCTGACTCACATACGCACGTAATTCACATAACATATAAACACGTAATCCACGTATCACATAATTCATATCACATATGACTCGGTTCGTCAAAACATTCGACTTAATGTGTTTAAAACTCAAATCGGGTCAAAAATATGATTTATCGATCAAAAATTGACTCAAAATGATCCGTAAAACAAGCGACCTTTCGAAACAAAAAGGATTTGGGTCTCGAAAGTATTTTTATTGAAAGCGGAATATTTTTCTGAGTCGGTACGCGTTCGTTTCGTATTAAATGGACGAACGGTTTATTTATAAAATATCTTTTCCCAACACATAATTAGGTTTTGTAAAATTTAATTACATATCCTCGTTCGACGTCTCCGATAATTATAGATTACGTTCCCGTATTTTTGGAATTAATTTTACGAAAATCGGGCAGCGTCTCCTTTGTTTATCGGCCTACCCGTCAAACATCCTGACGTCAAATCAATCACAACACAGTCAATCGCAATCCAAAATCCAATCACCAACTTCAGTCAACAACGTCAATTCGCAATTTCACCAATACCAATTAAATACAATTATTAATCGTTATCATCCGTATTTTTATGTTTTAATCCATATTTTACAATTTTTACTCGTATTTTATGTTTTAAATCGCAGGACTCAGATCGAATCATCATAGTCCACCGTCGGCTCGCCGAGGCTCATCGCCGACGGCGGTAAAATTTGCGGGTACCCGATAAAGTCGAGTTTCAGTCACAAATTCCACCGATAATTATTAACTCCTCACATGAAATTATTATTTTCACGAATGTTATTCAATTATTTACTGCAGAATAAAATAAGAATTCAAGTCAGAATTAATTGAATAAGGCAACAGGAACACAATACACGCGCATAACAAATAAATATATACACACAGTCGCCTCGCCGGACGGAGCCGGCGGCAACCAGAAAACAGGAAAATCAGGCAGCAAAAACAGGGAGCCCAAGGCAACCATGAAACGACAACAGCAAGTAAAGCCACAACCACAAAGTCTCTCCCACAAAACACACATATATACTTATGTATATATATATATATACACATAAAATAGAGCCAATCAGAGTATTACCGAGAAGCAACCGGAAAAATTAACCCGAGCACAGGCGGCACCGGAACAGGGGAGAAGCACCGGCGGAAAAGAAAGAATAAAAAGGGAGAGAATGAGAGAATACAGAGGAGAAAGAGAAGAGAGAGAGAAGTGAGAGAGAGAGAGTATAGATTGAAAGAGAGAGATCGGAGAGGAAGGAGACGGGTCATACCCGATTAAAACAGCCCCCCCCTTTTTGATCTTTTTATTCTGTTCGTTTTATTGAATAATCCCCGCAACTAATATACTATATGACCCGCACTTTAACTATTTAACGAACAATTCACGTGTAATTAAAACCCGAACATTAATAAAATATTTTATAACATATCACAAATAATTAAAAGTTATTTAAACATAATTTTTCCATAATTTAAAATTATTTTTGAAATGCAACTCATATCTGAATTTATCAATCAAATAAGATAGCACGCGGGTCGAACTAAATCCTAAAATCTCCAAAATAATTTTAAAACTTTCAAAATATTCCAAACTTAATAAAATATAAATTTCGAAATTTTTTAAGAATTCTAGAATTAAATACTAATTTTATAATTAAATGAAATCAGAAAATCATTTAACGATAAATAATCAATAAAATGTTGATTTCTAAATTGTATAAACTCCTAAAAATACTAAATAAAATTATAAAGCAACCAAAATAATTTTTGAAATAATTTTAGCATTTATAAAAATAAATATTCAATAAAGTCATTTTAAAACCAAATAATGTCATACAGCTCAGTAATTAATTATAAAATTAATCTACGCATCCAACAAATCACAAAATTAATAATACAGCAACACATAGCTGACAGAACCATCACATATTTTATCCATTTAATAATTCGTTAATCACATGAACATATCGGATCCGAAAACGGATTACTTAGCCGCTAAGTAACTATATAACAATACAATTTAATACCCGATACGGATAATTATCAAAACTGGGCTTCCTACAAAATACTTTATACAAAAATAAAGAAATATTATCTCGCCTTCCGAGAATATGGGTTTTACCGGTCTATAAAATGATTAGCGTATCAAAAATTTCACGTCGAGACTCGTACGGGTCAAACCGTAATCCGGATCGAAAAAGTTAAAACACGGAAAATGTTCAGAATATCCAGATTAGGTTAGGAAGGATTTTTGGAAGAGTTTCGGGTTGTAAAAACGCAAAAATAGTTGAAGTTGGACGATTCCTGGCTTTACAAAATAGTTTTATAATTACTCAGAAAATAATTAATAAATACACAAATCATTATAAAATCATATAACAGACCAAAAATTACCATAAAAATATCACAATTATCTATATTTCGTCACTTTCATTGATGATTATTCTAGATATGGGTACGTTTATTTGTTGCACCGTAAGTCTAAGTGCTTTGATAAGTTCAAAGAGTACAAAGCTAAAACGGAGAAGCGACTTAATAAAAGTATCAAGTCACTACGATCAGATCGTGGTGGCGAATACTTGCTTGGAGAATTTATGGAATATTTATCAGAAAATGGGATAGAATCCCAGTTAACTGCACCAGGCACACCCCAGCAGAACGGTGTAGCAGAGAGAAGGAACCAGACTCTTTTAGAGAGTGTTAGATCGATGATGAGTTATTCGGATTTACCCAAGTCATTTTGGGGACATGCCTTAGAGACAGCAGCTTATCTTCTGAACTTAGTACCTTCTAAGTCGGTTCCTAAAACACCCTTAGAATTGTGGACCGGGGATAAACCGAGTCTAAGACATATTCGAATATGGGGTTGTCCAGCACATGTGCTGAACAAGAACGCGACTAAGTTAGAATCTCGTACAGAAGTAAGGTTGTTTGTAGGCTACCCCATGGGAACGAAAGGATATTTATTTTATAGTCCGAAGAATCGGGATGTCATTGTTAGCACCAATGCAAGATTCTTAGAGGAGGAATATATAATGAATCACAAACCCATGAGTAGTGTCGTTTTAGAGGAACTAGTGGGAGGGACAAATAATACCCATGAAGCTGTAGTACAAGTAGAACAACCACAACATAATGTACAACCTGTCACTAATACCGCACCAGTGCCTCGTCGTAGTGGGAGGGTTATTCAACAGCCTGATAGATTCATGTTTTTGGGAGATTCTTCAGACTTGGTCTCTGGTAAACATGATGATGATCCCCGTACATACGAAGAGGCAGCACAAGACAAAGATGCAGATCTTTGGCAAAAGGCGATGGAATCTGAGATAGAATCAATGTATTCTAATCAGGTCTAGGAGCTCGTGGAACCACCCAAAGGTATAAATACTATTGGATGTAAGTGGATCTACAAGAAAAAGAGGGGATTAGATAAAAAGGTGAAAGCCTGGAAAACAAGACTTGTTGCGAAAGGGTATACTCAGAAAGAAGGTATCGATTATGAGAAAACCTTTTCACCGGTAGTCATGCTTAAGTCAATCCGTATTCTTTTATCTATAGCAGCTCATCTCGATTATGAGATTTGACAAATGGATGTCAAGACAGCTTTTCTTAATGGAAGTCTTGAAGAAACCATCTATATGCAGCAACCAAAAGGATTCATTAAGGAAGGCCAAGAGCATCTGGTATGTAAGCTTAAGAGGTCTATTTATGGACTTAAACAAGCTTCTAGAGACTGGAATATTCATTTTGATCAGGCAGTCCAGTCATATGGATTTGATCAAAGTCCAAGCGAATCGTGCGTGTATAAGAGAAGTGAAGGTAATGCAGTGGTTTTTCTAGTACTATATGTTGATGATATTTTACTCATTGGAAACAATGTTGAGATGTTGTCATCAGTAAAGGCATGGTTGTTCAAACAATTTGACATGAAGGACTTAGGTGAAGCGGCATACATCCTTGGGATCAAAGTTATAAGGGATCGCAAGAAAAGGATGTTGGCTTTATCTCAAGAGCCCTACATTGATGAAGTATTAACTCGTTTTAACATGCAGAACTCCAAGAAAGGTTTTTTACCTTTTAAGCATGGAGTTGCTCTATCTAAGAAGCAGTTTCCTTCGACACCTAAGGATATAGAGAGCATGAAAGCAGTTCCTTATGCTTCGGCATGTGGAAGCTTAATGTATGCTATGTTATGTACGAGGCCTGACATCTGCTTTGCTGTAGGCATGGTTAGTAGATATCAGTCGAACCTAGGTCAGGAACTTTGGAGTGCAGTCAAACTATACTCAAGTACCTGAGAAGGACTAAGGAGTATATGTTAATTTACAAGGCCTCAGATCTATTTCCTTTGGGATATACTGATTCAGATTTCCAATCAGATAGGGATAAGAGGAAATCAACCTCGGGATATGTTTTTACTTTGGGAGGTGGAGCCGTTATATGGAGGAGTGTAAAGCAGAAATACATTGCAGACTCCACCATGGAGGCCGAGTACGTGGCGGCCTCTGAGGCTGCCAAGGAGGTTGTATGGTTCAGGAACTTCCTTTTGGACTTAGATGTGGTACCTAATTTGCCTAGGAGCTTGACGGTGTATTGTGATAACACTGGTGCTGTGGCAAATTCAAAGGAACCGCGAGACCACAAAACAGCTAAACATATTGAACGTAAGTATCATCTCATACGAGGAATCGTAAAGCGAAGGGATATAGTTGTGGCTCACATATCATCAGAAGATGTTAGTCCCTTAACAATATAGCAAAAATTCCAGAAGGGGGGGTTGAATGGAATTCTTGAACTTTTTCTTTAAGATAAAAATGTTCAACTCGATTATAGATATATTTGTTTTGATTAGCACAATGCGGAATATAAACTTTAATGAATCAAAACAAGAGTAATTAAAAACAAGAGTCTTTAAAACTTTCTGGTGGATTTAAACAATTCCACCAGAGATATATTTAATATATCGAGAGAACTCTGTGTGCAGAAATGCTCACAGCTACTTATACAAAATAGAACTACTAAGAACACGGGAAATGCTAAAGATAGTGCTTACAAAGATTTCTCTGTATTTGTTTCTTAGCTCTCTTAGTTATTTTTCTATTTGCTACTCTCTTGGTTTATATATTACCAAGATTACAAATTCAAAAGAACTGAATAAATATAAAATCTAACAGTCTTGATCTTTGCTGCTTTTCGTCCTCTATTACCCAGTTAATGGGCTTCCACAGTGTGTTTGTATCAATCTCGACGGCTGTGTGTCAGCTTTCACTGTTCAACTGATGTTTGAATCTTGATATTATCATCCGTCGACTTTCAGATCATCCGTCGACTGCTATTTTAAACATCCGTTAAAAGTCATTTGATCATCCGTCGAAGCTTTGTTAAGCATCCGTTGATAGCTATTTTGGCACTTGACTTCATTTCACTTATACAGAATTACAAGACATTGCTTATGTACAGTTAATCAACCTATTCTGCATATCTAGTTAAAGTCAACATGACTTATATACTACTACAGATTCTATACAAAGGTGTATACAACACTGTGCTACAAACTTATTATTACATAAGCTACTCACTCGATGGATAATAAGTTACTCATCCGTCGGGACTAAAATGAGTTATCCGTCGGGACTATAATTCTTATCCGTCGAGTGCTACATTATTTCACTAAGTAAAATCTACTTAGATGTTTTGTTTAGGTACTCATCAAGTGCACAACATATTCACAACAATCTCCCCCAATTTATGTCTACTGGAATTGTAGCCATAAATTAAGAGATACTTGATGATAACAAAACATCCTAAAGATATATCTTTAAAGATAAGTAGATAAAACTGAAAGTGCTTCAATTTAAACAAGATATACAAGGTTTGGCTCACAGTCAGTTCAAGATGCTCCTCTAGCCTGAGCAGATTTTTCTAGTTTCTTGAAGGTCTGGATCTTCTTCCAAGCTTTCTGTTATTTTCTTCAATTTGATTCTGGAGCTGTCTGTGGAATTCTAATTCATCAAATTCTGAGAGATCTAACATTTCTTGCATTTCCAAGAGAGTCTCATTGCTAGAGATACTTAATTGGTCTTCTAATCTGAAGAATCTTCTCACATCCTTGTCATCCATGAATTCCATCAGCCAGTAGGGCCTTAGATGCACTCTTCTCCCTGTGTATGGGATGTTAAGAGTTTTGGGTAGTGCATCTTTGGCTCTAACACTCCTTAGCTCTTCAATCTTCTTCAATACTAATCTTCTTGCAGTTACATTAAACCCAAAGTTTTTCTTGAAGGATGAATAGACTTTGATCAACACAGCTTGGCTTTCTTGAAGTATCCTGTGAAGAGGCCACTGAATCTCCCTTCCTCCTTTGTACTTGAATACCAACCTTTCAGGTAGGTTTATGTATGCATCAATTGCCCTTACCTCATCCAGCTCCTCCAGATAAAGGTTTAGGTCTGAGAATTCTTTGATGTCACACAAGTACAAGTAGTCTCCCTTGTTGATCTTGGGTTGAGCTTTGACTACTGCCTTGGATTTGAGAGGTGACAGCTTCACTTTCTTGACTGCCCTTGATTTTGTCCTTCTTGGCTTGGTGAGAATTGGCAAGTTGAAGTCAGGAATTGGTAATTTATCCCACTCTATTGGCTCATCCTTTGGCACAATGGGCTCTCCATGTATGTTCCTGTAGGGGTCCACCACCCTTATGTCTTCAAATACCACAGAGGGCTTTGATGCTTGAGTTTCAGCTTTAGTGGATTCCATTGGAAATTGATCTTCCAATTCCTTGTTAACAATATCCAACTTTCTTTTTGTTCTTTTAGCCAGTTCTTTCTTTCTTGGAGATTTCTTCTGTTCTTCAATCTTCTTCTTTGATTCAGTAGCTTGAGAGAGAATTTGTTGAGAAGAGTTCACAGCATGTAGCTTTGTCAAGATAGCAAACTGTTCTTTCTTTTATTTAGACTTCTTTGCATCTAGAGCAGCTTGCCTCTTTTCCTGCTTCAATCTGGCTTTTTCTTCTTCCTTTGCATGAGCAAATTGTGAATGTCCAGCTACCACACAAATTTCCTTTCCATTTCTAAATATTTTTGCAATTCTCTTTCTTGAGGTTGAATCAGCTGGATCTTTGTAGAGGAGAATAGATCTTGACAGAAGCTTCTTTTCATTAGGCTTGGGTGTCTCATATACAGTATCCATAGGGTTCTTCAAATATGACTTTGGATAGTTTGCCCTTGGTTTAAGAATTATCTCAGCCTTTGTAGTCTTGATGCAGGAAGATTGTCCTTTCTCCAGATAGTTCATGCTCATCTCATTTACATTGATTGGCTTGACATGAGAGTGATGGATGGCTGACTGATCTGGTTCCTTGACTAATTGAAACTTTTTCTGTATTTCCTCATCAATCTTTTTCCAGTTGATCAGAGTCAATTCTTCTTTATCAGCATCTTTTAAATTTGCTGCTGCTGCATTTATAAGATCTATACCATCTGCAACTGGTGGCTTGGAGATAGTAATTGAAGGTACAATTACTTTGCTGATTTGAACTACAATGTTCTCCCCCTCAGTTGGTCCTTTCTCCCCCTTACTTGATTCTCTCTCCCCCTTTTTGTTATCATCAAGTGGAGGAGTTAGGCCTTGTGCTTTAGCCAGTTGCATGAGAAGATTTGTCTGAGTCTGTTGATTTTGAAGAAGTAGAGCCACTGAATTCTCAATAACCTGGACTCGGGTCTCCAGCTTGGCTATCTTCTTGTCAGAATCTGATTCTCTTCTCAACCTTAGTAAAAGATCATGCAAGGTACCATATGGCATTATTGAATCCAGCTTCTTAGAGTTGTATGTCTTTAAGTCAGCTATCTCCTTTTTCAATTCATCCACACTGATATTCTATCTGGAGTGTTGGATCTTCATTAAGTGCATAGAGTCTAGATGAGCTTTAAGAACAGCCTTGGTACCAGCATCTGAAGCTTCCTGAAGGGCTTGCTGAATAGCTGTTACTTGTTTTACCAAAGACACCTTAAATTGTCCTGGAGTAAAGTCCTTTGCCCATGCCCATTCAGGTAAACTTAAAGCAGAACTTGGGCCTTCAGCTCCCCCTAAGTTCATGCTTCCATGCAAAGAACTAGAGTCATCATCATCAGAATTTACTCCAAATTCTTCAGATGGCTCTCCAGCTTGAGGAGGCATCCTGTTTACAGCAGCTTTATCTCTTTGAAGAGATTATCTGGTGTGCACTAAGTGCAAAGTCTGCTCTGCCTCCACATTGCTCTGAGCAGCCAACAGTTGATAGGCTGAAATAGGGTGAGTAAAAGTGTCAGGATCCAAGGAAATGTTATCAATTACAGCTTTGTAATGTTGCTGAAATTGTCTTTCCTTTTCAGCATCATCCACAATCATTGACTCACTAGCAATGGCTGGTTCCATCCTTATTTCTCCAGTACCTACTTTTCTCTCATGTTCTCTCTTTTGTTGCATCAGGGTCTCACCCTAGCTCCCCACCCTCACACCCTCACCTTCACCTACTAAGGTGGGACTCCTCTCACTCACTTTTGCCAATCCTGAATGAATGGATTGTTGAGATTCACTCTTTTCCTCTCCTTTTGCCTGGGAGCAACCCAGCCTCTCACTCAATACACTCTCCTCTCTCAGTCCTAAGAGTGATTGTATTACCACCAAATCTTCTGCACTTGAAATTATTGAAGTTTGAAGTTGTGCAGAGACACTCGACGGATAAGTGATATCCGTCGGGTGAGTGGTAAAGCTATCCGACGGATAACTGCTGTTAAGCTTATCCATCAGGACACAATCACCACTCGACGGATGAGCAATATCCATCGAGAGAGTAGAAATGAATGAGGTGGGAAGAGAAACTATTGTTGACTCTGTGTTGATTGAAGTTATTTGAGGCACAGATGTCACAATAGAATCAGAAAGAATTGGCAAGTGAGCCAACAAATCATCTAAAAGATGATGCTCACTTGCACTGGATTTTGGCTTCCCCAACAGAGTTAAAGAAGGAGAATCAGGAATTGAAGTGTTTATCATGTCCACTTCCAGTGAGTTGGTTGGTGAGTATTGTGTTTCAGTGGCTTCTATAATGAGAGATTTTGGCTGTGACTCCACATTTATTGGAGCCACATTAATCTGAATTTAAGAAGGTGCAGGGACTGTGTCTTTAGCACCAGTTTGCACTAAGTGTGTGCCCTGTGCATCCCCAGTTGTTTTGGATTTCTTCTTTCTAGTGTAAGTTTAGTGTGAGCTTGTGTCCCTAACCCTCTTGGTCTGTGCTCTTGGATGAGAGCTTTGTTCAATAGCCACATCCTTTTGGGAGGATACAGCTAGAAGTGAGCTTCTGTCCTTTTTAAGCACTGCAGTTTGTTGGGAAACTGCAGTGTGGCTAGGCTGGGATTCACTCATCTCTCCAACCTTATCCTTGGGGTTTCTTTGATGTTCACCCCTTCCCTCACCTATCTTACCCTCCTTCACACTCCCCTCTTAGGATTTGGTAGATTTTTCAACTGGTACCTTTTGAGAGATACCAAAGGGGGTTTTCTTTGATTTGGATTTAAGAATTGCAGTTGTTTAGGCAGCTTTGGTAGGCAACTGTTTGGTCATTGTCACAGTTGCCATAGTTATCCCTGATGTCACGGAAATATAAGGGATTGGAATAGTTGAGGGTGTAGATGAACTTACCTCACTTACCTGAGGTGTCAGCATTACAGGAAAATAGAACATTGGCACATCCCTGTGATGGTTGGCTCTATTCAAATCTACAATGATTCTTCTCTCTTGAACCCAACAAGCTAATTTATTGGTTGGGTTCTCAAGTACAATCTCTTCACAAAGATGGTTAGCCAAAAACATGAAAAATCTAGCATAGTAAATATTCTTTCCTCTTTTGGCTAAGTCACCTAGTTTAAAACCTAACTCATACACAACCAGGTCACTAAAATTGTAATATTTGTCTGTAACTAGCATGTATAGCATGTTAAGCATGGAAATGTTCACAGAATCAAAATTACTGATTTTTCCAGAAAAGACCTTAGTTACTACATCACACAAGTAACTCCATTCCTTCCTAAGACCTAGTCTTCTAATTTCACTTAGTTTTGCAGTAGGAAGTGCATAATGAATGGAATTTAGCATATTGACAATATCAGTGTCAGTGTGTGGTGCAGTAACATTATCATCAGGAATCTTGATACATGCTTTTATTACATCACTATTGATACAGAAAACATTACCTTTGATGGTCAGAGTGATGGTTTTGTCAGTAGAGTTGTAGATTGCTATTGTCCACATCTCCTCAACAACTTCACAATAGATTGTGGGTGATTCCAGTATAGCAAAACATAACTTGCAGTTCTTCACGAAGTCCATTATCTTATGATAGTCTTCAGATTGCTGAATCCCCTTATTGACCAAGGCAGTGAAGTTGTTCTTCTCATAGATGAACCCAGTCTGTGACATGATCTTTACTACGGGTGCCATTGTTAGAGAAGAGATGCTTGAAGAGAAAGAGGATTTTTGTTTGAGAGAGAATGAAATAACACAGTTGAATTTGAGAATGATAAAAGAAAATGATTAGAATGAAATAAGCTTTTATACTCTACTCAAAATCAATGGATAATAATAATAAAGAGAAGTAAATTACCCAATAGAAATTGCCTAAAATAACCGTTTTTAAAATAAACTTTAAAAATTCCACCCATTATCCGTCGTGTAATGCTTACAAACTGTAAGTATACTCGATGGATAATGTTCAGGGAATTAACGGTTAAGATTTAGACACTTCGACGGATGAGGATAAGATGTTATTCGTCGAGCTTTAAAATATTCCAGAAAAGTAATTGATTTTTATTTACAATTTGTATATCGACGGATGACTCAACCCGATGGATAATGGTCATCCGTCGAGATACAAATTTTGACTTAGCCAAAATTTCATCCAAGACCAAAAATCAACTAAATTTCTGGCTTCTTTTCAACTTGCAAGAATAATTCAGATAAATTCAAGAGTAATTAAGCATACCTAACTCACTTACCAACCTAGAAAAGGTGGATTCATCCAGTGGCTTGGTAAAAATATCTGCAAGTTGCTTCTCACTTGGAACAAAATATAACTCTACAGTACCATTCATTACATGTTCCCTTATGAAATGGTACTTGATGTCTATATGCTTTGTCCTTGAATGTTGCACTGGATTTTCAGTGATGGCAATTGCACTTGTGTTGTCACAGAAAATAGGAATCCTTTCAACTTGCAAACCATAGTCTAGCAATTGATTTTTCATCCATAAAATATGTGCACAGCAACTGCCAGCAGCAATATATTCAGCTTCACCTGTAGAAGTAGAAACTGAATTTTGCTTTTTACTGAACCAGGACACAAGCTTGTCTCCTAAAAATTGACAGGTTCCTGTTGTGCTTTTTCTATCAATTCTGCAACCTGCATAATCTGCATCTGAATAACCAGTTAGATCAAAACCAGAATCTCTAGGATACCAAATGCCAAGGTTTGGTGTTCCTTTGAGATATCTGAAAATTCTTTTAATAGCTATCAAATGAGACTCTCTAGGATCAGCCTGAAATCTAGCACACAAACATGTAGCAAACATTATATCTGGCCTACTGGCTGTTAAGTACAGAAGTGAGACAACCATGCCTCTATAACTTGAAATATCCACAGTCTTTTCAGTAGTGTTTAGTTCAAGCTTAGTTGTAGTGGCCATGTGAGTTTTTGCAGATGTGCAATCCATTAGATCAAACTTCTTTAAAAGATCAAAAATATATTTAGTTTGACTAATGAATATTCCATCACTAACTTGCTTAACTTGTAAACCAAGAAAGTAAGTTAGTTCTCCCATCATACTCATTTCATACTTGCTTTGCATCAGTTTGGCAAACTTTTTACAAAATTTCTCATCTGTAGAGCTAAAAATAATATCATCTACATAAATTTGAACAAGTATGCTAGAGCCATTCACATTTCTGAAAAATAAAGTTTTATCTACAGTACCTCTTGTGAAGTGATTTTCCAAAAGGAACTTTGATAAAGTATCATACCAGGCTCTAGGTGCTTGCTTCATTCCATAAAGTGCTTTCAGTAGATAATAGACATACTTAGGGAAATTTGGATCTTCAAAGCCAGGAGGTTGACTTACATACACTTCTTCCTCCAAATCTCCATTCAGAAAGGCACTTTTGACATCCATTTGATAGACCTTGAAATTGGCATGGGCTGCATAGGCTAAGAAGATTTTGATGGCTTCAAGTCTTGCAACAGGAGCAAATGTTTCATCAAAATCTATCCCTTCTTGCTGACAATAGCCTTTAGCAACCAATCTTGCTTTGTTCCTTACTACTATGCCATTTTCATCCATCTTGTTTCTAAATACCCATTTGGTGTCTATTAGATTCTTTCCTTTAGGCTTGGGTACCAGCTTCCATACTTTATTCCTTTCAAATTGGTTTAGCTCCTCCTGCATAGCTAAAATCCAACCAGGGTCTGATAAGGCTTCTTCTACCTTCTTTGGTTCTTCCTTAGACAGGAAGCTGCTGTATAGACATTCTTCTCGAGTTGCTCTCATGGTTTAAACTCTGGAAGAAACATCACCAATAATCAGTTCTAAGGGGTGATCTTTTGTCCATTTTCTTGGTTGAGGTAGATTAGGCCTAGATGAAGAGTTTTGTGCTTCAATTGTAGTAAATTTGTCTGCATTATCCTTAGACACTGTTTCTTGATCACTTTCATCATCACTTTCTTCACTGACCATCTCAACATTGTCAAATTTGAGGCTCTCATGGTAATCTCCATCTTTTAGTCCTTCAATCTTTTTATCATCAAACACAACATGTATTGATTCAACAACAATGTTGGTTCTTAGATTGTAGACTTTATATGCTTTACCAACAGCATATCCAACAAAAATTCCTTCATCTGCTTTAGCATCAAACTTCCCATTTTGATCAGTTTGATTTCTCAGAATATAGCATTTACAGCCAAAGACATGAAGAAAGTTCAGAGTTGGCTTCTTGTTCTTGAACAATTGATAAGGTGTCTTGCATTTTGCTTGATTAATCAGAGAGATGTTCTGAGTGTAGCATGCAGTGTTGACAGCTTCAGCCCAGAAATATGTTGGTAATTTTGATTCTTCAAGCATTGTCCTTGCAGCTTCAATAAGAGATCTATTCTTTCTTTCCACTACTCCATTCTGTTGTGGAGTCCTTGCTGCTGAAAACTCATGCAGGATCCCATTTTCCTCACAGAATGCTCTCATGACATAGTTCTTGAACTCAGTTCCATTGTCACTCCTGATTCTTCTAACTTTGAAATCAGGATGATTGTTAACTTGCCTTATGTGATTGATGATGATTTCACTAGCTTCATCTTTGGACTTTAGGAAATAGGTCCAAGAAAACTTTGAGAAATCATCTACAATTACTAGGCAAAATCTTTTCTTTGAGATTGACAATACATTGACTGGTCCAAACAAATCCATGTGAAGCAGTTGCAGAGGTTCTTCAATTGCTGAATCAAGTTTCTTCTTGAATGATGCTTTAATTTGCTTCCCTTTTTGGCAGGCATCACACAGTCCATCCTTTGTAAACTCCACCAGAGGAATGCCTCTAACCAGCTCTTTCTTTACCAGCTCATTCATGGTCTTGAAGTTCAAATGGGATAGCTTCTTGTTCCATAGCCAACTTTCATCTTGACTTGCTTTACTGAGAAGACAAGTTACAGATTCTGCTTTAGTTGAGTTGAAGTCAGCTAGATACACATTTCCTCTTCTTACACCAGTGAGAACCACTTTGTTGTTTTGATTATTAATCACAACACAGGTTTCTTTGTTGAAGGTTACTGAGTTGCCTTTATCACAAAGCTGGCTGATACTCAACAGATTGTGTTTGAGACCATCCACTAAGGCAACTTCTTCAATGATGACATTGTCCTTTGAAATCAAGCCATATCCCATAGTATAACCTTTGTTGTCATCTCCAAAAGTGATACTTGGGCCAGCTCTCTCTTTAAACTCTGTGAGCAGGGTAGAATCACCAGTCATGTGTCTTGAACAACCACTATCCAAGTACCAAAGATTCCTTCTGTTTCCCTGCACACATTAAAATCAAATCAAGTTAATTTTGGTACCCAAGTTTCCTTGGGTCCTGCCTTGTTAGCTTTCTTCTTCTGTTTCTTAGGTCTTAACTCATTTGACTTAGGAATTTCAGATTCTTCCTTAGTCATTTGGGTTGGGCCTTTGAAACCACTAGATGCAACATAATTATTATGCATGTTATGGCTAACAGGAAATGGCATGCTTGGTGCAAAGATGTTATTCCAGTAAGGCATGCTAAATGGCATTTGAGGCAGCATAATATGGATTAGGTGCAAATGGCATATTAGCAAACTGTGCATTCATGTTCTGTGTAGGCATAGCATTAACAGGAATAGGAGGCATGGCATTCATGTTAAAGAATTGAGGCTGAACATACATGGGAGTAGGCATGGCAGATTTGCAATTAACAGACAAATGATTTACACTACCACATTTGACACAGATTTTTCTAGGAGCATATTTGTCAGGTGTGTAGTTATTATGTTTGTTAATCCCTACTTTACCATTCCTATTGTTTTTCCTTTTAGTCTCTGTTTTTACCTCTATCTTCTCAAGTCTGTCACTCAACTGTTTGACAGTCATGTGACCAACATTAGCCTTCTTCCCTTTCTTGGCTTGACTTGACTCCCCTGAAACAAAGTTCTTGGAAACAGACCCATACTTTTCATTTAGCTTGGTTAATTTGGCTTTGCTAATGGGTTTGCTCACAGCCGACGAATGAGGATTTTTATCATTCGACGGATAACACATTTTATTATCCGACGGATAGTCCTCATCATCCGTCGAGTCAACATCTGTCAGCAATCCATCTACCAAAATAGGTTCTAGTTTCTCCTTATTCTTTTTCCAGGCTTCATCACAAAAGGACTCAATTCCTTGAACCTTGGTGATTTGAGCATGAACATCTCTGGATGTTTTCCATGCTTTAATCACCTCCTGTTCACGATCGAGCTGCTTCTTTAAAATTTCTTCCTTTTTCAAGGACTCAGTTAATTCCTCCTTAGCAATTCTACACTCAATTTTTAGTTTCTCAAACTCAACAAACTGAGACTCAAGCACATTATTCCTCTCACTCAAAAACAAGTTGTTTTCTTTGATTTTAGCATTTTCTTTAGTGAGGGACTTAAGTGTAACACGCAAATGATACAATTCTGTAGACATGTCATTTATTGCATCATTACACTCAGCTTTAGATAAATGTGCAAGGTTTGTAGTAATTACCTGATTGCTTGAGGAACTTGTCTCTGTTTCATCCGACTTGGCCATAAGGGCTAGATTGACATAGCTGACATCCTCATCTTCATCCAAACCATCAGCTGCCCAGTCATTCTCTTGTGTAATAAAAGCCCTTTCCTTCTGTTTGAGTAAATCAAAATATTTTTGCTTATAATCCACAGACTCAAATCTTTTCTTACTGGAATCTGACTTTCTACACTCATTTGCCAAATGCCCTGCCAAGCCACATTTGAAACACTTGAATTTTGATTTATCCACCATGTTTCTATTTGGGTTGGCAGCTCCAAAGTTCTTCTTGAACTTGAGCTTGGCAAATCTTCTTGAAAGGAATGCTAGATGCTCATCAATGTCCTCCATGTCATCTTGACTCAAAGAATCTTCACTTTCTGCAGCTAGCCCTTTACCCTTGCTTTCACAGGCCTTTGAAGTTGATTCCATAGCTTCCATCTTCACTTCCTTCTCCTTTTCCAGTTCAGCCACTAGTGCAATGGATCCTCCTTTCTCCTTTCCTCTCTCCATTCTTTCATCCTGCTCTATTTCAAGCTCATAGGTCTTCAGAATGCCATACAGTCTCTCCAAAGTAAACTCCTTATAATCTTGTAAGTTTCTCAATGAGACTGTCATTGGTTTCCATTCCTTTGGAAGAAATCTAAGAAATTTCAGATTGGAATCTTTAGTCTGATAGACTCTTCCATGTAATTTAAGAGCATTTAGTAGCTTTTGAAATCTACTAAAAATGTCAGTGAGTGGCTCACTTTCTTCATTGTGAAAATGCTCATATTGCTGAATCAGGAGCTGCATTTTATTTTCTCTTACTTGCTCAGTACCATCACAGATTATCTGTATTGTGTCCCAAACTTCGTTGGCAGTCTTGCAGTTGATGATGTTATCAAACATATCTGCATCAACACCATTGAACAGAATGTTCATGGCCTTTTTATCTTTCCTGACTTGTTCAAGATCAGGATCAGACCATTCATGCCTTGGCTTTGGAACTGATGGTTCATTTCCTGTTGCAGCTCTCATTGGAACATGAGGGCCTCTTTCTATGCAGTCCACATAGGCCTCATCTTGAGAAAGCATATGAAGATGCATCTTTACCTTCCAATGATGGTAATTATCTTTATCAAGAAAAGGAATCTTGACTCCAACATCTTTCTTGTTCATCTTCCTGAATTGTTTTGATCTTTAAACTCTTTGTAGATTAAGAGCTTGCTCTGATACCAATTGTTAGTCCCTTAACAATATAGCAAGAATTACAGAAGGGGGGTTCAATGGAATTCTTGAACTTTTTCTTTAAGATAAAAATGTTCAACTCGATTATAGATATATTTGTTTTGATTAGCACAATGCGGAATATAAACTTTAATGAATCAAAACAAGAGTAATTAAAAACAAGAGTCTTTAAAACTTTCTGGTGGATTTAAACAATTCCACCAGAGATATATTTAATATATCGAGAGAACTCTGTGTGCAGAAATGCTCACAGCTGCTTATACAAAATAGAACTACTAAGAACACAGGAAATGCTAAAGATAGTGCTTACAAAGATTTCTCTGTATTTGTTTCTTAGCTCTCTTAGTTATTTTTCTATTTACTACTCTCTTGGTTTATATATTACCAAGATTACAAAGTCAAAAGAACTGAATAAATATAAAATCTAACAGTCTTGATCTTTGCTGCTTTTCATCCTCTATTACCCAGTTAATGGGCTTCCACAGTGTGTTTGTATCCATCTCGACGGCTGTGTGTCAGCTTTCACTGTTCAACTGATGTTTGAATCTTGATATTATCATCCGTCGACTTTCAGATCATCCGTCGATGACTTACTTGATCATCCGTCGACTGCTATTTTAAACATCCGTTGAAAGTCATTTGATCATCCGTCGAAGCTTTGTTAAGCATCCGTTGATAGCTATTTTGGCACTTGACTTCATTTCACTTATACAGAATTACAAGACATTGCTTATGTACAGTTAATCAACCTATTCTGCATATCTAGTTAAAGTCAACATGACTTATATACTACTACAGATTCTATACAAAGGTGTATACAACACTATGCTACAAACTCATTATTACATAAGCTACTCACTCGATGGATAATAAGTTACTCATCCGTCGGGACTAAAATGAGTTATCCGTCGGGACTATAATTCTTATCCGTCGAGTGCTACATTATTTCACTAAGTAAAATCTACTTAGATGTTTTGTTTAGGTACTCATCAAGTGCACAACATATTCACAACAGAAGACAACCGAGCAGATTCTTTCACAAAGAGCTTGCCAACCAAGGTTTTTGACAAGCATGTGGAAGCGATAGGAGTAAGATGGATGGACATATAGTTTTTTATGTAATAGTGGATTAAATAAACACTGATGTACACATAGATTATTTTGAGTATAAGTGGGAGATTGTTAGTGTATACTGAAAATATTTATTTGAAGTATGTACATTTATTTCTGGCCAGTTTATTTGAGAATCATTTGAATGTTTACATGTTGTCTAATATTATATATTGTGAACAATCTAGTATCAAATGGGATACAAAATATTAGATTGTTAAATACGGTTATATAATATAATAAGGTTCACAGCACAGGTGGTGTTGGACAATCCACTGGTATGGTTGTAGTATTATTTAGATTAGTTTATATTGACTAATAAATAATACTAGAATACTTTGTGTATATTGAACAGGATCAAATTTAGAATTGTTCCCTTAATACTGATTAAGAAGGAGAACTAAGATTCTATGTTATTATTAATGCTTAGGCTCTTAATCTGGAAATAGTAATTGACACGTGTATATTATTTACATGCTTTGATTTATATATGAAATAATTCTTTTGAATTATATCATTATATTTTGGGTGATGGAATTATATACATGGTGGATATTATTTATTGAAGGAATCCATGTCCTGATAATATTCGGGTTAATGATGTACCCTTGAAAGCTCAAAAAGATTTAATTATGTAAAACCCTGCAGGTGGAATTTATTCTGGCATAATTAAATAAAGGTTGAGTGGATGATCAAGGATAAAAGATATTAATTAAATAAATTATCAGTAATTTATTTAATTAATGGACATATGATATTTTAAACATGGGGAATTTAATAAGCAAATAATATTGGAACCGAATTAATTAAATTACGGTATTAGGAAAGGTAGTGCAAATATTAATTCTTTAGTGGATTGAATTAATATTTAATTACATTGGGCTAGGCTCAAGATGTAATTAGAAGGCCCAACTTAATTATCCATGGTCCCTATTGTAGCCTATATATATTCTTATTCTCTTCTTGCTTGGCAATTGTGTGAAAACATATTGTAGCCACCAAGGAGCAAGAAGAGAGGATAACTTAAGAAGACGGAGGCCACACTTCGCTCAAGGGAATTTGGGAATACAATAGAAGAGTGTGGAATCAACCATTAACAAGGTAATCCTCTTTTCGTAATCTTTATCGTAAAACGTAGTAACACCCTAAGTCCGTGGTTCCCAACAATTGGTATCAAGAGCCTGGTAATGGGTTCTACGTTTTATGATATAATGTTCATGTCGTAATTATATATGCGTGTATATAGTGTTTTGCTTGTATTGGTTTTGATGCAGGTTGTTAATCCACTATTATGGCCATGTATATTTTAATTATGTGTTTGGATTGTTAGTGTAGGTGCCCTAGAGGCAATACATTATTCTTTTATCTTTATGTCAGTTGATCATTCAATAAATATATTTATTATGACCTTAATTACTACGATATTTTGTTAGCATAATAAATGTCCTTAGAATCATGATACAAATTGTATAGTTTAAGTACATGACTTGAACTTGAGATTATATAATATATCATATTCTTAAAGGTCCCTAGTCGAGTATTATTATATAGGACAATAATAATACATAGATAGACTAGTATGTTGTTTGACAAGATAACCACATCTCATTGGTTATAAGTATGGGGATACTAAAGTCAATACATAGGTACATGTGAGAGTACATGGTACTGGACATACCCACAGTGAGATTCTTCATGTTTAATAAAGTCATAAGAAAGACTCACAGTGATAATGGTGTAACGATCCTTTGACTTGAAATCATTATATTTCTATACAAGGATTAATATACTTTGACTACATTAAAAGTTACTTTTGATCGGGTGATGATAAAAGTGGACATCGGGTATATCATGAGTCGTATGAGAAATATGAATGATAGATAAAGGATTTAACCCTCCTATAATTAGGAGAGATATTATTGGCCTCTTGATTGAGTGAGATTATAAAAGCATGGCCATGCTCAAATAATGATTTGTCTCGATAATCTACTCATGGATCAAGTAAACCCGGATTAAATGTTGAAGAGGATGACTAAATACATGCCTCAAGTTTAATCTATAATATGTATGGTTAAAGGGATTATATTACACGAAAAACATTAATCACGAAAGGTTTTATCTAATCACGATTTAATTATTGTTTAATTGGGTAACAATGATGTATTACTAGATACCGCTCATTATTTATAATTTTATTAGAGAATAAAATTATTGCCAATTAAATAATAGCCTATAGGGTCGCACAAATAGAGCACTTAATGGAATAGTTAATTTAAATTATGGATTTAAATTAATTGATGATTATTTGAATTTTATTATAATTAAGTAAGACTTAATTGAGATAATATAAATTCGAATTAAAAGGAATGTTTTTGCCCATAATAATTAAGTATAACTTAGTTATTAATTAAATAATAGAAATTCGTTTTTATTATTTAATCCAATACCTACTAGGGTTGGGCTTTGCTATTATGGGCCTTTTTAATCAGTCATTATAAATAGATAATGAGAGGTTAAAGAGGCTTGTACGTTTTTTAAGAAAACCCTAGCAGCAAAGAGAGGTAGAGGCAATTCAGATCATCAAGAAGGAGGCTAGTACATCCATTCCGTAGTCAAGTTCGTGAGACGTTCTTGAAGGTGCTCGTGTGGATACATAGAGGTGTTTCTTCGAGAGATAGACACAAAGCGTGATAGCTAGGATCTCCGTTGAGTTCGTGAAAGTTAATCTCTTGAAAGGTATGATTCGTTATCTCCATAATCTGCCCATAATTATACATGGATCCTATTTTTGGGTTTCGAAATTTTTGTTTTATTTACGTTTATCCGTTGCGTTTTATGCCTTCGGAACCCAACAATGGCATCAGAGCTACGTGTATAAGGGGCTGATTTGGTTACGTGTTTTACTGTATTTTTACAAGTATGCATGTGTGATGAGTCTGCCATGATAACAGTTATGTTATATGAGTGTGCCATGAAAACAGTTATGTTATATGAATGATATGATGAATCTGTTAATGATCTATATGATGATACTAGTATGTTTAAGATCTGCCATAACTCATATGTATGCGATCTCTTAAAATATGTATACTGATACATGTTTTTGGTAACTGGGATATGGATCGTGTGTATACTGATACATGCTTCTGGAATAGTATTCTGATACATGTTTTGCTAGTATTCTGATACTTGATTTTGCAAAAATTTCCACCATCGGGGGGCTCGCTGATACATGCTTAGGGTTTCATTTTTAATTTGTGCTTATGACATATGCTTTACTTATTTATTATTCTTGATTGGATCATGATAAGTGATAAATAGTATGTCATCTTTATATGATCTATCATGTTCTTTAATGGTTACTTGAGCATGGTGCGTAGTTATGGCCTTAAGACCTTAGTTGTAATGGTTTATTCTTTTGGTTTGTAATAAATACGACTTGCATGTCGTTTTCTATTTGTAGTTGTTTTATCTCGAATGTAACTCGAGTTCTTTTGTAAGTTCATTAGTATAATTCTTAATGTAACATCCAAGAAGGACAAGGGAAAGAGGAGGCATCCTATGGAGGCCAAGGAGACAATGGAAGCAATAGAGAAGACATATGTAATAGTTATTTTTACACCATAGATTGACCTTGATCTTTTCATTAGCCTAAAAAGATCACATAGGATTGGGCCATAGCTATTGCACGTTTACTTTAGGTACTTTTCATATGATGTATAAATAGTATGTGTAGAGTAGAAAATGCATGTTTTAATTAGATTAATGATGCATGTATATATTAGATACATCACCCATGCCATGCCTTTAAACAAGATAAAATCTGTAACGACTCAAGATTTAAAATTAACAAACGATCATGAGATTCTCGTGTTTATGAAACATGGAATAAAATACGAATTTTCTTTATTTCTGACATGGGGCGATTTTGTCAACAACGGGTTCATAGAACTTGTAAGGCTGTGGGTTTTAAGCGAGACCGATGTGACTCCTCCACTACCTGGAAATCAAACCATTGACGAGTATTGATTTGAAGTATTTTATTCAAGGAAAAATTGGGAATCTCTTTATGATGGGATCATGATCGTTCTAAATTAAAAATCCCTAAGTAAAAATATTAAGTTTTAATCAGATGCTTTCCAATGAATGAACACTCATTAAATCCTAGATCGATAAGGGGAAGGGCTGTCAGTGGCAGGGGACTCCTATCTATCATGGTGAAATGCGACGAATATAAACGGTTATATTCGGACGTTGTATCATTGGGTCTAACTTAACTGAGTCATCATAATAAGGTGAATATAAACGGTTATATTCAACTATTATGAACTTAGAAGCATAGAGTTTGGTTAAAAATCTATTAGATAGATAAGATCAATTGTTGTTCACCAAATTATCCAAGAATTATATATGATATAATTGACAACTGTTGTCTACCTAAATAATCATGTTTTAAGGATACCAGTGGTTGACTTAGAACATGACGAAATATGGATCTTGGCTCACTAGAAAGATTTATGGGATATACTTTCCGAATTAATAGTTAGGGCTATTAATTTGATAAAAAAAATAGTGGGAGATATATTACGAATATATCATAATCATATGAACATAAAATTTTAACTCAGACAATCTAATGTTTATTTTACGCTTTTATTATTGTAGATACTGAGTAATGGCAAACAACACAAACACACTATCCGTACGTTCAGTCCTTGAGAAGGACAAGCTGACAGGAGGAAACAACTTCCTAGACTGGCAGAGGAATTTGAGGATTGTCCTCAGGCAGGAGCGCAAGCTTCATGTCATTGATATTCCTCCTCCAGGCCCCCTTCCTGAGGGCGCTACTGCTGATGAACGAGCAGCACGCACAAGGGATGAGAATGATGCAAATGATGTTGCATGTCTTATGTTGGCAACTATGAGTGCTGAGCTTCAAAGACAACATGTGCATATGGATGCATATACTATCAATGAGCACTTGCAAAGCATGTTTGCAAGCCAAACTCGTCAAGAAAGGTTCAACACGAGTAAGTCACTTTTTAATTGCAAACAAGGGGCGAGTGAACCAGTTGGCCCACATGTTCTGAAGATGATTGGTTACATTGAGTACCTTGAAACTTTGGGTTTCCCAATTGGTCCGGAAACTGGTATTGACCTAATCATAAATTCTTTGAACAACAAATTCACTCAGTTTGTTGTGAACTACAATATGAATGAATTTGACAAAACACCTACTGAATTGTTGCATATGTTGAGAACATATGAGACCAACATGAAGACAGCTGAACCTGCTCCCATACTGATGGTGGGAAATAAAGGTAAGGCCAAAGGGAAGGGCAAATGGAAGGGTAAGAAGAAGATTGGATCTGATTCTACACCCAAGCCAAAGTCAGGTCCCAAACAGGCTTTAAAGCCTAAAGGTGGTGTGGCCAAGGGTGAATGTCACTACTGTAAGAAAGATGGTCACTGGAAGAGAAACTGTCCAATTTACTTGGAGGATCTGAAGAAAAAGAAAGCAGTTCAGATTTCTGGATCAGGTATTTATGTTATAGAAGTCAATTTGTCTATTTCTACATCTTGGGTATTTGATACTGGATGTGCTTCTCACATTTGTATAAATGTGCAGGGCCTGCAGAGAAGTAGAACTTTGGCTAAGGGAGAAGTGGACCTAAGAGTAGGCAATGGAGCAAAAGTTGCTGCTTTAGCTGTAGGGACTTATTATTTATCTATGCCCTCTGGGCTTGTTTTAGAACTAGAAGACTGTTTTTACGTGCCTGCGATTTACAGAAACATTATTTCTGTTTCTTGTTTGGACAAGAAAGGTTTTTCGTTTACAATATAGAACAACAGTTGCTCTTTTGCTTTGAATGATTTAACCTATGGTGTTGCACATTTATTTAATGGTTTATATGTTCTTGATTTAGATAACCCTGTCTGTAATATAGAAAACAAACGACTTAAAATGAATGACTCAAATCAAACATACCTCTGGCATTGTCGTCTAGGCCACATAAATGAGAAACGCATATCCAAATTACATAAGAATGGATACTTGGATAAGTTTGATTTTGAATCATACCAAGAATGCGAATCTTGTTTGCTTGGTAAGATGACTAAAGCCCCTTCACTGGTAAGGGTCAAAGGGCCACTAAACGTCTGGAGCTAATACATAGTGATGTATGTGGCCCAATGCGTGTAATGGCTAGAGGAGGCTACTACTACTTCATAACATTTACTGATGATTTCAGTAGATATGGATATGTATATCTTATGAAGAATAAATCCGATTCTTTTGAAAAATTTAAAGAATACAAGGTTGAAGTAGAGAAGCAAATTGGCGGAGATGCAAGTATTAAGATCTTACGATCCGATCGTGGGGGTGAATACTTAAGCACCGAATTTAGAGAGTATTTGAAAGAGTGTGGTATTGTATCACAACTCACTCTGCCAGGAACACCTCAATGGAATGGAGTTTCAGAGAGGAGAAATCGCACCTTGTTGGACATGGTGCGATCGATGATGAGTCATGCAGATCTTCCAATTAGTTTCTGGGGTTACGCTCTAGAAACAGCGGCTTTCACACTTAACCGTATTCCTACTAAGAAGGTTCAAAAGACTCCATATGAGATATGGAAAGAGAAACGGTCAGACATGAACTTTATGAAAGTTTGGGGATGTAAGGCGTTTGTGAAACGTCAAGAATCTGACAAGCTTGGACCTAAATCCGAAGAGTACATTTTTGTAGGATACCCTAATGAAACAAAGGCGTATTATTTTTATAGTCCTTCTAAGCATAAAGTGTTTATTGCTCGAGATGCTGTCTTCATGGAAAGAGATTTTGTTTCCAAAAGAAACAGTGGGAGAACTATAGATCTCGATGAAGATCGAGAACCGCAAAATAACATTGAACCTGAAGTGGAACAAGAGCAGAATAATGATAATGCTCAACAAACACAGGTTGTTCGTAGATCTGGTAGATTTCGCCATGAGCCAGAGAGATATGGATATCTCATGACTCAGTGTGGTGATTTGATGCTCATAGATGAAGATGAGCCTCTCACATACCAAGATGCTATGAACAGTCCAGACTCTAAGAGATGGCTTGAAGCCATGAAATCCGAGATAGATTCCATGTATGAAAACCAAGTATGGACTTTGGTTGATCCACCTGAAGGGGTAAAACCCATAGGGTGCAAATGGGTTTTTAAGAAGAAAAAGGGCATGGATGGAAATGTTCAGACCTATAAAGCTAGGCTGGTTGCAAAAGGTTTCAAACAAATTCATGGTATTGACTATGATGAAACTTTCTCACCAGTGGCTATGGTCAAGTCTATAAGGATTTTACTTGCCATTGCAGCATTCCATGATTATGAAATCTGGCAAATGGATGTCAAAACAGCCTTCCTTAATGGAAGCCTTGAAGAGGATGTGTACATGACACAACCTGAGGGTTTTGTCGATCCAAGGAATGCTGGCAAGGTATGTAAATTGCGTCGATCCATTTATGGATTGAAGCAATCCTCTAGGAGATGGAATATCCGTTTTGATGAAATAGTCATAGAGTATGGCTTTGTTCAAAACGAAGATGAACCGTGTGTTTACAAGAAGGTTAGTGGGAGCTATGTGGAATTCATAGTACTATATGTTGATGATATACTACTAATGGGGAATGACATACCTTCTCTAAAGGCTGTTAAAACTTGGTTAGGGAGAAATTTCTCCATTAAAGACTTAGGAGAGGCATCCTACATTCTAGGAATGAGGATCTATAGAGAAAGATCTAGAAGGATGATCGGTCTAAGTCAGAGCACATACATTGATAAGGTTTTGCATCGTTTTGGAATGCAAAATACAAAAAGGGGATATGTCCCCGTGTCTCAAGGGATAACGATCTCTAAGGACCAGTGTCCGAAATCATTGGATGAGAAGGACCACATGAATAAAGTTCCATATGCTTCAGCAATTGGATCTATCATGTATGCAATGGTATGTACTCGCCCAGATGTCTCGTATGCTTTGAGCATGACGAGCAGATACCAGTCTAATCCGGGTGAAGGTCACTGGACGGCAGTTAAGAATATTCTTAAGTACCTGAAAAGAACTAAAGATTCATTCTTGGTGTATGGAGGAGAAGAAAAACTCGTTGTAAAAGGTTACACCGATGCAAGTTTCCAAACAGACAGAGATGATACTGTATCATAGTCTGGTTTTGTGTTTTGTCTAAACGGAGGTACTGTAAGCTGGAAGAGTTCAAAGCAAGAAATAGTAGCTGATTCTACAATGGAGGCTGAGTACATTGCAGCTTGTGAAGCAGCTAAGGAGGCCGTTTGGATTCGAAAGTTCATTTCTGATTTGGGAGTGGTTCCATCGATCGCAGATCCCATTGATCTATACTGCGATAATAATGGAGCCATTGCACAGGCTAAAGAACCTAGATCACACTCCCAGGCTAAACATATACTCAGGAGATTTCACCTTATTCGAGAGATTAATGAAAGGGGTGATATACAAATATGTAAAGTGCACACAAATGATAACATTGCAGACCCACTGACCAAAGGCTTGTCGCATCAGAAGCACGATGGTCACACTAGTTCCATGGGTATTAGATATATAGGTGATTGGCTCTAGTGCAAGTGGGAGATTGTTAGTGTAGGTGCCCTAGAGGCAATACATTATTCTTTTATCTTTATGTCAGTTGATCATTCAATAAATGTATTTATTATGACCTTAATTACTGCGATATTTTGTTAGCATAATAAATGTCCTTAGAATCATGATACAAATTGTATAGTTTAAGTACATGACTTAAACTTGAGATTATATAATATATCATATTCTTAAAGGTCTCTAGTCGAGTATTATTATATAGGACAATAATAATACATAGATAGACTAGTATGTTGTTTGACAAGATAACCACATCTCATTGGTTATAAGTATGGGGATACTAAAGTCAATACATAGGTACATGTGAGAGTACATGGTACTGAACAGACCCACAGTGAGATTCTTCATGTTTAATAAAGTCATAAGAAAGACTCACAGTGATAATGGTGTAACGATCCTTTGACTTGAAATCATTATATTTCTATACGAGGATTAATATACTTTGACTACATTAAAAGTTACTTTTGATCGGGTGATGATAAAAGTGGACATCGGGTATATCATGAGTCGTATGAGAAATATGAATGATAGATAAAGGATTTAACCCTCCTATAATTAGGAGAGATATTATTGGCCTCTTGATTTAGTGAGATTATAAAAGCATGGCCATGCTCAAATAATGATTTGTCTCGATAATCTACTCATGGATCAAGTAAACCCGGATTAAATGTTGAAGAGGATGACTAAATACATGCCTCGAGTTTAATCTATAATATGTATGGTTAAAGGGATTATATTACATGAAAAACATTAATCACGAAAGGTTTTATCTAATCACGATTTAATTATTGTTTAATTGGGTAACAATGATGTATTACTAGATACCGCTCATTGTTTATAATTTTATTAGAGAATAAAATTATTGCCAATTAAATAATAGCCTATAGGGTCGCACAAATAGAGCACTTAATGGAATAGTTAATTTAAATTATGGATTTAAAATAATTGATGATTATTTGAATTTTATTATAATTAAGTAAGACTTAATTGAGATAATATAAATTCGAATTAAAAGGAATGTTTTTGCCCATAATAATTAAGTATGACTTAGTTATTAATTAAATAATAGAAATTCATTTTTATTATTTAATCCAATACCTACTAGGGTTGGGCTTTGCTATTATAGGCCTTTTTAATCAGTCATTATAAATAGATAATAAGAGGTTAAAGAGGCTTGTACGTTTTTTAAGGAAACCCTAGCAGCAAAGAGAGGTAGAGGCAATTCAGATCGTCAAGAAGGAGGCTAGTACATCCATTCCGTAGTCAAGTTCGTGAGACGTTCTTGAAGGTGCTCGTGTGGATACCATAGAGGTGTTTCTCCGAGAGGTAGACACAAAGCGTGATAGCTAGGATCTCCGTTGAGTTCGTGAAAGTTAATCTCTTGAAAGGTATGATTCGTTATCTCCATAATCTGCCCATAATTATACATGGATCCTGTTTTTGGGTTTCGAAATTTTTGTTTTATTTACGTTTATCCGCTGCGTTTTATGCCTTTGGAACCCAACATGGATCCCACGTGGTTTAATCGTGGTTAATTTTTGTTTTGGTTTTCACGTGGTTTAATCGTGGTTGTAATTTACACGAGGGTTGATCGTGTTAGAATAGATTTTACAAAATTAATTTTGTATTAGATCAATTTTTTTTGTAATTGTTCCGGGTATTTTGTAATAGTTATGTGCGATCGGAAATCAATTCCGGTAGTTTTTTGTTCCGCTGTGCGATTACATGGGGCAGCTGGGGCCGCTGCGACAGCTGGGGCTGCTGGGGCGTCGGGGCGCGCTTGGGGCAGATTTTTTTTAGAGCTGGATTTTTTTCAAGGGCCATAATAGTGGAAAATTTATTTTGATTTTTTCCATTAAATTTTAATTATTGCGTTAATTTATTGATTATGTGTGTCGTTAGTTATGTGTGTAATTCTTTTAAAATTGTGATAGGGATAAATAAATCCTGATAATGGGCTGCTGGACCCGATAAGAAGATATATGATATTCAGACCAGAAAGGTTAAGCCTGATGGACCGAATCAGGTCTGGTGGAATAAAAAGGCCCAAAAGCCCTGATTATTAATTAATTTCGTAATTAATTAATAAGGGAAAAATCAGCTGTTGAGAAGAGTCCTGATAAGGATATAAATCCTTATAGATAAGCCTCAAGGGGACCTAAAAGGATAAGGAATCAGTTCCCTACTATCTAGGACTCCAAAGTCGTTATGATACTTGCCCACCAAGTCTCCTATACCAAGTCCAATTCAAGGACTCCCAACATCTATATAAGGGGCCTCACCCCACAAATCAGAACTACGTTTTTTGGCTTGATTCTCTAATTCACAGAGATACGTAGGCATCTCGTAAAGGCAGATCGAGCCACGAAACACGAGAGCAGCCATTAAAGGCCTTGAGCTCCCGAATCTTAGTAGTAAATACAGCAATTATATATATTAGTTTTTTATCCATAACATTTGGCGCCGTCTGTGGGAAAGCACAACAACAACCATGGCAAGAACACGGAGAACAATTAGAGCTCTGGAGGAAGGAACACCATCCGGGACAACTCAGGTGATCTCGTCCACCGTGGAGATTCCTCCCCACTCAACTTATGCATCTGCTCAAAGGGAAGCCCAGACAGGGACAACTCCCCCGACCATTCAAGGTTGGAGGAAGCGGATATGCTAGGCGAAGCGAAGCACGAGGGCAGTCGCCCCCCTATATACGAGGATTGAGTCCTATCCCTGAGGATCGAGAATTTTCTGGTCCTTACACTGAGAGAGACTCCGAATCTTCGGATGATGAAGTGGCCCCGAGAAGGAGGCGTCCTGGCAAAGAGCCGATGGCTGATGGAAGGCAACGCCCTCAAAGCACCCCAGGGGTGAATCCCCAAGAAGTGCAGGAAAGGATTAGGGCTCATGAGGCCGAGATCCAAAGGCTAAGGCGTGATTTGGAGGCTCACCAGGCCGCCAGACCCCAGATACCTCCTAGGGGGAGAAATCCTCCTGTCATAGACCTGGATGGTCCAGTGCGAAGAAGGGCTGTTGTCCCAAGAACTAATCCAAGCAACCTACTTCCCCTTGGAGATCCTGATGATCCAACTCCGCCCTTCACCGAAGAGATAATGAATGCCCATATCTCAAGAAAATTCAAGATGCCCACTATCAAAGCCTATGATGGCACGGGCGACCCCGCAAATCATGTTAGGACATTCTCTAATGCACTGCTGCTGCAACCCGTGAATGATGCTATAAAGTGTCGGGCCTTCCCTCAAACCCTGTCGGGTATGGCTCAAAGATGGTACAGTCGCTTGCCCCCAAACTCTATTGGATCGTTCAGGGAGTTAAGTCAGGCTTTTATTAAGCAGTTCATCAGTGGGAGAGTCCATGAGAAAAGTTCAGCATCTCTCATGAGTATTGTGCAAGGAGCAAAGGAAACTTTGAGAGACTACCTAAATCGTTTTACAAAGGAGGCTTTAAAAGTCCCAGACCTTGATGATAAGGTAGCCATGATAGCACTGCAACAAGGAACTAGGGATGAGTTTTTTAAGATGTCCTTGGCCAAACGTCCCCCTGAAAATATGTTGCAGCTCCAGAAGAGGGCAGGGAAGTATATCAAAGTTGAAGAAAGCATGAAGAAGACCGCAGTAAGTAATGAGCCCACTGGAGGCAAGAAGCGAAAAACTGATCTGGAGTATATCGCTAAGGACAAGTATCCTAGAACCGAACAAAATCCTGATTCAACCCCCAAGAAGGGAGGACCTGGGCAAAAGTTCACTGAATACGCTAAGCTGAATGCTCCTAGAAGTCAGATTTTGATGGAGATTGAGAAAGACAGAGATATTCGCTGGCCTAAGCCCTTGAAGGCTGATCCTGCCAAGCTAGATAAGAGCAAGTATTGCAGATTCCACAAAGATGTTGGCCATGACACCGATGAGTGTAGGCAATTGAAAGACGAAATTGAGTTTCTGATTCGAAAAGGAAGATTGAATAAGTATACTGGAGAAGGAGGGGACAGGAATAATAATGGAAGGAGGAACTTTGAAGATCGTAGGAGGGACCAAGACGATCAGGGGCGAAATCCCCAGCCTAGAGGACCTGTTATAAATACCATTTATGGAGGACCGAGACCTCGAGGGCATGTGATAAACACGATCTTTGGAGGTCCAACTGTTGCTGGATTGTCCAAGAATTCCAGAAAGGCATATACTAGAGAGGTTATGCATATTGTAGGAGAAGCCCCGAAAAGGGCCAGGACAGAGGTAACATTGGCTTTTGATGATTCTGACCTAGAGGGAGTCAAGTTTCCTCATGACGACCCGCTAGTCATAACACCGATAATAGGAAACAGCCCGGTTAAGAGGGTCCTTGTTGATAATGGTGCTTCTGTGGATATCTTGCTCCATGACGCCTTTCTAAGGATGGGGTATAACGATTCCCAGTTAACACCAACCGACATGCCGATATATGGATTTGCTGGAGTAGAGTGTCCTGTAGAAGGGATAATCAAGCTGCCAACCACCATAGGTACGGAACCAAGGCAAGCAACTCAGATGCTGGATTTCGTGGTGGTAAAGGCTAGTTCAACCTATAATGCTATCATGGGGAGAACAGGGATACATGCCTTCAAGGCAGTCCCCTCTTCCTACCATTCAGTTATGAAGTTTCCCACCCGAAATGGGATTGGAGAAGAGAGAGGAGATCAAAAAATGGCTAGAAGCTGTTATGTGGCCTCTTTGAGGGCGGATGGAGTCGGGGGGCAGGTTCTTCCTATTGAAGATATGGATGTTCGAGAAAACGACGAGAAGAGAGGAAAGCCAGCTGAAGACCTGGTTTCGGTCCCTTTACACCCCAAGGATCCTGAGAGGAAGACTTTCATTGGAGCCACATTAGAGGAGCCCCTTAGAGGGAAGTTGATGAAATTTTTGCAAGAAAATAGTGATGTGTTTGCATGGTCAGCAGCCGATATGCCAGGCATAGACCCGGAATTAATTACTCACAAGCTAAACGTAGATCCAAGCCGGAAGACAGTGAAACAAAAGAAAAGAATTTTTGCCCCGGAAAGGCAAGAGGCTATAAAACAGGAAGTAGAGAAGCTCTTAGAGGCTGGTTTCATTAAGGAGATTCAATTTCCGGAGTGGTTAGCAAACCCTGTAATGGTGAAGAAGGCTAATGGAAAGTGGAGGATGTGTATAGACTTCACTGATCTGAATGATGCATGCCCCAAAGACTGTTTTCCACTACCAAGAATTGATACTTTGATTGATGCCACTGCTGGACATGAGATGCTGAGCTTCATGGATGGATTTAGCGGATACAACCAGATCAAAATGCATAAGGATGACATTCCAAATGTATCATTTATCACTGACTTTGGTGTTTATTGTTATCTTGTTATGGCGTTTGGTCTCAAGAATGCGGGAGCCACCTATCAAAGGTTGGTAAACAAAATTTTTAAGGATCTTATTGGTAAGACTATGGAAGTCTATGTTGATGACATGTTAGTCAAAAGTCTAGTAAAGACCGATCACATAGCCCATTTGAGGGAAGCTTTTGAGGTCCTGAGGTACCACAAGATGATGTTGAATCCTACGAAGTGTGCTTTCGGAGTAGGATCTGGAAAATTCTTGGGATTGATGGTCTCAAAGAGGGGAATTGAGGCTAACCCCGATAAGATAAAGGCAATCCTGGACATGGAACCCCCAAAAACTATTAAGGATGTTCAGAAGCTCACAGGAAGGGTTGCTGCGCTAGGACGATTCATCTCCAAGTCAGGAGACAAGTGCTTGTCATTCTTCAAGTCACTAAAGAACATCAAAGACTTTGTATGGAGTGAGGAAAATCAGAAGGCATTTGAAGAGTTAAAGAAGTATATGAGCCAGGCCCCGTTGTTGGCCAAGCCAGTTCTGAATGAAGTTTTATTTCTGTACTTGGCTGTTTCAGAGAGCGCCTTGAGCGCGGTGTTGGTTAAGGAGGAGCTGAAAGTCCAGAAACCCGTATACTATGTCAGCAAAATCTTGCATGGTGCTGAGTTGAATTATTCAACTATTGAGAAATTCGCTCTAGCCTTGGTAATGGCTTCGAGAAAGCTGCGTCCTTATTTTCAGGCTCACCAGATTGAGGTGCTAACGAATCAGCCCCTGAGAAACATCATTCATAGTCCCAAGGCAAGTGGGAGATTGATTAAGTGGGCAATAGAGCTGGGAGAGTTCGATCTCAAGTATAAGCCACGTACGGCGATAAAAGCCCAGACACTAGCTGACTTCGTGGTGGAATGTACCATACCCAACCAAGAAGTCGGGGGGCAGGAAGATACCATAACTCAAGACAAGGGAGTTGATAATGAAAGCAAGGAGAAGGATGATAAAGAGTATTGGGTTCTCTATTTTGATGGAGCATCAAAAACAAACTCCAGTGGAGCAGGGTTGGTTTTGCAAAGCCCTGATGGGTTCTTAATTGAGTATGCCATGAAGCTAGACTTCCCAACCACGAATAACGAGGCAGAATATGAAGCCCTGATAGCTGGCCTTGGTCTAGCTGGGACACTTAGAGTCAAAAATTTAAAGGTCCGTGGAGACTCAAAGCTGATCATATCCCAGGTAAAGGGAGAATTTGAGGCAAGGGATGATACGATGGCTAAGTATGTCCGCCTAGTAAGGGCTGTGATGACACAATTTGATGAATGTCATGTTGAACACATTCCAAGGGAAGAAAATGTTAAGGCAGATGCGCTATCAAAGTTTGCTTCATCTGAGATAGAAGAAAGTTCAGGAAGTGTATACTTCCGTGTTTTAAAGACGCGAAGCATAGATGTTAAGCTTGTGGCTCCCATAGGCCTGGGAACGTCATGGATCGATCCCATTAAGGCTCACATTCAAACTGGATGGTTGCCAAGCGATGCAGCTGAGGCACGAAAGTTAACTGTTCGAGCACTAAGGTACTCTTTGATAGATGGGATTCTATATAAAAGATCTTTCGTGGTTCCTTACTTAAGGCGTCTCAGGCCCGATGAGGCACGCTTGGCTCTTGAGGAAGTGCATGAAGGTATTTGTGGACAACACTTGGGGGGCAGAGCCTTAGCTCATAAGATAACCCGTTTAGGCTTTTATTGGCCAGAAATGATGGCTGATGCCAAAGAATATGTGAAGAAGTGTGATCGCTGTCAGAAGCATGCACCAGTTGTTAGACAACCCCCCGAGATGCTGACCTCTATCAACTCGCCTATTCCCTTTGCAATGTGGGGGATGGATATTCTAGGGCCTTTTCCTATGGCCACGGCACAAAGGAAGTTTCTGATTGTAGCCATTGATTATTTCACCAAGTGGATCGAAGCCAAACCTTTGGCCAAGATCACAACTAAGCAAGTTGCACAATTCCTGTGGGAAAACATTATGTGCCGATATGGAATTCCCCGTATCCTCGTCACTGACAATGGAACACAATTCAACAACGAGGAATTCAAGAAGTATTGCGAAGAAAATGAAATTGAGTTACGGTTCACCTCTGTGGCTCACCCGCAAGCCAATGGGCAAGCGGAGGTAGCAAATCGGATAATCCTGGATGGACTAAAGAAGAGGATCGAAAAGTCGAGAAATAATTGGGTGGATGAGATACTTCCCATATTATGGGCCTATAGGACTACTTGTAGAGTTACGACAGATGCAACTCCTTTCATGTTGGCATATGGGGCGGAAGCAGTAGTTCCCGTGGAGATATCACATTCCTCTCCAAGGATTCAGGCTTTCGATGAGAAAGAAAATGAGGAAGGGCAGAGATTAGCCCTGGATTTAATTGATGAAGTGCGAGATAAAGCACATGCAAAGATAGTAGAATATCAGAAAAAAGCTTCATTCTACTATAACTTAAGGGTTAAAGAAAGGTTTTTTAAACAAGGCGATCTAGTCTTGAGGAAGATAGAAGCATCTGGTGTAGGACAAAAAGGGAAGCTTGCCCCAAATTGGGAAGGGCCGTACAGAGTCAAGAGTGTTCAAGGTAGAGGAACCTACAAGCTCGAGACTATAGATGGTTTTGAAGTCCCGAGGACCTGGCACGCACAAAACCTGAAGGTTTACTACGTGTAAGATAGGCGAAGTACGATTCTCACTTGTCATTGTGACAAGTAGGTTTAAAAGCACCTGGAAGCTTTGCTTGCATAGGATTTTATATTCCAGTAAAATTTACATTGTCTAGTTATTATTGATTAGGGTCGAACCCATGCTATGTAAGGTTTTGAAAAACCAGACTTCAAACTGAAGAAATCGAAATTATTTCAACCTATGGATGTTTGAGTTGTGATAGCACTTGCGTGGCTAATTAGTTCAAGTTTGAATGCACATTAAAGTATCGGAAAGATAAAAAAGATGCGAATAAGGAGAATAGCATATAAATAGCCCCGAAGGGTAATAAATTCTGGTACAAACAAAAGTTCAGGCATAAATTAGGGATGAAATTACAAAGTGAAAAACTACTCCTCCATGCGGGAGCCTTCATTCTCTTTCTCCTTGTCAGCACCTTCGGCATCCTTCGCAGGAGAAGCAGGAGGAGAAGTAGTGTTAGGATCCAAGATGCGATCATCTGGCTGGGAGGAGTTGAAGAGGGCATCAAGGCTGTCCTCCGACTCAGCCTGCTCAGGACTTATAAAGTCCTTAGGGTTGACTAAGCCCGGGTACTTCTCAGAAACCGCCTTCACGGCCGCATCCCATCCCTGAGTGAACTGAAGGGAATAAAGACCCTCATCATGAATCTCCATGAGGTTCTTAAACTTGTCAGAACCCATGTAGTCATCAATGAGCGTTTCCTTATCACTCCTAAGTTTCACCAGCTCGGAATGAGCCTTATCCAGCTCCTCCTTCTTCGTGTCCAACTTCCTCTCCAGGACCTTGGCTCTTTCCTCCCACTTCTTCATCTCCTTCTCAAAATCATCAGAATTACCCTTCCAGGATCTAGCCTGATGGAGGGCCGCCTGGAAATAGGTGTTACTCTGCAAAGAGGTATGTACGAGTTAGCACAGATTCATTGGGGTACAAGAAAAGCTGAAATTCACAAAAGGAAGAGAAGGAAAAAGAAAATTACCGCAGCTTGGGCTTGAGAACCCAGAAGCTCAATAGTCTCGATATCACTCCCCGTAACAATGTCAGTGAAATCGTGGGGAGTGATGGAGTGGTACGACCAATCCTTGGCATGTTTGGTGGATCCAACCACCGTATCGCTCCTCCTAAAGCCCCAGTTAGGCCTGAAGGAGTGTGCCTTAAGCGGAGGATCCACATCGTCCCCCAGCTCGACCACCGGGACGTGGGGCTTAAGGAAAGAAGGACCATCAGATTTGCTCCTGGGGTCCCTGCTTAACTTGGCCCTCTTCTGGCGGCCAGATTCCCCCTCCTTGGGCCTATTAACGTTGTTAATAGCCTCACAAGCTGAAAGAAAAAGTAGAAAGGATATTAAATTGCAGAATATAAAAGGTTACAAGTAAAGAAAAATAGATTATCCAGTTATAAATTTACCCTTATCACTGGCCTGAGAGAGACCGGCTTTCTTCAAGGAAAACTCCTCTAAAAGGGTCCAGGTGTCTGTTTTCCCATCATCTGAAATTAAGGCCTGATAGGCCAGCTCCTCCTCATCAGATAATCTGATGGTACCTGGGCTCCCATCTGACACTTTACAAAAGGGCCTACGAAAGAGTGTGGCCCAATCACCCCCAGCCCAGGTCAGCCTCACAAACTCATCCCTCCATTTAGGGTTGTTCTCGACTATAGAATTACTATCAAAGATATGGGGAATTTTGGGCCGTTGGCGAATTAAAACCCATCCCGGCTGACTCATAGAACTATTATAGAATTGAAAAACTTTCCTAAAGACAGCTACGGAAAGAGGGAAGCTATTCCTAAGACAAAGGACCATAAAATAGATAATGTTCCTCCAGGCGTTGGGAGGGAGTTGACAAGGGTTGACTTGTACATCGGCTAATAAACGAGGAATAAATTCGTGGAATGGGAACCTAAGACCTGCGGTCAGGGCTCCTCGATAAATGAACAGGGTATCCCCCTCCCAATTACAAGTCCTATCCCCAGGGGCGGCTGGAGTAATCCTAAGGTGGGGTGAAAGTCTGTACAGGGTGTTCATGAACTCTATTCTACCATCTAACTCATGAAAAGTGTTACCATGATTATATGAATCTAACTCAGATAGAGAAGGATATTCATCACCTCTCGAGTTGATCATATCAATGAGGGAAGTATATGGAGATTGAATTTGAATGTTTGTACCTCTTTTAGAGACATTCATCTTCTGCAAACGAGCCAATTCGCGATCCGCCATTGATGTGCTTCGTTTAAAAGCTTGAAACCCAGAAATGCTTGAAAAACGGTGGAGCTACGGTGGCTGTGAGCTCGCCGGAAATCGCCTACTCAAAGGGAGAACTCTAGAGAAGTTTATGGGAGAAAATGAGAAATGAGAAATGAGAAGTGAAGTGAGGATTCTCACTTCACACTACACTTATATAGGCGAAAAGCTCGGAATACGAGGCGTTTCTAGGCCCATTTAGCCAGGCCCAACCTAAAAGCCCATCTACTAGAAATATCAGGAATAATCTAGAAGCTCCTATGGAAAGTGAATGGTCAAAAATCGACCAGAATTTTAAACTGGACCAATCAGAGTCCTGATCGACGCAAAAACAGGAATCCTGATCGATATCTCATTCGAACAGGAGGGTAGAAATCCCCTAAGATCGATCAGAGTCCTGATCGACGCAAAAAGGATCCTGATCGATAACTCATTCGAACAGAAGGGAAGAAATCCCATAAGTTCGATCAGAGTCCTGATCGATCCGGAAAAGATCCTGACCGATTCCTCATTCGAGCAAGAAGGAAGAAAAACGCTAAGATCGATCAGAGTCCTGATCGACATAGAAGAAAGTTCTGATCGATATGCTATTCGATCAGACTGGTCAAAAGTCACTTAATTCGATCAGAGTCCTGATCGAAATCGATCAGGAATTTCGTCGACCAGAGTATAAGATCCTGAGCTAATTCGATCAGGAATCCTGATCGAAATCGATCAGGAATTTCGTCGACCAGAGTGTAAGATCCTGAGCTAAATCGATCAGGAATCCTGATCGATTTGGTTGCATCCTGATCGATTTGGATGCATCCTGATCGATTTTGGCTGCATCCTGGTCGATTTTGCATGCATTCTGATCCATTTTAAGCCAGAAATTTAGGGATAAATCCCAGAAATTAGGGAAAAAATCCAGAAAAATAAGGAAATTCCTTAAATAATTTCTGAAAAATGTTAATATTATCAGAAATAAGGAGTAAATCCAGAAAATTAAAGGATAGATCCCAGAAATTAGGGAAAAAATCCAGAAAAATAAGGAAATTCCTTAAATAATTTCTGAAAAATGTTAATATTATCAGAAATAAGGAATAAATCCAGAAAATTAAAGGATAGATCCCAGAAAGTAGGGAAAAAATCCAGAAAAATACGGAAATTCCTTAAATATTTTCTGAAAAGTGTCATATTTTCAGAAATAGGGGAAAAATCCAGAAATTAAGGGAAAAATCCCGGAAATAAGGGAAAAATTCCTGGAAATCAAAATAATTCCTAAATAAAAGGAAAATTCGTTGTAAACGTGTAGGTCGCTCCACACTTTACGCAAGAACGAAACCCTGTAAGGGAATGAATAGACTTAACTTCTGCGAAACCTAATCAATGTTTCCCAAAAGTTGGGGGGCAAATGATAGGGATAAATAAATCCTGATAATGGGCTGCTGGACCCGATAAGAAGATATATGATATTCAGACCAGAAAGGTTAAGCCTGATGGACCGAATCAGGTCTGGTGGAATAAAAAGGCCCAAAAGCCCTGATTATTAATTAATTTCGTAATTAATTAATAAGGGAAAAATCAGCTGTTGAGAAGAGTCCTGATAAGGATATAAATCCTTATAGATAAGCCTCAAGGGGACCTAAAAGGATAAGGAATCAGTTCCCTACTATCTAGGACTCCAAAGTCGTTATGATACTTGCCCACCAAGTCTCCTATACCAAGTCCAATTCAAGGACTCCCAACATCTATATAAGGGGCCTCACCCCACAAATCAGAACTACGTTTTTTGGCTTGATTCTCTAATTCACAGAGATACGTAGGCATCTCGTAAAGGCAGATCGAGCCACGAAACACGAGAGCAGCCATTAAAGGCCTTGAGCTCCCGAATCTTAGTAGTAAATACAGCAATTATATATATTAGTTTTTTATCCATAACAAATTGCATGTTTAACTTAATTAGGACGACATGGACATAAATTTTATTTATTGCTTTAATTAAATGTTATATGTTGCTAAAATTATGTGTGTATTTTAAATGCATGATTAGACATAATTATAACAACATAGGGCCCCATTTAATTTTAAAATTCCTCAATTTTAATAAAAAAATTCTAAGTGGGAGAGGGAATTAATATGAAATTAAATCCCATGGTCTCCATTATTGGTTGTAGGTAATTTAACATAAAGACGAATATAAATTATATATACGTCACCCATCGTGGCATGTAATTTAAGGTGTCTAGAATGTTATAGAAATTACTAGAACAAACTTCTTAAATTAATAAATTTTGAAAGGAATAAATACGGATTTTCTTTATTTCTGATTTGGGGCGATTTTGTCAAAAACGGGTTCATCGAACTTGTAAGGCTGTGGGTTTTAAGCGAGACCGATGTGACTCCTCCACTACCTGGAAATCAAACCATTGATGAATATTGAATTGAAGTATTCTATTCAAGGCAAAATTACGAATAATTGGAAGGTATACACGCCACCCATCGTGGCGTACCAAGTTCCATAGATTTCAAATAATTTAAGATTTGATGATGGTATACACTTAGCTATAAAAAATAATATAGTCCACCCCAACGTGGCATATTGTTTAGTAATAGGACCGAAGTAACATTTAAACAAAATTAGGTGGTATACATGTCACACATCGTGGCGTACCAGAAGCTTATGGTGTTTATATGTTAGTGCATTAAATTTTAATAATTGTTAGAGGAATCAATAGATCTTAATAATTAATGCACCCTTATTTATGTGATGTTTTTATGCATGATTCTCAGGATAAAATGGGTTTTAATCCACTATTCACCATACTTAAGGATAACAAACTTACCGGACCTAACTATATTGAATGGAAACGAAATTTGGACATTGTGTTGACTGCTGAGGAGTAAAAGTTTTGCACTTATGAACCCAAGCCTGAACAGCCTGCTGCCGATGCTCCTGAAGATGAGAAAGAGTATTATAAACGGTGGATTAAGGCTGATGAGATGTCGCGATGTTACATTCTGGCAGCAATGTCGGGTGTTTTGCAGCATCAGCATCAGTCTATGGCCACTGCTTCGGATATGCTCTTTAATCTCAAGGAACTTTTTGGAGATCAGAATAGGGCTGCTAGGCAAGTAGCCATGAAGGCTTTAATGAACACTCAGATGGCTGAAGGCACACCTGTAAGGGATCATGTTCTCAAGATGATGTCTCATCTGAATGAGATAGAGATCCTTGGTGCTGAACTTGACGGGGAAACCCAGATTGACATTATCCTTATGAGCTTGTCTAAGAGTTTTAAGCAGTTCCGCTTGAATTACAACATGAATAAGAGGCAGTATAGTCTCGCAGAACTACTGACAGAACTTCAGGCAGCTGAAGGATTATTTCGGCAGAGTGTTCAAGTGAATGTGGCTGAGAAAGGTTCTTCCTCTAAGCCGAAAGGTATTAAGAAGAAGAAAAAGGCTCAGACATAGAAAGCTGTGAAGGCAGTGGGAGTTCAGGGTGGTGTGAAAAAGCTTAAGGGAAAGTGCTTCAGATGCAAACAGTCAGGTCACTGGAAACAGGATTGTCCTCTTCCTAAGAAGACAAACAATACTGGTATGTCTCTTTCTCTAGTTACAGAAACATTTATAGCGGCTATATCTACGAGCACTTGGTGTGTAGATACATGAGCCACTAATCATGTTTGTAATTCTATGCAGGGGTTCCAACTATCCAGAATGCTTAGAGATGGTGATATATATGTGTTCATGGGAGATGCTACGAAAGTAGCAGTAGTTGCAGTAGGAGTTATTCATTTATCTTTTGGTTCTGATAGGATTTTGGTTTGGAACAAATATCTTTATGTACCTTCTTTTAGAAGGAATTTAATTTCGGTTTCTAAACTTGCTTTGGATGGTTATAATGTTTGTTTGGATCGTAATGTTTTTATTATGATGAATACACGAATTATATGTTCTGGTACATTGCAAGACAATTTGTATATAATTAATCCTAGTCAACCTGCACTGCAACTGCAATTTAGGGAATTGAACAACACATCTTCTAACTCTACTAAAAGAAAGGAACCTTCTAGTTTGAACCAAACATATCTTTGGCACTTGAGATTAGGTCATATTAACTTGAGGAGGATTCAAAGACTGGTAGTAGACGGGCCTTTAAGCTCATTGGCAGTGGAGCCATTTCCAGTTTGTGAATCCTGCTTGGAAGGTAAAATGACTAATAGGCCTTTCAAGGCAAAAGGGAATAGAGCCAAACAACTGTTAAAATTGGTTCACTCTGATTTATGTGGACCCATGAATATCCAAGCAAGAGGTGGTTATGAATATTTCGTCACTTTCATTGATGATTATTCTAGATGGGTACGTTTATTTGTTGCACCCTAAGTCTGAGTGCTTTGATAAGTTCAAAGAGTACAAAGCTAAAACGGAGAAGCGACTTAATAAAAGTATCAAGTCACTACGATCAGATCGTGGTGGCGAATACTTGCTTGGAGAATTTAGGGAATATTTATCAGAAAATGGGATAGAATTCCAGTTAACTGCACCAGGCACACCCCAGCAGAACGGTGTAGCAGAGAGAAGGAACCAGACTCTTTTAGAGAGTGTTAGATCGATGATGAGTTATTCGGATTTACCCAAGTCGTTTTGGGGACATGCCTTAGAGATAACAGCTTATCTTCTGAACTTAGTCCCTTCTAAGTCGGTTCCTAAAACACCCTTAGAATTGTGGACCGGGGATAAACCGAGTCTAAGACATATTCGAATATAGGGTTGTCCAGCACATGTGCTGAACAAGAACGCGACTAAGTTAGAATCTCGTACAGAAGTAAAGTTGTTTGTAGGCTACCCCATGGGAACGAAAGGATATTTATTTTATAGTCCGAAGAATCGGGATGTCATTGTTAGCACCAATGCAAGATTCTTAGAGGAGGAATATATAATGAATCACGAACCCATGAGTAGTGTCGTTTTAGAGGAACTAGTGGGAGGGACAAATAATACCCATGAAGCTGTAGTACAAGTAGAACAACCACAACATAATGTACAACCTGTCAATAAATACCGCACCAGTGCCTCGTCGTAGTGGGAGGGTTGTTCAACAGCCTGATAGATTCATGTTTTTGGGAGATTCTTCAGACTTGGTCTCTGGTGAACATGATGATGATCCCCGTACATACGAAGAGGCAGCACAAGACAAAGATGCAGATCTTTGGCAAAAGGCGATGGAATCTGAGATAGAATCAATGTATTCTAATCAGGTCTAGGAGCTCGTGGAACCACCCAAAGGTATAAAAACTATTGGATGTAAGTGGATCTACAAGAAAAAGAGGGGATTAGATAAAAAGGTGAAAGCCTGGAAAGCAAGACTTGTTGCGAAAGGGTATACTCAGAAAGAAGGTATCGATTATGAGGAAACCTTTTCACCGGTAGTCATGCTTAAGTCAATCCGTATTCTTTTATCTATAGCAGCTCATCTCGATTATGAGATTTGGCAAATGGATGTCAAGACTGCTTTTCTTAATGGAAGTCTTGAAGAAACCATCTATATGCAGCAACCAAAAGGATTCATTAAGGAAGGCCAAGAGCATCTGGTATGTAAGCTTAAGAGGTCTATTTATGGACTTAAACAAGCTTCTAGAGACTGGAATATTCGTTTTGATCAGGCAGTCCAGTCATATGGATTTGATCAAAGTCCAAGCGAATCGTGCGTGTATAAGAGAAGTGAAGGTAATGCAGTGGTTTTTCTAGTACTATATGTAGATGATATTTTACTCATTGGAAACAATGTTGAGATGTTGTCATCAGTAAAGGCATGGTTGTTCAAACAATTTGACATGAAGGACTTAGGTGAAGCGGCATACATCCTTGGGATCAAAGTTATAAGGGATCGCAAGAAAAGGATGTTGGCTTTATCTCAAGAGCCCTACATTGATGAAGTATTAGCTCGTTTTAACATGCAGAACTCCAAGAAAGGTTTTTTACCTTTTAAGCATGGAGTTGCTCTATCTAAGAAGCAGTTTCCTTCGACACCTAAGGATATAGAGAGCATGAAAGCAGTTCCTTATGCTTCGGCATGTGGAAGCTTAATGTATGCTATGTTATGTACGAGGCCTGACATCTGCTTTGCTGTAGGCATGGTTAGTAGATATCAGTCGAACCCAGGTCAGGAACATTGGAGTGCAGTAAAAACTATACTCAAGTACCTGAGAAGGACTAAGGAGTATATGTTAATTTACAAGGCCTCTGATCTATTTCCTTTAGGATATACTGATTCAGATTTCCAATCAGATAGGGATAAGAGGAAATCAACCTCGGGATATGTTTTTACTTTGGGAGGTGGAGCCGTTATATGGAGGAGTGTAAAGCAGAAATGCATTACAGACTCCACCATGGAGGCCGAGTACGTGGCGGCCTCTGAGGCTGCCAAGGAGGCTGTATGGTTCAGGAACTTCCTTTTGGACTTAGATGTGGTACCTAATTTGCCTAGGATCTTGACGGTGTATTGTGATAACACTGGTGCTGTGGCAAATTCAAAGGAACCGCGAGACCACAAAGCAGCTAAACATATTGAACGTAAGTATCATCTCATACGAGGAATCGTAAAGCGAGGGGATATAGTTGTGGCTCACATATCATCAGAAGACAACCGAGCAGATCCTTTCACAAAGAGCTTGCCAACCAAGGTTTTTGACAAGCATGTGGAAGCGATAGGAGTCAGATGGATGGACACATAGTTTTTTATGTAATAGTGGATTAAATAAACACTGATGTACACATAGAATATTTTGAGTATAAGTGGGAGATTGTTAGTGTATACTGAAAATATTTATTTGAAGTATGTACATTTATTTCTGGCCAGTTTATTTGAGAATCATTTGAATGTTTACATGTTGTCTAATATTATATATTGTGAACAATCTAGTATCAAATGGGATACAGAATATTAGATTGTTAAATACGGTTATATAATATAATAAGGTTCACAGCACAGGTGGTGTTGGACAATCCACTGGTATGGCTGTAGTATTATTTAGATTAGTTTATATTGACTAATAAATAATACTAGTATACTTTGTGTATATTGAACATGATCAAATTTAGAATTGTTCCCTTAATACTGATTAAGAAGGAGAATTAAGATTCTATATTATTATTAATGCTTAGGTTCTTAATCCGGAAATAGTAATTGACACGTGTATATTATTTACATGCTTTGATTTATATATGAAATAATTTTTTTGAATTATATCATTATATTTTGGGTGATGGAATTATATACATGGTGGATATTATTTATTGAAGGAATCCATGTCCTGATAATATTCGGGTTAATGATGTCCCCTTGAAAGCTCAAAAAGATTTAATTATGTGAAACCCTGCAGGTGGAATTTATTCTAGCATAATTAAATAAAGGTTGAGTGGATGATCAAGGATAAAATATATTAATTAAATAAATTATCAGTAATTTATTTAATTAATGGACATATGATATTTTAAACATGGGGAATTTAATAAGCAAATAATATTGGAACCGAATTAATTAAATTACGGTATTAGGAAAGGTAGTGCAAATATTAATTCTTTAGTGGATTGAATTAATATTTAATTACATTGGGCTAGGCTCAAGATGTAATTAGAAGGCCCAACCTAATTATCCATGGTCCATATTGTAGCCTATATATATTCTTATTCTCTTCTTGCTTGGCAATTGTGTGAAAACATATTGTAGCCACCAAGGAGCAAGAAGAGAGGATAACTTGAGAAGACGGAGGCCACACTTCGCTCAAGGGAATTTGGGAATACAATAGAAGAGCGTGGAATCAACCATTAACAAGGTAATCCTCTTTTTGTAATCTTTATCGTAAAACGTAGTAACACCCTAAGTCCATGGTTCCCAACATTTAAATCAACAATCATTCATATATACTAACACTGGCTTAACTCTAACCGACTTTAACTACTGGGTCCTTCGACTTGAACCTACAGAATCGAAACAACCTGGGTTAAACGACCGGTTATGCTTGACTTATCCTCACTAAACACATTACCCAACGATACGATTCCCAACTCGCACGTATATGCATAGTGATAATATACACATAATAATGCACGTACTAATACACGTAGCAGATAGGGTTTGATTATTTTTATTTACATATATATATACTCCATTCGTATTTAAAAGTAATTTTTAGAAAAAATTTGACAGCGACTTCTCTATTTATAGACCTACCCGTCGAAACATCAATCGACGACAATCCCAACAATTCACAAGTCGCAATTCATACTCCATACAACTCGTCACACAAATATTTATTTACATTTTGAAAATAATTTATACCATCATTTATTTATTTAAAATATTTAGGACTCAGAACCAAGTCATCACCGTCCACCGTCCGCTCGTAAAGAGTCATCGCGGCACGACGGCAAAATTTTCGGGGCACCCGATTATTCGGGTTCCAACACAAAAATTCTACCGATAATTTTGTAAATTAAATCCCACACGAAATTATATTTAATTTCACGAAACCACTCAACATAATTCCTATAGAAAAATTATAAAATCAATATAATAATTTTAATTTTGGTAATCCGCAAACCAGAATAGGGACAGAACCCAAACCAAATCATAGGCAACAACCACACGCGCACAAACGCGCCACCACCAACACAACCGCACCAAAACACACACACACTGACATTAACACACACACACAACTATCACACACACACACACACACACACATATATATATATATATATATATATATATATATATATTCGAACGAAACTGTACGGGGACCAAGATACCGGAAAACGAGAGGGAGGTGGCCGGAATCGCGGTGAAGACAGGCGGGAAAGAGAAGAACGGGAAGAGGGAGAGAAAAAGAAATATAGAGAGAGAGCTGTGCGAGAAGAGAGGGGAGAGAGAGTCGAGAGACAGAGAGGGTGAGACAAGAGAGACAAAGATGATGTTAATCAACAGGCTGCCACACCTCATTCTGCCAAGCCGCGTTTCTAATAAAAAGGGACACGTGGCTATTTCCTGGACTGCAAGACGATTTATAATAGCGAATCGTAAAATTAACGATATATAGCGCGTGCGAGAAATTACCGAAATAATCTCAAAAAATCTTAAAATGTTTCGTAGGTTCATGTATTTGATATGCATGATTCGTAGGTAATTTTAACCATCTTACTTGCCCTATGTAATCACAATAGATGACTTGTGCGTTAAACCATTAGGTTGTCAAATTCTATAGACATATATGGTCTCAATATAATTGGTGTCTATTCAGCTTCTATCTCTTTTGTGGATGTCTGGTAGTATGGTATTCGTACAACGAAAGTTGGCATTTATCAGTTTCATGTTATCTGATTAGCGTCATCACCATTACATGCTAAGGTTAAGAATGAAAAGGCTATTGAATGAAGTATTTAATGAAGGTAGAATCCCATATTTGTGTCATATAGTATTCAACTCTCTTTAATCTCGTAGTTAATGTTCTTTAGTATAATCTCTTAGTACTCAATTTGCTCACCAATCTGGAGAATCTTTGTGTAGGGTTTAGGATCATTATAAGGAGATGCCTAGAAAGTTCCTCACCATGGGATGCCTTACTGGATGATCATTAACTGTTTCTATAATGGATTGGGTGCAACTTCTAGACCTATGCTTGATGCAACATCAGGAGGAGGCTTGTGGGCTAAAAGCTATGATGAAGCTTATGAACTGATTGAACTGATGGCTGCTAATGAATACTAGAATCCTACTCAGAGACTCAGGGCATGGAAGCAGAAATTCTAGAGTTAGATGCAGCTACTGCTATAGCTGCTCAGCTTAAGGATGTGACGATAAAGGTGGATTCTTTGGCTAATTATGGAGTTAATCAGATCACTAGTGTCTGTGAGCTTTGTTCTAGTGCCCATGAGATGGAGCAGTGTGCTATATCTAGTGAATCAGCTCAGTTCGTGAGCAACTTTCAGAGGTCGCAGCAACCTGTTCCAGCCACCTATCACCCAAACAATCGAAATCATCCTAACTTTAGCTGGAGCAACACTCTGAATGTGGTTAAGCAGCCTTATCAGCAGTATCCAGCAAAGTAGTACAACCCCCTAGTTTTCAGCAACCGCAATATGCACCAAGACAATAACTCCAACTGCAACAGTCTAATGAAAAATCTGAATTGGAGGAGTTGAGGCTCATGTACAAGAGCCAAGCGGTTTCTATCAAGACCTTGGAAAATCAAATTGGGCAAATTGCCAATGCTTTGCTAAATAGTCAACCTGGTACACTCCCTAGTGACACTGAAGTACCAGGAAAGAGGGAAGCTAAGGAGCCGGTAAAGGCAATTACATTGAGGTCTGGGAAAGTTGCGAATCCCGAACACCCTCAAGTTTCGAATGAAGAAGCTATAGTTGAAGAAGAAATGCAGAAGGAAGCAGAAGTGGAACCAAGGAAGACTACTATTGAACACACTCCTCCTGAGGGTAATACAGGGGAGAAACAGATCTATTTTTCACCTCCTTTTCCCAAGAGGCTGCAAAAGAAAAAGCTGGATAAGCAGTTTGAGAAGTTTCTGGAGGTGTTCAAGAAACTTCACATCAACATACCTTTCGCTGAAGCTCTTGAACATATGGCTATTTATGCGAAGTTTATGAAAGGTATACTTTCTCAGAAGGTGAAGCTTGATGACTTAGAGACAGTTTCTCTCACGGAGGAATTCAGTGTTATGATGTAACAGAAGTTGCCTTCGAAGCTTAAAAATCCTGGTAGCTTCACTATTCCTTGCACCATTGGAAAAGTGTCTTTTGACAAATGCTTATGTGACTTGGGAGCTAGCATCAATCTGATGCCTTTGTCAATCTTTAAGAAGTTGGACCTACCTGATCCAAAGCCTACTTATATGACCTTGCAGTTGGCCGATCGGTCGATTACATATCCACAAGGCATTGTGGAGGATGTCTTGGTCAAGGTGGATAAACTCAACTTTCCTGCTATTTTTGTAATTCTTGATTTTGAGGAGGATAAGAAGGTTCCCATAATTTTGGGAAGACCTTTCCTGGCTACTGGCCAGACTTTGATAGATGTACAGAAGGGTGAGCTCACCATGCGAGTGCTGGATCAGGATGTAACTTTTAATATGTTCAATGCCATGAAATTCCCTACGGAAAGTGAGGAGTCCTTAAAGGTGGAATTGGTCGATTCTGTGGTTACTTCAGAACTTGATCAATTGCAAAGGTCTGATGCCTTAGAAAAGGCCTTTTTGGGGAATTCAGATAGTGAAGATGATGAAGGTGATGAGCAGTTGCAATATCCGAATGCTTCTCCCTAGAAGAGGAAGATGGATATGGCTTTTGAATCTCTTGGAATGGAGGAGCTGAACAAATCTCCAAAGTGCCTCAAGCCATCTATTGAAGAAGCTCATATACTTGAGCTTAAACCATTACCTGAACACTTAAGGTATGCTTTTTTAGGTGATGCATCTACTTTGCCTGCGATTATTGAATCTGACCTTTCAGGTAGTGATGAGGAAAAACTCTTAAGAATTCTGAGAGAGTTCAAATCGGAAATTGGATGGACGATAGCAGATATCAAGGGAATCAACCCTTCTTATTGAATGCATAAAATTTTGCTAGAGGAAGGTAGCAAGCCTACTATTGAGCAACAGAGAAGGCTCAATCCGATCATGAAAGAAGTTGTGAAGAAGGAAATTCTTAAATTCCTCGATGCAGGGATCATCTATCCCATTTCTAACAGTTCTTGGGTGAGTCCAGTTTAGTGTGTACCAAAGAAAGGAAGTATCACCGTTGTTGCTAATGAGAAGAATGAGCTCATTCCTACTCGAACAGTCACGGGGTGGAGAGTTTGCATGGATTACAGGAAGCTGAACAAGGCCACGAGAAATGATCACTTCCCTCTGCCTTTTATTGATCAAATGCTTGACAGGTTGGCTGGGCATGAGTACTACTATCTTCTGGACGGCTATTCGAGCTATAATCAGATTTGTATCGCTCTAGAAGATCAGGAAAAGACTACTTTCACTTGTCTGTTTGGTACTTTTGCCTTCAAAAGAGTTTCTTTTGGGTTATGTGGAGCGCCAGCCACATTTCAGAGATGCATGATGGCTATTTTCTCTGACATGATCGGTCAGAATGTGGAGGTGTTCATGGACGACTTCTCTGTGTTTGGCGATTCATTTGATGGGTGCTTGCAGAATCTTGGCGATATTCTCAAAAGGTGTATTGAGACCAATCTGGTTCTCAACTAGGAGAAATATCACTTTATGGTGCGACATGGCATTATTCTTGGTCACAATGTATCTAGTAAAGGTCTTGAGGTGGACAAAGCCAAGGTAGGGGTCATTGAAAATCTTCCTCCACCAATTTCTGTTAAGGGAGTTCGTAGCTTTCTTGGTCATGCAGGTTTCTATAGGCTGTTCATCAAGGACTTCTCAAAAATATCTAAACCTTTGTGTAATCTTCTGGAGAAAGATGTCCAGTTCAAGTTTGATGACGAGTGCCTAGCTGCTTTTGAGTTCTTGTAGAAGATTTTGATCACGGAACCTGTCATAACTGCACCTAATTAGAATGAACCTTTTGAAATGATGTGCGATAAAAGTGACTATGCAGTTGGAGCAGTTCTTGGGCAGAGAAAGAACAACATATTTCATGTGGTCCACTCAGAGTATAAAGATGAGAAGTGACTATGCAGCGCTGCAGACCTCAATGAACAAGTTGAACGTCTCTTCGGATGAGTGGGAGTTCAAAGCCCATGAAGCAGAGGGCAAGATTGATGCCTTAAAGAGGAAGTGCACTAATATGGATGAGAAAAAGAAGAAGGAGTGGAAAGCCCTTGTGGACTCCTACCACAGATCCTAGTCGTTCACTAGGATGATGGATGAGCACGATGATGAGATGTGCCCTGTTAACCTTGCTTTAGGTTGGAAGAGGGGGTCAATGGTACTCAAGGCTTATGGCCGGATGTTATCGATCCGAGTCTCCTATCTTGCCCCTGGTTATTACCTGTAATGGACCCATCCGGGAAATCCTCCTGGTTCATGCCTGAGAATCCCTGCATACGGCCTCAATCCAGTTGCTTTGTGGCTTTGGTTTTAGAACTTGTTTATTCAAACTATATTGCTTTGTAACCTATTAGTCCTTCCAGACTTAACTTGTGATCCTTCGGGATCTTTACGTATGCACTTCGTTTGATTTCATTTCATACTTGTCTTTTATTTTTGGCATTTGGTCCTTTAGGACTTGCATTCTTTAGATGCTCGTACTTAAATAAATTGGTAGACAAAGAAATAAACTTACATAAATAGATAATATCTCTGAGAAACGGGTTCAACCCTTACATCAGATGGTTTCATCGACCTTATTTAGAAACTTAATACCAAGTACTAAGAACACATCACAAATTTCCTAAACATAATAAACCTTCAGGTTTGAAGCGTTCCCAGTGCGAGGCACTTCGTCATCGTTCAGGGTCTCCAACTTGTAGGATCCTCGTCCTAATGTCTTTCTGACCTTATAAGGCCCTTCCCAGTTCGAGGCTAGCTTTCCTCTCTCCCCAACTCCCGATGCCTCAATATTCCTTAGAACCAATACTTCATGCTGAAAGAACCTTTCTTTAACCCTTCTATTATAATAGAGGGAGGCTCTTCGTTGGCACTCCGTATTGCAGGCATTGGCCTCATCCCTGAACTCGTCAATGAGATCGAGAGCGAGCTTCATGCCTTCTTCGTTGGTCTCTGGTTCATAAGCTTCAATTCTAGGGGATCCATGAGTGATCTCGAGGGGCACCATAGCCTCGGCTCCGTAAGCCAGTATAAACGGGGTAGCTTCAGTAGTCACTTTAAAGGTGGTACGATATGCCCATAGTATAGGCAACAACTCATCTGCCCAAGTGTTCCTTAAGCGTTCAACCCTTTTCTTATGTCCATCAAGGATGATTCTGTTAGCAACTTCTACCTGCCTTTTTGCTTGTGTGTGATAAACCAAGGTGAAGTGAAGCTCTATGATGTTATCATCGCAGTACTCTCTGAATTCTGCATTATCAAATTGTCACCCATTATCCGTGATAAGGATGCGTGGGATCCCAAATCGGCATATAACATTCTCCCAAAAGAATTGGGAAATTTTTTTGATGTTTATCTAGGCTAGTGCATTAGCCTCAATCCATTTTGTGAAGTAGTCTATGGATACCACAATGAACTTTCTCTGTCCCGATGCTACAGAAAATGGTCAAGGTATATGCATTCGCCACATTGCAAAAGGGATGGGTGTGCTGATAGATGTAAGCCTCTCTGGGGGTCTGTCGTACTATCGGAGCGTGCCTCTGGAACCTGTTATATTTCTTCACATAGCCTTTGCATCGGCTAGCATAGTTGGCCAGTAGAACCCCAATCGAGTTATCTTGTGAGCGAGGGCCCTGCCCCCAAAGTGTTGCCCATAAATCCCTTCATGGGATTCTTTAAGCGCCTTCTCTGCTTCAAGAGGTCTTAAACACTTCAGGTACGGAATAACAAAGGACCTTTTGTAGAGAAGCCCTTTAATCAATGAATATCTTAATGCTCTCACCGACAGCTTGCGTGCCTCCTGGGCATCATCGGGGAGCCACCCAGTCTCTAAGTGGGTTTTGATCGGGTCTATCCAACAACTTGTCACACCAATCGGTGCTATTAGATTTATGACATGAATAGTAGGGGTCTCAGGACCTGGAAGTAGATACTTCTTGGATACTTCCCAATTTCATATGAGGCAAACTGGGACAAGGCACCCGCCAAAGTGTTCGCCTCTCTCAGAACATGTTCTGTGTACCATTCATCAAACTAAGTCAGTATTCCCTTTACGACTCTCAGGTACTTGGCCATAGTATCATCTTTGGCCTCAAACTCTCCACTGACTTGAGCAACTACAAGTCTTTAGTCTCCACAGACCTTCACGATTTTGGCCCTCACGGCTCTAGCCAAGCCTAAGCCGGCTATTAATGCTTCATAATTGCTTCGTTATTCATAGTTGAGAGGTCCAACTTCAAAGCATACTCAATCATGAACCCATCGGGGCTTTGCAAGACTAGACCTGCACCACTAGATTTTGTTTTGGACGCTCCGTCATAATGGAAAACACAATACTCTTTTAGAGTCATTTTTTTATCCTTCTCTTTCTCTCCTCCTTCTGGGGTTACTATCTCTTGCCCCCCGACTTCTTGGTTGTTAATGGTGCATTCTACCACGAATTTTGCTAAGGCTTGAGCCTTGATGGCCGTTCGTGGCATGTATTTGATGTCAAATTCTCCTAACTCAATTTCCCACTTGATGAGCCTTTCACTGGCCTTCGGGCTACGAATAATTTTCCTCAAGGGTTGGTCCATTAGGACTTCGATCTTGTGAGCCTGGAAGTATGGTCTCAACTTCCTTAAGGCTGTGATGAGGGTGAGTGCGAACTTCTCTATGGTGGAGTAGTTCAACTCTGCTCCATGGAGCACCTTGCTTACATAGTATACATGATTCTGGAGTTTCTGTTCTTCCTTTATGAGGACTGCACTTACGGCTTGTTTAGATACCACTAGGTACAAATAAAGGGTGTCCTCCGGACTTAGTTTAGCCAGCAACGGGGCTTCAGTCATATACTTCTTTAGCTGTTCAAAGGCCTTTTGGCTCTCAGCTGTCCATTCAAAATTCTTCACCTTCTTAAGGGTTTTGAAAAAGGGAAGGCATTTGTCTCCATACTTGGAGATGAACCTCCCTAGAGCTGCGACTCTTCCTGTTAGCTTCGGAACATCCTTAATGGAGCGTGGTGGCTCCATGTCTAGGATGGCCTTAATCTTGTCGGGGTAGGCCTCTATTCCCCTCTTTGAGAACATGTGACCCAAAAATTTCCAGACCAAATACGAAAAGCACACTTGGTGTGGTTTAACATCTTTTTGTGGTGCCTCATCACTTCATATGCCTCTCTGAGGTGGCTAATATGATCGGCCTTGCTTAGACTTTTGACTAACATGTCATTAACATAGACCTCCATGGTCTTCCCAATTAGATGGACAAATATATTATTTACCAACATTTGGAAAGTAGCTCCAGCATTCTTAAGTCCAAAATCCATAACAAGATAACAAAACACACCAAATTCAGTTATGAAAGATACCTTGGGGGTGTCATCCTTGTGCATTTTAATCTGATTGTAACCACTAAATCCATCCATAAAACTTAGCATCTCATGTCTAGCAGGAGCATCAATCAAGGTATTAATCATGGGTAGGGGTAGCAGTCCTTAGGACAAGCATCATTCAAGTCAGTGAAGTCAATGCACATCCTCCACTTCCCATTGACCTTCTTAACCATTACAGGGTTGGCCAACCATTCAGGGAATTGCACTTCCTCAATGAATCCAACTTCTAGGAACTTCTCGACCTTCTATTTAATGGCTTCCGGCCTATCAGGAGCATAAGTTCTCTTCTTCTATTTTATAGCCTTCCGAGTCGGATCGACGTTCAACTTATGAGTTACAAGGTTCGGGTCAATCCCAGGCATTTCAGCCGCTGTCTAAGCAAACATATCACTGTTCTTTTGTAGGAAAGTTATCAATTGGCCCTTCAAGGGCTTGTCCAGAGATGCTCCAATATAAGTGACATTATCCGGGTCTAAGGAGTCTAGGGGTATTGGGACCCATTCCTCTGCTGACTTCCCTCGAAGTTCGTCATTCTCATGGACATCCATGTTTTCTATGTGGAGGACCTGATATAACGACTGGTATATTTTTACATTTTTTAAATGTATAATATTGAATAATTGAGTAAATAAAAATGTATTACTGTTGTCTGCTATGTGTTGTAGTCATTATGGATTGTATATGTGGTATTACTTAATAGTAAGTGACTTTAGTTATCATTATCGTGTTTTGTGGAACAAATTTAATATTTATTAGTGATTTATTGCAATTTTATTTTCATAATATTAGAAATTATATCAAAAATTATTTTGAGTATTTTGTAATTTCAATATGTATTTTTAGAAATTATGAAAATTTATTTTATTGATTTATTATTCCCATGTGATTTATTTGGTATATTTTTTTGTTAAATTCGATATTAAATCCAGAAAAGTTTCAAAAATTATGAAGCTCATATTTTATTAAGTTTGGAATATTTCGAGAATTTAAAAATTATTTTAGAAATTTTTGGGATTAAATTCACCAGCGCAATGTTTTGTTTAATTGTTAAAAGCGGGTATAAATTGTATTTCAGAAATGGTTTTAAAGTTTTGAAATTTATGTTTTAATTAAATTCACGATATTTATAACTTTTTAAGACTATTTTGATAATTTTTCCGAGTTATTTTATGTGCAACTTGGTTCGATAAATGGCAAAAATGGGTCGAATCGATGCTGTCAGAAAAGGGGGATAAAACACGTGTCAGAAGTTTGGCTATTCAGTAGAAACGTGCCAACTGCAGATTGGATAAAAGAAAAAAATAATAATAAAAAATAAAATAGATACAAACACAGCCATTTCCCTGTACTAATTTCTTCATCTCCCACACGGTTTAATCCCTGTACCCTCTCAATCACTCCAGTATCTCTGTTGCTTCCCCTCTCTTTTTTCCCCGTCTCCTTCCTTCCCTTTCCCTCTCCCGTTCTTTCATTTTCATCGCCCTATCTCTGCCGCCGCTGTTGTGCCTGTTCCGACCATTTTTTTCCGTTCGATTCTGTTTTTGCTACTTAGCGTATATATATATATGCATATATGTGTGTATATTTGCGTGTTCAGTAGTGGGTATGGTTGTTGCTCCGTGTTTTGGTTTTTCCGGTTGCCGCCGTTTGGCTTTACGGCAAGGCGACCGGTCGTGTGTGCATTCCGTTCGTGGCGTGTGCGTTTTGGTTGTGATGTTTGGTTCGTTTTATTTTCTCTGAATTTCTGATGAACTGAAATAGGAAATTCGAGTGATTATTGTGGTTTATTTGATTAACTTCTGAAAATTCGAAGTAAATATTTAAAATATTTACTCGAATTATTTGGAAAACATTTCGAATAAATTCCCATAATTATTTGAATTTTTATTTTTGAAGGTTACGAGTTAATCGGTGAAACTCGTGATTAAAAACCCGGTGCGGGAACCTCAGAGTTTTACCGCCGTCAGCGATGAATTTTGATGAGTTGACGGTGGACTGTGATGATTTGTTCTGAGTCATAATATTTTAAAATAAAATAAAAAGTTAATTATTTTAGAAATTGTTATGGCATTTGGGCTATGATTTTGGTTTGCATTGTGATTGTTGATTGTGGTGACGTCGATTATGTTTCGACGGGTAGTCCAATAAACAAATGAGACGTTGCCTGATTTTTTGGGTAAATAATTCCAAATATTCAGGAACGTATCCTGTAAAATATCAGGAATATCAGTCGAATGTACATAACTATATAATTATAAATATAACCATTTTACAATAGTTCTTGCGTGTTGTGATAAATGTATTGTAAAAATTTGTCAACCCTATCTTCTGAAATGATAGTTGTTCGTAATTATCAAAAAAGGTTATTGCACCAAGTTATGAATACGAACCTGATATGTTATGTGTATTATAGTAATACGAATAATTACGAGTCGGGTTTTGTTAATGTACGAGTAGATTGTTAGCGAGGATAAGTCAAGCATAAATGGATGTCTAATATAGAGTAGTTCGACTCTGTAGGTTCTAATCGGAAGGCGTGAAAGTTGATGTCGGACTAAAGTTAACCTAGTGATCAGTCAAAAAGCTCAGCGAGGTTCCAAGCGAAGAACCTGAGCGTTGAAGTCGGATCCAAGATAGTCTGCTAATTAGGCGAAAAGGCCCGAACGTCCAAGTCGATCCAAAAATCAATCAATGTTAGTTGTAAAGCTCTGCAAGGCAAGTACCCCTGAACAAATCTTTTACGGTTCAGTATATATAAATAACTGCTGATTTAAATTGTGTAGTGGAACAAGACATTTTAAGTTACGTTCCCCCGTATTTGAAAACGTCTTATTAAAAATTATGTTTTGGGGAAAACTAACTTATGAAAATACCTATCTCTAAAACTGCGAATAAAATTGGAAAGGTTTTGGAAAGTATGTTGTGATATAATTAATTTAAAAAAATATATGTATAAGTGGTTTTGGAAACTGGATAAAACGAATCAGATATTGGATGGTTGCCTAAGAGGCCCGTAATGGCCCAACGGGTTTGCATAAGTGGCTAAGTCGGTTGTGCGCCCTATTTGAACCGCTTAGTCCAACGTGACAGAGACCTAGCTAGTCTCTGAGTTCCGGAACAGGTTTTTAGTGGGATAGACTGATCAGCTGTCCCTAGGATTCGGCCAATTTATATCTGATTGTGGTTTGTGGTTCCAGTAACGGGACAAATGGTTTTGTGGTTCCTGTAAGGGAATAGATGATTTGAAAATGAAAATAGCATGCTAAAATTGGACTCTGGTATTTACACAGCACACAACTGATGTTATTATTTTACATAGCATGCTAGTTGTTGATATCCAGTTGATACATGTTTTACTTGTTTTGTAACGAGTTATGAATTCTTTTCCTATAACTGTTTTATCATAAACTATTTTACTTGTTATTCATATAGTGGTACCGCTGAGAAATTGATTGTTCACCCTTGTAGAATGTTTTATGTAAATGTATTGCAGATGTCTAGGAGACTCATACGTTGTAGTCAGGATAGGGTTCTAGTTCCTTTCATATCAAGCTCCTCTGAGGTAGTTGTGCCAGACTAAATTCGGTCTGTTGTGTTGCTGTATTAAGATAGTATTGTCAGGATTGCTCTAATAAGTTGGATTTGTGATAATTGTAACCTAAGTCATACTTAAACCTGAAAAAGATCTTGGTAAAGGGTTTGTGTTTATGTAATAATATTGAATTGGATTATATTATATTTGTTGTTCTTGTTGTTGGTGATGTCAACTCCTGACCCCGGCGTTGAGGCCGTCACAGTTGGTATCAGAGCTACAGGTTTGAGTCCCTGATTTAGGTTAGGGATAAATTTAAAAGAGTGTAGAAAGGTATAAAGGTGTGAGTCAACAACTCAATTAGAGGAGCGAGTCTAAGAGTTCAGTCGAGGGTTTCGAAGGCGTAACCCTAACATTTATTGACGACTGGTTGGAACTGCCCTAGCTTTTAGTATATCTTCCTCGTATATCAGTATTATTGGCAATGTCTGATAGAGATTTCTAGTTCTCCCTTTTTGAGAAAATGAGTTTGATCACGAGAGCTCAGCTTTTGAGCGACCTTGGATGTGTCAGCTAAAGAGATACCAATGTTATTCTTAAATATTGCATCTTCTATGTCAAGCGATGTTGTTGGACCGAGTGTGTGACCTCAATGAGTTCAGATGGAATGAGAGTAGTCAGTGGCTTCTACGACAACCAAATTTCGTAGCGTATGTGGATCAATACTATTCTTTATATCTTGAGCCCTTTCATGTATTTCTTGGGACACATTTGGGTTCCAGATCATCAAATAAGTTGCTTGTTTTTCTGTAAGAAAGTCAAACTTGAAGCGAGCAACTTAAGGTTCTGTTGGTTTATCATAAATCACATTTTCCTTTCCTATTTGTGAATTTTCAATCTAAATATTGTTTCTTCCCTCGGTGATTCTATTCGTTGATTGAGGCAAAAAATGCATATGATTTGACAAGTTGTCTGTGTGAGAAAAGGGTCTAGTGGGACGCTACTGAATTATGTGTTGTGAACTATACAGTACTAAGACTGGCCATCTTATATACTTGTTTGGATGCTCTCGGTCATATCTATATCTTCTTTATTTTTCCTCCCTTTATAATTGATTTCGTGATTTTGAAATTCCACGACAATGAATTCGTTAGTAACCTCTGTAGTTAGACAGTCCTGGTTATTGAGGGTAAACAAAAATTGACTGTCAAAAGGAATAAAAGTTCTTTTTCCGGTTGCTATTTCAGAAATGAAGGTAGCAGAGAGGATTCAGGATCCAATAGCAAAGGTTGCAGCTTTAGAAAAATTAACTTAATGGTGGACGAGTCACTTGCAGGTGATAGGAAATCGCCTTTAGAAGAATGGTGGGTTGAAACTCGGACGAGTGGGCTCAGCAGAGTCCAGAGTTTTCTGAGTTTGACTCGGTTTACTAGTTGTTCTTTATAGTTGGTGGCTGATATAGCCGGCCCAGTTGTGCGATATATCGGATTAGTTAGTGTTCCACATAAGTAGTGCTGGGACATTAATCAGTTGTTGTCATATTGAGAAGCTATACTATATTGCAGTATCTTTATGTTCCAAGTTTCCTATAGTGTTGTTGATTCTGCTACTGTCATTGTTGCTATTGTGCTAACATTACTAATCTAGATATCTTTTTTAAATGGATCATGATAATTAGGACATGGGTACCCTGATTGGGCAGCATTTTCCTGATACAGGTGCACCGTTTGAATGGTGATAATTTCTGTTACACATTCTCGTTATGTTTTTGAGTAAATTCCCTGCTATATATTAGGAAAATGCCACCCAAGGAAGCTACCCGGTCTAAAGAAAATGGTAGTAGCTTTGATGAGGATCCAACTATAAATGAAATTCTAGATTTATTGAGCCAGCAGCAACAACAACAACTGCAGTTAATCCAACAGACTCAGCAGCAGCAGCAGCAACATCAGCAAAGAGAGCCAAACCAAACTACTAGTTTTAAGTCTTTCAGTCTGTTAAACCCTCAGAGTTTATGGGCGAGGTGGACCCTGTTACTGTCATAAATTGGCTTAAGGAAATGGAAAAGGCATTTACCCTCACTCGAGTAAGTGATGATCTTAAAACGGATTATGCGAGCTATTATTTTAAGAATGAAGCAAATTATTGGTGGGAATCCACTCGTGCGTTGGAAAGGGAAGGCCCTATTTCTTGGACAAGATTTACAGAGTTGTTCTTGGAGAAGTATTTTCCAGACTGTCTACAGAATCAGTTGGAAGTCGAGTTTTTAGAATTGAAGCAAGGTGAAAGAAGTGTGTTGGAGTATGAGGCCAAGTTTACAGAATTGGCCCGATTAGTTCCTGAGAATGTGAGTACGGATATCCAGAAGGCGAGGAGGTTTCAACAAGGGTTGAAGCCAGAAATTCACAGTGGAGTTGTGACATTGCAACTCAAGACATATCCTTCCATAGTTCAGGCTGCTCTAGTAATTGAGAGTGATCACAAGCTGGTCATCAAGGAGAATGGTGATAAGAGGAGGAAGTCTGAGGGTGTTATCGACAAAGTGTATCAAGGAGAATCCATTCGGAAGTTTCAGAAATGGCTTGGCTGAGGTAGGGATAAAAGATTCAGGAGATAAAATTTCTCTTAGGCTAGGTCTAGTTCTACTTCAGCTGCTTTTACTCCAGCCCAGTCAGTCAAGTTGGCAGTGGATTGTAAGTTATGTGGTAGGAGACATAGCGGTTCATGCAAAAAGGATGTTCAATGTTTTAAATGTGGTTATAAAGGTCATTATGCGTCGGAATGCAAGCCAGAAAATCCAGGAGCTACTTGTTACAATGGTGAAAAGCTTGGACATATTGCGAGGAGCTGTGGAATAGCTACTCAAGGAACCACATCCCAAGGGCCAGTAGCCAGCACAGCTAGAGCCAGAACCTTCAAAGTGACCAAGAGACCGAGCGCTTAGGACTCGAACGTAGTTGCAGGTGCATTTCCTATAAACTCCAAATATGCTAAAGTTTTATTTGATTTAGGAGCGTCTAAACCCTTTATATCAAAGAAGTGTGTGAATAAAATGAATTTGATGCTAGAATACTTAGTCGAGCCCTTAACCCTAGAAGTAGTCAATCAGGATAGAGTTTCAGTGAGTCAACTTTGTCTTAACTGTTAATTAGAATTCCACGAGTATTCTTTTACGGCTGACCTGATACCCTTCGAACTAAGAGAGTTAAATGTTATTCTAGAAACGGATTGGTTACCTTGTCATAAGGCACATATTGATTTCCAGGAGAAACAAAGTGTAATGTTTATGGAAGCCAATGTTAAGCCAAGTTTCTGAAGGCAGAAGCAAGATAATAAGTTCTTCCCAATCATGCAAGAAAAGGAATTAATAAGCCAAAGATATAAGGCAGATCCACCATATCTAGGGATACGAAGAAGGAAGTACTTAAGCTGGAAGAAATTTGAGTAGTAAATGAATGTCCAGAAGTCTCTCCGGATGAATCATTTAGATTACCCTAGATTATTGGTTAGAATTTCTCATTAATATATTAACCTAAGCCAAACCAGTGTTGAAGGCTCCGTATGATATGACCCCAATAAGAAGCAAGTAATTAGCTAAGCAACTTCAGCAATTATTGGATAAGGGAGTGATTAAGAAAAGGTATATTCCATTAGGGTGCACCAGTGTTGTTTATGAAAAAGAAAGATAAAAGTATGAGATTACGTACTGATTATCGGAAGTTTACCAAGATGACGAATAAGAATAAGTAACCCCTATTTAAAACTGATTACTCATGTGACCTAATTTAGGGAATGTGATATTTCTCGAAGGTTGACTTAAGATTCATCCTGAGGGCATATCAAAGACTATGGGTAGAACGAGATATGGGCATTATAATTTCTGGTAATGTTATTTGGATTAACAAGTGTACCAGTCGTCTCTAAGGATTTAGTGAACATGGATTATAGGGAGTGCTTGCATAAGCATAATTATATTTATTGATAATTGTTGAGTGGCATTTATGACACTTTATAACGCTCCGTGAAGCTTTGAATTGGTGTTTTGCACTCGAGTTGTTAGTATTTTTAACGTATTTTTGTAGTGTTTTTGCATTTTAGGCATTTATCAGGAATACATGTGAATTAGCATTGTTTTGATGTTAATATGGTGTTAGGATGATGTACAAAATAAAAGCTCGTGAGAAGACCAACTCAAATCAGCAAGAAAATAATAAGTCAAAAAATTCTACAGAGAGTCAGCGCACCCACACTGTAGAAGCGCGTGGCCGCGCCCAAGAGCAGAAACTCAGCGTGCCCGCGCTGGTCAAGCGCGCGGCCACGCTTGGTCGAGATAAAAGAATTATGTTTCTATTCTAATTTTGATCCAGAAGACTTCTACTTTGCATGGGCTGCTATATATTCATAACTTAAGGTCGTTTTTCATAAGGAGACATACAAGAGCTTAAGGAGAAGGCGTTAGAAGACTGTAGAGCATAATTCAACCACGGCGGAGAGGATCTAGTTTATACTTGTGATTCTTTGTTTTAAGTTGTAACTTTGTATGCTAGTTTTCTTGAACCTATACTCTTGTTTCGTACTTGGTTTATTATTTATTCAGTATAAAGACTACATTTATTATACCATGCTTTCATCGGAACCCAAGTTAGTGATGAGTCCGATTATGGGCTAATCGTTATCGTGGGGTTCTAACGGATTTATTTATGGATTTCTTTAGTTAATTTGTTTCGATGTCTTAGTGTGTGGTGATTGTATGATAACCTAGTATTGGTTGTGCTTATTCGTCTTATGAGCGTCGCGAACGTATAAGATAGTGTGATAATCTTTAATGAAGCGAAAGTGAATTTAAGAGTTTAGAACTTGCCATGCTAACATAGGTTCATGTATTTGATATGCATGATTCGTAGGTAATTTTAACCATCTTACTTGCCCTATGTAATCACAATAGATGACTTGTGCGTTAAACCATTAGGTTGTCAAATTCTATATACATATATGGTTTCAATATAATTGGTGTCTATTCAGCTTCTATCTCTTTTGTGGATGTCTGGTAGTATGGTATTCGTACAACGAAAGTTGGCATTTATCAGTTTCATGTTATCTGATTAGCGTCATCACCATTACATGCTAAGGTTAAGAACGAAAAGGCTATTGAATGAAGTATTTAATGAAGTTAGAATCCCATGTTTGTGTCATATAGTATTCAACCCTCTTTAATCTCGTAGTTAATGTTCTTTAGTATAATCTCTTAGTTAATCTTTGTTATAATCAACCTCAATTTGTTATTCGTCTTAACATTGGATAATAACTATACCGGTGTTGCATAAATGCATTGATTGAAATTAACCTAAACCAATCCCTGTGGGAAGGAACTAGAATTTGTTATATATTACTTGCGATCGTGTATATTTGCGTGAATATTAGCGTGTGTTTCATCCCTAACAAGTTTTTGGCGCCATTTCCGGGGATTTAGTGTTAATTTTTAGTTTTTGTGTTTTTCATAATTGGTCGTTATAGTTCAGTGACTCGGACATTATTACTTACTAAATTCCTTGTCGTGTTTCAGGGACTCTAACGAGCGTGTATGCATACGCGTTCTCGGTCTCGTAAGAGAACACCGGATCAAGCTAAGGAAGAATTTATAGTCGAGGAAAAAGTCGAAGAAAAGATCTTAGTTGAGAAATAAAAAGAAGTTCTTATTACAATGGGAGAACCAGAAGCGAATCCAAAGGCTTTGATGGATTACTCTCAACCTAAGATCAATGATATTCAGTCTAGTATTGTTCGACCAGCCATCTCGGCTAATACCTTTAAGATTAAGTGGAGCACGATTCAGATGATACAAAACTCAGTTCAGTTTGGTGGTTCTGCGACAGAAGACCCCCACATGCACATCATAGATTTCATCGAGATCTGCGACACTTTCAAGTTCAATGGAGTTTCAGAAGATGCCATTAAATTGAAGCTTTTTCCATTCTCTCTGCGGGATAAAGCTAAGTACTGGTTACATTCTCTACCACCAGGGTCTATCACCAAATGGGAGGATCTTGCTCAAAAGTTCGTAACTATATTCATTCATATGGTGAAGACTGCTGCAATCAGAAACTCACTTAATTTGCTCACCAATCTGGAAAATCTTTGTGTAGGGTTTAGGATCATTATAAGGAGATGCTTAGAAAGTTCCTCACCATGGGATGCCTTACTGGATGATCATTAACTGTTTCTATAATGGATTGGGTGCAACTTCTAGACCCATGCTTGATGCAACATCAGGAGGAGGCTTGTGGGCTAAAAGCTATGATGAAGCTTATGAACTGATTGAACTGATGGCTACTAATGAATACTAGAATCCTACTCAGAGACTATCTCAGGGCATGGAAGCAGAAATTCTAGAGTTAGATGCAGCTACTGCTATAGCTGCTCAGCTTAAGGATGTGACGATGAAGGTGGATTCTTTGGCTAATTATGGAGTTAATCAGATCACTAGTGTCTGTGAGCTTTGTGCTAGTGCCCATGAGATGGAGCAGTGTGCTATATCTAGTGAATCAGCTCAGTTCGTGAGCAACTTTCAGAGGTCGCAGTAACCTGTTCCAGCCACCTATCACCCAAACAATCGAAATCATCCTAACTTTAGTTGAAGCAATACTCTGAATGTGGTTAAGCAGCCTTATCAGCAGTATCCAGCAAAGTAGTACAACCCCCCTAGTTTTCAGCAACCGCAATATGCACCAAGACAATAACTCCAACTGCAACAGTCTAACGAAAAATCTGAATTAGAGGAGTTGAGGCTCATGTACAAGAGCCAAGCGGTTTCTATCAAGACCTTGGAAAATCAAATTGGGCAAATTGCCAATGCTTTGCTAAATAGTCAACCTGGTACACTCCCTAGTGACACTGAAGTACCAGGAAAGAGGGAAGCTAATGAGCCGGTAAAGGCAATTACATAGAGGTATGGGAAAGTTGCGAATCCCGAACACCCTCAAGTTTTGAATGAAGAAGCTATAGTTGACGAAGAAATGCAGAAGGAAGCAGAAGTGGAACCAAGGAAGACTACTATTGTACACACTCCTCCTGAGGGTAATATAGGGGAGAAACAAATCTATCTTTCACCTCATTTTCCCAAGAGGCTGCAAAAGAAAAAGTTGGATAAGCAGTTTGAGAAGTTTCTGGAGGTGTTCCTGAAACTTCACATCAACATACCTTTCGCTGAAGCTCTTGAACAAATGGCTATTTATGCGAAGTTTATGAAAGGTATACTTTCTCAGAAGGTGAAGCTTGATGACTTAGAGACAGTTTCTCTCACGGAGGAATTCAGTGTTGTGATGTAACAGAAGTTGCCTCCGAAGCTTAAAAATCCCGGTAGCTTCACTATTCCTTGCACCATTGGAAAAGTGTCTTTTGACAAATGCTTATGTGACTTGGGAGCTAGCATCAATCTGATGCCTTTGTCAATCTTCAAGAAGTTGGACCTACCTGATCCAAAGCCTACTTATATGACCTTGCAGTTGGCCGATCGGTCGATTACATATCCACAAGGCATTGTGGAGGATGTCTTGGTCAAGGTGGATAAACTCAACTTTCCTGCTGATTTTATAATTCTTGATTTCGAGGAGGATAAGAAGGTTCCCATAATTTTGGGAAGACCTTTCCTGGCTACTGGTCAGACTTTGATAGATGTACAGAAGGGTGAGCTCACCATGCGAGTGCTGGATCAGGATGTAACTTTTAATGTGTTCAATGCCATGATATTCCTTACGGAAAGTGAGGAGTGCTTAAAGGTGGAATTGGTCGATTCTGTGGTTACTTCAGAACTTGATCAATTGCAAAGGTCCGATGCCTTAGAAAAGGCCTTTTTGGGGAATTCAGATAGTGAAAATGATGAAGGTGATGAGCAGTTGCAATATCCGAATGCTTCTCCCTAGAAGAGGAAGATGGATATGGCTTTTGAATCTCTTGGAATGGAGGAGCTGAACAAATCTCCAAAGTGCCTCGAGCCATCTATTGAGGAAGCTCCTATACTTGAGCTTAAACCATTACCTGAACACTTAAGGTATGCTTTTTTAGGTGATGCATCTACTTTGCCTGTGATTATTGCATCTGACCTTTCAGGTAGTGATGAGGAAAAACTCTTAAGAATTCTGAGAGAGTTCAAATCGGAAATTGGATGGACGATAGCAGATATCAAGGGAATCAACCCTTCTTATTGCATGCATAAAATGTTGCTAGAGGAAGGTAGCAAGCCTACTATTGAGCAACAGAGAAGGCTCAATCCGATCATGAAAGAAGTTGTGAAGAAGGAAATTCTCAAATGCCTCGATGCAGGGATCATCTATCCCATTTCTAACAGTTCTTGGGTGAGTCCAGTTAGTGTGTACCAAAGAAAGGAAGTATCACCGTTGTTGCTAATGAGAAGAATGAGCTCATTCCTACTCGAACAGTCATGGGGTGGAGAGTTTGCATGGATTACAGGAAGCTGAACAAGGCCACGAGAAAGGATCACTTCCCTCTGCCTTTTATTGATCAAATGCTTGACAGGTTGTTTGGGCGTGAGTACTACTATCTTCTGGACGGCTATTCGAGCTATAATCAGATTTGTATCACTCTAGAAGATCAGGAAAAGACTACTTTCACTTGTCTGTTTGGTACTTTTGCCTTCAAAAGAGTTTCTTTTGGGTTATGTGGAGCGCCTGCCATATTTCAGAGATGCATGATGGCTATTTTCTCTGACATGATCGGTCAGAATGTGGAGGTGTTCATGGACGACTTCTCTGTGTTCGGTGATTCATTTGATGGGTGCTTGCAGAATCTTGGCGATGTTCTCAAAAGGTGTATTGAGACCAATCTGGTTCTCAACTAGGAGAAATATCACTTTATGGTGCGACATGGCATTATTCTTGGTCACAATATCTCTAGTAAAGGTCTTGAGGTGGACAAAGCCAAGGTAGGGGTCATTGAAAATCTTCCTCCACCAATTTTTGTTAAGGGAGTTCGTAGCTTTCTTGGTCTTGCAGGTTTCTATAGGCTGTTCATCAAGGACTTCTCCAAAATATCTAAACCTTTGTGTAATCTTTTGGAGAAAGATATCCAGTTCAAGTTTGATGACGAGTGCCTAGCTGCTTTTGAGTTCTTGAAGAAGATTTTGATCACGGAACCTGTCATAACTGCACCTAATTAGAATGAACCTTTTGAAATGATGTGCGATGCAAGTGACTATGCAGTTGGAGCAGTTCTTGGGCAGAGAAAGAACAACATATTTCATGTGGTCTACTATGCTAGTAAGACCCTGAATGGTGCTCAACTGAATTATACTACTACTGAGAAAGAACTTTTGGCCATTGTCTACGGCTTTGAGAAGTTTCGATCTTATTTTCTTGGGACGAAGGTGACAGTTTTCACGGATCACGCTGTAATTTATTATCTCTTCTCGAAGAAGGACTCGAAGCTTAGATTGATTAGATGGGTTCTTTTACTTGAGGAGTTTGAATTAGAGATCAAGGACAGAAAGGGTACTGAGAATCAGGTCGCTGATCATCTCTCTCGTTTGGAAGATCTAAGTGCAACTTCACAGGATAAGACATTGATAAATGAGTCTTTTCCCAATGAGCTGGTGTTTGGAGTGCAAGAGGAAGAACCGTGGTTTGCAGACATTGTGAACTACCTTGTGAGTAATATCATGCCTCCAGACTTATCATACGCTCTAAGGAAGAAGTTTCTTCATGAGATGAAGTGGTACATGTGGGATGAGCCATATTTGTTTAGGCAAGGAGCTGACCAAATCATCAGGAGATGTATTCCATACAACAAAACAGGGGGGATCTTGTGAGATTGTCATTCGACTGTTTATGGAGGCCACTATGGTGGAGAGAAAAGAACAGCTCGTGTCCTTCAAGTGGGATTCTTCTGGCCTACATTGTTTAAGAATGCGCATCACTTTGTTTTGAAGTGTGACCGATGCCAGCTTGTGGGTAATATGTCCAAGAGGGATGAGATCCCTCTTAATGTGCTTCTCGAGGTTGAAGTCTTCGATGTTTGGGGAATCGACTTCATGGGGCTGTTTATCTCATCTTGTAATAATCAATATATCTTGCTGGCGGTCGATTATTTGTCGAAAGGGGTTGAAGTCGAGGCTTTTACGATAAATGATGCGAAGGTAGTGCTTAATTTTCTTCAAAAGCAAATATTCACACGATTTTGGGACTCCAAGAGTCATAATCAATGATGAGGGATCGTATTTTTGTAATCGTAAGTTCACTGCCATGATGCAAAGGTATAATGTGAATCATCGCATTGCTATAGCCTACCATTCTCAGATTATTGGGCAAGCTGAGGTGTCTAATAGAGAGATCAAGCATATTCTAGACAAAGTTGTGTGTCCATCAAGGAATGATTGCTATTTGAAGATTGATGAAGCTATTTGGGCATAATGAATAGCATATAAGACTCCGGTGGGAATGTCGTCATTTCATTTGGTTTATGGTAAGGGGTGTCATTTTCCTGTGGAGCTCGAGCATAAAGCGTATTGGGCTTTGAAGAAGTTGAACCTTGATTTGGATGCAGCTGGTAAGAAAAGAATGCTTCAATTGAATGAACTCAACGAATTTCAGCTTTAAGCGTATGAAAACAAGAAAATATACAAGGAGAAAGTCAAGAGGTGGCACGATAAGGGTCTAGTGCTCAAGTCATTTGTGCCGGGACAATAAATTCTATTATTTAACTCTCGTCTCCGTCTTTTTCCTGGAAAATTGAAGTCGAGATGGTCCGGGCCATTCATAATCAAAACTGTGTTTCCGCATGGAGCCGTGGAGATTTTTGAGAATGATCTAGGCCAAGCATTCAAAGTAAATGGGCAGAGATTGAAGCATTACTATGGGGATACGGAAAACCGTGAGGTGGTTAGTGCCGTTTTATTGTCTTATTGATCTCGAGGCAACCAAGTTTGTTGTACATTAGTAGGTAAAGGAAGTAGAAAGAAAAGAGAAAAATACAAAAAAAAAACAGAAAATTTCAGGGCCAACTATAGTAGCACGGCGCGCCCGCGCTATAGAGCGGGTCGGTCGCGCTGAAATTCCAGAAACTGCGCGAGCCCGCGTTTCCTGAAAGGGCGGCCGTGCTGAAATGTCAGAAGCACGGCGCGCCTGCGTCAAGGTAGCGTGCGACCGTGCTTGGTCCCTGTGTTGGAAAAAAACAGCAGAAAAAAATAGAAAATAAGGGACTTTAATCCAAAATCAATTCCCACACGAACTTTACTCTTTCACATTCCAAATTTCCCTCTCCAAATCAAACCCATTATTCCCATAATCATTTTCCATTCCTTTTCCATAACTAATTCTCTCCCAATCTCTTATATATACATACACTTATACACAAACTTCTCCATCACTTCTCAAAACTCTCAAACACATAAATCTCTCTTACAAACTTCTATTCTCTCAAACTTATTCAATCTTAATGGCACCAAAAAGACAGCAAACTCAAGTAAGCAGCAACACCACCGATTCTTCGAGTCCGAGTGGTGTGAGGCCTAGGTTTTCAACTCCCGAGGCTGAGGTGGAGTATGCAAGGTTGCTTTAGAAGCCTATAGCTAAGGAGCGTGGTTTTCTGCCATCAGGGAAAGATGGTAAATTGTTGGAGATGATCTTGGAGATGGTTTGGGTTGCTTTTTGTTAGACACCCGTTGTTGTGTCCATGAGTGTGATACATGAGTTTTATGCTAATCTTAAGGCGGAGAAGAACGGTTTCACGGTGGTTAGGGGGATAACTATGGACTATAGTGCTGAGGCTATTCGCAGGGCGATTGAGCAGCCCGAGAGGAGGAAGGAGCAGGAGAACTGGAACGAGAAGACTCTGAAGGAGTTTGATTTGGATTTGATTGTTGCTACCCTGTGTATGCCAGAGACTCATTGGAAGTTCAAGAAGAGCACGAACGAGTATGCCACGTTCCCTGCTTCATGCATGAACATGTTTATACGTGTATGGAATTCTTTTATTTGTGCTAACATCATGCCATCTTCGCACGTGCATGAGATTACTGTGGAGCGTGCGCGTTTATTGTGGGGTATTCTGCAGGGAGACTATGTGGATCTTGGGATGGTTATCCATCAGGGTATGTTGAGGTTCTTGCGAGGGAGTACTACGGGTTCGATACCCTATGCGTCCATTGTGATGAAGTTGTGCGTGGCGGTTGGCGTTCGTTGGCCCGCACATGAGCAGCTGCAACTCCCTAGTGCTCTGATTGATAGTTCGACGCAGTTGAATATGACTGAGTGGTATGGAGGGAAGCCCGATCCTAAGGGGCTTGGATATTCTTATGACCATCTGCCAGGTGGAAGTCCAGCGGATCAGACTTATGCTGGTGGGACGTCGCAGGCTCGTCGAGCAGCGTGGAGAGCTTAAATGGGAGAGGAGGTTGGTCCTTCAAAATCGCAGCAGCAGTAGGAGGAGGAAGCACAGGGCAGTGCTGGTTTGAGTACAATGCAGTATAGGCATTTAGCTAGGAGGATGGATGCGATGCATGCCATCCATAGTAGGTTTGCACATGACCTCACCCAGGCATTGGGGACTTCATTCAGAGCCACAGGAGTTGACATCCAGTGGCCAATATTCGGTGAGGATTCCGTTTATCTACCTCCAGAAACTCCTCACACTCCACCCCTTGAGGGCGATGACCCTAGTTCTGATTAGGTTTGCCTGATTCCTTGCTATTACCTTCACTGAGGATGTTGGATACTTTAAGTTTGGGGGTAGCCGTTAAGGATTATGTGTTGTGTGTGAGTCGCATATAGTTTGCATGTTCATGATAGTTTAGTTCATATAGTCATGTTCATGATAGTTTAGTTCATATAGTTGCATATTTTCCATGTAGTAGTTTTTTTGTAGTTTATATGATAGTTTGTTGCATATAGTTTCATGCATTTGCATAATAACATGATCCATTAGATGATTTTGCTGATTGATTTGTGATATTGATGCTAGTGTAGTGATGTCGTCCTTAGTGATGTTAAGTCTTATTGAGTTGATTTGCATGTTAGAGAAAATTGTATTTCACTAAGTCTTATAGGTTGCTTGAGGGCTAGATCATGGTCATGGTGTATTTGTTTGTCGAAGTTTAATCGCTTGTTTATATTTAGAATTTAGGGTATTTTCTTAATGATAAAAATAATATGGATATTTTAAAAATTGGAGAAAATTGGATTTTACTGCTAGTTATTGTGGCTAGGTGTCAAATGGCTAGTAGCCGACTCATTTTATATGAGTAGTCTAGGGTTGAACGAGATGGAGCGAAACGCATTCGTTCCGAAATTTGGAAAAAAAGAAGAAAAAAGAAAGGAAAAAAAGAAAAAAATATGTGTTTATACATAATTGATCACGAGTGGGCTCTTTAATACTCGAGTTATTAAGTTCTTATGGGACTTTGTGCCTAGTGACCTAAGTCTTTTTATAGTCTGGGATCCACTAACCTAACGCTCGCTACATGAGTATTATTGTATAAATCTTTTGTGGACCTCACTCATTACACGGTCAAATAAGCATATTTATGTTGTTTATGTGTTAGAATAAAATCATGAATCCATGAAAAACTTCGATATAATAATTGAAGTGTTATAAGTTATTTTAAGTTTAGCTTTTATTCTATTTATAACCTTATGATTGCTTTGATGAGTAGTGCGTCATGACTATTGATCTAGTTGCGATAGTATATCTGTAAGCATTTGCACAAACACACGTGTCTGGCTTGTAAGTTGATTTGTAGGGCTTGATTGATTTTTGTACGAATAACTGCATTTGCTGAGATGTTGCTTGTTGATTGGTTTGGTTATTCTATGGGGATCATTGCATTCATATAATTGCATTCATGCATTTTTATTTCATGTTCTTTGAGTCTGTTTATGCTTGAGGACAAGCATCGGTTCAAGTTTGGGGGTATGTTGAGTGGCATTTATGACACTTTATAACGCTCCCTGAAGCTTTAAATTGGTGTTTTGCACTCGAGTGGTTAGTGTCTTAACGTGTTTTTGTAGTGTTTTTGCATTTCATGCATTTATCATGAATATAGGTGAATTAGCATTATTTTGATGCTAATATGGTGTTAGGATGATGTCCAGAATAAAAGCTCGTGAGAGGACCAACTCAAATCAGCAAGAAAAGAAGAAGTCAGAAAATTCTAAAGAGAGTCAGCGCGCCCGCACTTTAGAAGCGCGCGCCCGCGCACAAGAGCAGAAACTCAGCGCGCCCGCACTGGTCAAGCGCACGGTCGCGCTAGGTTGAGATAAAAGAATTTTGTTTATATTCTAATTTTGATCCAGAAGACTTCTACTTTGCATGGGCTGCTATATATTCATAACTTAAGGTCATTTTTCATAAGAAGACGTACCAGAGCTTAAAGAGAAGGCGTAAGAAGACCGTAGAGCACAATTCAACCAAGGCGAAGATTATCTAGTTTATACTTGTGATTCTTTGTTTTAAGTTGTAACTTTGGATGCTAGTTTTCTTATTCATGAACCTATACTCTTGTTTCGTACTTGGTTTATTATTTATTCAGTATAAACACTATATTTATTATACCATACTTTCATCGGAACCCACGTTGATGATGAGTCCGATTATGGGCTAATCGTTATCGTGGGGTTCTAACGGATTTATTTATGGATTTCTTTAGTTAATTTGTTTCGATGCCTTAATGTGTGGTGATTGTATGATAACCTAGTATTGGTTGTGCTGATTCATCTTATGAGTGTCGCGAACTTATAAGATAGTGTGTTAACCTTTAATGAAGCGAAAGTGAATTTAAGGGTTTAGAACTTGCCATGCTAGTATAGGTTCATGTATTTGATATGCATGATTCGTAGGTAATTTTAACCATCTTACTTGCCCTATGTAATCACAATAGATGACTTGTGCGTTAAACCATTATGTTGTCAAATTCTATGGACATAGAGGGTCTCAATATAATTGGTGTCTATTCAGTTTCTATCTCTTTTGTAGATGTCTAATATTATAGTATTCGTACAACGAAAGTTGGCGTTTATCAGTTTTGTGTTATCTGATTAGTGTCATCACCATTACATGCTAAGGTTAAGAATGAAAAGGCTATTGAATGAAGTATTTAATGAAGTTAGAATCCCATGTTTGTGTCATATAGTATTCAACTCTCTTTACTCTCATAGTTAATGTTCTTTAGTATAATCTCTTAGTTAATCTTAGATATAATCAACCTCAATTTTTTTCATCTTAGCATTGAATAATAACCATAACGGTGTTGCATAAATACATTGATTGAAATTAACCTAAACCAGTCCCTATGGGAAAGAACTTGAATTTATTTTATATTACTTGCGATCGCGTATACTTGCATAAATACTAGCGCATGTTTCAGCCCTAATAATAACATCCTTAGCTATTCAAAGACTAAGAAAGTCTGTGTGGATCGCCCAAGGATTTCCCTACAAAGATTAGAAGGGAAACAACTATATGTTAAGTTTTAAAGTATGAATTTTGCCTGAGATTAACAAAAGATTCCAATTATTCCATTAACAACCACCTAAGTGAAGCAGATGTAGCAACAGATGACTTGTGCAGAAAGAAGAGATTGAATGTAATTAAGATCACTGAGGAGTTAATAAAAGAATTGGAAAGAGCGAAAGTTGAAGTTTGAATACCTGAAGGTGATAAAAAGAAAATATATGAAATTACTTTCTAGCCTTAACTGATGGCAAGAAGTAAAGAGGTGTCCCAATGTTTGGAAAGTAAGTTGAAAATGAGTACCGCCTATGATCCTTAGTCAAAGGGTCAAGGTAGAAGGACAATTTAAATGATAGCAGTTATGTTGAGAGTATGTGCTTTGGATTTTAAGGGAAACTTGGATGATCATTTATCGTTAATAGAGTTCTCCTATAATAATATTTAATATGTCTGCATTAGAATGCCACCTTACGAAGTCTTATGTGGACGCAAGTGTAGGTCCCCACTTTATTGAGATAAAGTGGGAGAAAAGAAGTTGTCAAGTCCTAAGTTAATTTAGCACACCAAGGACGCAGTGATGTTGGTTTGGAAAGGGTTAAAGCATCCCAGAATAGGTAGAGAAAGAATGTGGACTTGTATCAAAAGGATTGATTAGGGTTAAACAAAGGGACAACTGTATCCTAGATATATTGGACCGTTTGAGATACTAAAAAAAGTGGGTAAAGTCACCTATGAGTTAGCGTTGTTGCCATAGCTCCAGCATACTCATAGTATATTTTATGTCTTTATGCCACATCCTTGATTTGAATCAAGACAGGGTGTACGAACCAATCTAGAACCTAGATTGTAAAGCGGGGCCTCAGGAATGAGTTTATATCTATAGTGGGTATGCTTTGAATGAATCCTCGAGTAGAAGAGTCTACTTGGGAGTTAGAGTCATATATGTTTGACAAATATCCTCATTAGTTTAATTAGTTTAGATTCTGAGCACAGAATCTTTTCAAGGGGGAAGGATATAACGACTGATATATTTTTACATTATTTAAATATATAATTATTGAATAATTGAGTAAATAAAAATGTTTTACTGTTGTCAGCTATGTGTTGTAATTATTATGGATTGTATATGTGGTATTACTTCATAGTAAGTGATTTTAGTTATCATTGTCGTGTTTTGTGGATTAAATTTAATAATTATTATTGATTTAATTACAGTTTTATTTTTATAAAATTAGAAACTATTTCAAAAATTATTTTGAGTGTTTTTTAATTTCAATATGTATTTTAGAGATTTTTAGAAATTATGAAAATTTATTTTATTGATTTATTATTCCAATGTGATTTATTTGGTATATTTATTGTTAAATTTGATATTAAATCCAGAAAAGTTTCAAAAATTATGAAACTCATATTTTATTATTAAGTTTGGAATATTCCGAAAATTTTAAAATTATTTTGGAAATTTTTAGGATTAAATTCACTCGCGCAAAGTTTCATTTAATTGTTAAAATTGGGCATAAATTGCGTTTCAGAAATGGTTTTAAAATTTTGAAATTTACGTTTTAATTAACTTCAGGATATTTTTAACTTTTTAAGACTATTTCGATAATTTTTCCGTGTTATTTTATATGCAACTTGGTTCGATAAATGGCAAAAACGGGTCGAATCGATGCTGTCAGAAAGGGGGATAAGACACGTGTCAGAAGTTTGGATATTCAGTAGAAACGTGCCAACTGTAGATTGGATAAAAGAAAAAAAATAAAAATAAATAAAAAAATAGATACAAACACAGCCATTTCCCTGTACTAACTTCTTCATCTCTCACACGGTTTAATCTCTATACCCTCTCGATCACTCCAGTCTCTCTGTTGCTTCCCCAGTCTTTTCTTCCCCGTCTCCTTCCTTCCCTTTCCCTCTCCCATTCTTTCATTTCCATCGCCCTATCTCTGTTGCCGCTGTTGTGCCTGTTCCGACCATTTTTTTCCGTTTCCTGGCCACGGTCTCTGGTTCGATTCTATTTTTGCTACTTCGCGTATATATATACATATATGTGTGTATATCTGTGTGTTCAGTAGTGGGTATGGTTGTTGGTCTGTATTTGGTTTTTTCGGTTGCCGCCGTTTGGCTTTCCGGCAAGGCGACCGGTTGTGTATGCATTCCGTTCGTGGCGTGTGCTTTTTTGGCTGTGATGTTTGGTTCTTTTTATTTTCTCTGAATTTCTGATGAACTGAAATAGGAATTTCGAGTGATTATTGTGGTTTATTTGATTAACTTTTGAAAATTCGAAGTCAATATTTAAAATATTTACTCGAATTATTTGGAAAACATTTCGAATAAATTCCCATAATTATTTGAATTTCTATTTTTAAAGGTTACGAGTTAATCGGTGAAACTCGTGATTGGAAACCCAGTACGGGAACCCCGCCGTCAGTGATGAATTTTGATGAGCTGACGGTGGACTGTGATGATTTGTTCTAAGTCCTAATATTTTAAAATAAAATTAAAAATTAATTATTTTAGAAATTGTTATGGAGTTTGGGCTATGATTTTGGTTTGGATTGTGATTGTTGATTGTGGTGACGTCGTTTATGTTTCGACGGGTAGTCCAATAAACAAAGGAGAAGCTACTTGATTTTTTGGGAAAATAATTCCAAATATTAGGGAACGTATCCTGTAAAATATCGGGAATATCACTCGAATGTTCATAACTATATAATTATAAATATAACCATTTTACAATAGTTCGTGCGTCTTGTGATAAATGTATTGTAAAAATTTGTCAACCCTATCTTCTGAAACGATAGTTGTTCGTAATTATCGAAAAAGGTTATTGAACCAAGTTGTGAATACGAACCTTATATGTTATGTGTATAATAGTAATACGAATAATTACGAGTCGGGTTTTGTTAACGTATGTGTAGATTGTTAGCGAGGAAAAGTCAAGCATAACTGGATATCTAATATAGAGTAGTTCGACTCTATAGGTTCTAATCGGAAGGCGTGAAAGTTGACGTCGGACTAAAGTTAACCTAGTGATCAGTCAATAAGCTCAGCGAGGTTCCAAGCGAAGAACCTGTGCGTTGAAATCAGATTTAGATTAGTCTGCTAAATAGGCGAAAAGGCCCTAATGTCCAAGTCGATCCAAAAATCAGTGAATGTTAGTTGTAAAGCTCTGCAAGGAAAGTACTCCTGAACAAATCTTTTACGGTTCAGTATATATAAATAACTGTTGATTTAAATTATGTAGTGGAACTAAACATTTTAAGTTACGTTCCCCCGTATTTGAAAACGTCTTATTAAAAATTATGTTTTGGGGAAAAGTAACTTCTGAAAATACCTATATCTAAAACTGTGAATAAAATTGGAAAGGTTTTGGAAAGTGTGTTATGATATAATTAATTTAAAAGAGATAGGTATATGTGATTTTGGATACTGGATAAAATGGATTGATATTGGATGGTTGCGTAAGAGGCCCGTAACGGCCCAGCGGCTTTGCGTAAGTGGATAAGTCGGTTGCACGCCCTATTTAAACCGCTTAGTCCGGTGTGACAGAGACCTAGCTAGTTTCTGAGTTCTGGAACAGGTTTTTGGTGGGATAGACCAATCAACTGTCCCTGGGATTCGTCCAATATATATCTGATTGTGGTTTGTGATTCCAGTAACGGAATAAATGGTTTTGTGGTTCCTGTAAGGGAACAGATGATTTGAAAATGAAAATAGCATGCTAAAATTGGACTCTGGTATTTACACAGCACACAACTGGTGTTATTGTTTTACAGAGCATGCTAGTTGTTGATATCCAGTTTATACATGTTTTACTTATTTTGTAACGAGTTATGAATTCTGTTCCTATAACTGTTTTATCATAAACTATTTTACTTGTTATTCTTATAGTGGTACCACTGAGCAATTGATTACTCACCCTTGCAGAATGTTTTGTGTATTGCAGATATTTTGGAGACTCATACGTTGTAGTTAGGGCAGGTTTCCAGTTCCTTTCATATCAAGCTCCTCTGAGGTAGTTGTGTCAGATCAAAGTCGGTCTGTTGAGTTACTGTATTAAGATAGTATTGTCAAGATTGCTGTAATAAGTTGGATTTATGATAATTGTAACCTAAGTCATACTTAAACCTGAAAAATATCTTGGTAAAAGGGTTATGTTTATGCAATAATATTGAATTAGATTATATTATGTTTGTTATTGTTGTTGTTGGTGACGTCAACTCCTGACCCCGGCATTTAGGCCGTCACAGTTGGTATCAGAGCTACAGGTTTGAGTCCCTGATTTAGGTTAGGGATAGAGTCAAAAGAGTGTAAAAATGTATAAAGGTGTGAGTCAGGAACTCAATTAGAGGAGCGAGTCTAAGAGTTCAGTCAAGGGTTTCAAAGGCGTAACCCTAACATTTATTGAGGACTGGTTGGAACTACCCTAGCTTTTAGTATATCCCCCTCGTATATCGGTATTATTGGCAATATCTGATATAGATTTCTAGTTCTCCCTTTTTGAGAAAACGAGTTTGATCGTGAGAGCTCAGTTTTTGAGCAGACCCTAGATGTGTTAGTTAAAGTGATACCAATGTTATTCTTAAATATTGCATCTTCTATGGCCAAGCGATGTTGTTGGACCGAGTGTGTGACCTCGATGAGTTCAGATGGAATGATAGTATTTAATGGCTTCTATGACAACCAAGTTTCGTAGCGTATGTGGATCAGTACTGTTCTTTATATCTTGAGCCCTTTCATGTATTTCTTGGGACACATTTGGGTTCCAGAGTAATTGTTTATCATCTAATAAGTTGCTTGTTTTTCTGTAAGAAAGTCAAACTCGAAGCGAGCGACTTAAGGTTCTGTTGATTTATCATAAATCAGATTTTCCTTTCCTATTTGTGAATTTTCAATCTAAATATTGTTTCTTCCCTAGGTGATTCTATCGGTTGATTGGGGCAAATAATGCATATGATTTGACTATTTGTCTGTGTGACAAAAGGATCTAGTGGGGCGCCACCGAATTATGTATTATGAACTATGCAGTACTAAGACTTGCCATCTTATGTACTTGTATGGTTGCTCTCGGTCATATCTGTATCTTCTTCGCTTTTCCTCCCTTTATAATTGATTTCGTGATTTTGAAATTCCATGACAATAAATTTGTCAGTAACCTCTGTAGTTAGACAGTCCTAGTTATTGAGTGTAAAAAAAAGTTGACTGACAGAAGGAATAGAAGTTCTTTTTCCAGTTTCTATTTCAGAAATGAAGGTAGCAGAGAGGATTCAGGATCCAATAGCAAAGATTGCAGCTTTAGAAAAACTAACTTAATGGTGGACGAGTCACTTGCAGGTGATAGGAAATCGCCTTTAGAAGAATGGTGGGTTAAAACTCGGACGGGTGGGCTCAGCAGAGTCTAGATTTTTCTGAGTTTGACTCGGTTTACTAGTTGCTCTTTGTAGTTGGTGGCTGATATAGTCGGCCCAGTTGTGCGATATATCAGATTAGTTAGTGTTCCACATAAGTAGTGCTGGGACGTTAATCAGTTGTTGTCATATTGAGAAGCTATACTACATTATTCAGTATCTTTATATTCCAGGTTTCCTGCAGTGTTGTTGATTCTACTTCTGTCATTGTTGCTATTGTGCTAATGTTGTTAATCTTGATATCTTTTGTAAATGGATCATGATAATTAGGACATGGGTACCTTGATTGGGCAGCATTTTCCTGATACAGGTGCACTGTTTGAACGGTTATAATTTCTGTTACACATTCTCATTATGTTTTTGAGTAAATTCCCTGCTATATTTCAGGAAAATGTCACCCAAGGAAGCTATCCAGTCTAAAGAAAATAGTAGTAGCTTTGCTGAGAATCCAGCTATAAATTAAATTCTAGATTTATTAAGCCAGTAGTAACAACAGTAGCTGCAGTTAATCCAACAGACTGAGAGCCAAACCAAACTACTAGTTTTAAGTCCTTTCAGTCTGTTAAAACCTCAGAGTTTAAGGGCGAGGTGGACCCTGTTACTGTCATAAATTGGCTTAAGGAAATGGAAAAAGCATTTACCCTCACTCGAGTAAGTGATGATCTTATAACGGATTATGCGAGCTATTATCTTAAGAATGAAGCAAATTATTGGTGGGAATCCACTCGTGCGTTGGAAAGGGAAGGCCCTGTTTCTTGGAGAAGTATTTTCCAGACTGTCTACGGAATCAGTTGGAAGTCGAGTTTTTAGAATTAAAGCAAAGTGAAAGAAGTGTGTTGGAGTATGAGGCTAAGTTTACAGAATTGGCCCGATTAGTTCCTGAGAATGTAAGTATGGAGATCCTGAAGGCGAGGAGGTTTCAACAAGGGTTGAAGCCAGAAACTCACAGTGGAGTTGTGGTATTGCAACTCAAGACATATCCTTCCATAGTTCAGGCCGCTCTAGTAATTGAGAGTGATCAGAAGCTGGTCATCAAGAAGAATGGTGATAAGAGGAGGAAGTCTGAGGGTGTTATCGATAAAGTGGATCAAGGAGAATCCATTCGGAAGTTTCAGAAATGGCTTGGCCGAGGTAGGGATAAAAGATTCAGGAGATAAAGTTTCTCTCAGGCTAGGTCTAGTTCTACTTCAGCTGCTTTTACTCCAGCCCAGTCAGTCAAGTTGGCAGTGGATTGTAAGTTATGTGGCAGGAGACATAACGGTTCGTGCAAAAAGGATGTTAATGTTTCAAATGTAGTTATAAAGGTCATTATGTGTCGGAATGTAGGCCAGACAATCCAGGAGCTACTTGTTACATTGGTGGAAAGGTTGGACATATTGCGAGGAGCTGTGGAATAGCTACTCAAGGAACCACATCCCAAGGGCCAGTAGCCAGCACAGCTAGATCCAGAACCTTCAAGTGACCAAGAGACCGAGAGCTTAGGACTCGGAAGTAGTTGCAGGTGCATTTCCTCTCAACTCCAAATATGCTAAAGTTTTATTTGATTCAGGAGTGTCTAAACACTTTATATCAAAGAAGTGTGTGAATAAAATGAATTTGATACTAGAAGACTTAGCCGAGCCCTTAACCCTAGCAATAGTCAATTAGGATAGAGTTTCAGTGAGTCAACTCTGTCTTAACTGTTAATTACAAATCTATGAGTATTCTTTTACGGCTGACCTGATACCCTTCAAACTAAGAGAGTTAAATGTAATTCTAGGAACGGATTGGTTGCTTTGGCATAAGGCACAGATTGATTTCCAGGAGAAGCAAAGTGTAATATTTAAGGAAGCCAATGTTAAGGCAAGTTTCTGAAGACATAAGCAAGATAAGAAGTTCTTCCCAATCATGCGAGAAAAGGAATTAATAAGCCAAAGATATAAGGCAGATACACCATATATAGGGATACGAAGAAGGAAGTACTTAAACTGGAAGAAATTTGAGTAGTAAATGAATGTCCAGAAGTCTCTCCGGATGAATCATTAAGATTACCCTAGATTATGGGTTAGAATTTCTCATTAATATAGTAACCTGAACCAAACCAGTGTTGAAGGCTCCGTATGGTATGGCCCCAATAAGAAATTAGCTAAGTAACTTCAACAATTATTGGATAAGGGAGTAATTAGGCAAGGTATATTCCAATAGGGTGCACCAGTGTTGCTTATGAAAAAGAAAGATAAAAGTATGAGATTACTTATTGATTATCGGAAGTTTACCAAGATGACGAATAAGAATAAGTAACCCCAATTTAAAATTGATTACTTATGTGACCTAATTTAAGGAATGAAATATTTCTCAATGGTTGACTTAAGATTCAGCCTGAGGGTGTATCAAAGGCTACGGGTAGAACGATATATGGGCATCATAATTTCTGGTAATGTTATTTGGATTAACAAGTGTACAAGTCGTCTCCAAGGATTTAGTGAACATGAAGTATAGGAGTGCTTGGATAAGCATAATTATATTTATTGATAACTGTTAAGTGGCATTTATGACACTTTATAATGCTCCGTGAAGCTTTGAATTGGTGTTTTGCACTCGAGTTGTTAGTGTTTTTAACGTGTTTTTGTAGTGTTTTTGTATTTCAGGCATTTATCAGGAATACAGGTGAATTAACATTGTTTTAATTCTAATATGGTGTTAGGATGATGTCCAGAATAAAAGCTCGTGAGAAGACCAACTCAAATCAACAAGAAAATAATAAGTCAGAAAATTCTACAGAGAGTCAGCGCGCCCATGCTGTAGAATCGCGCGCCCGCGCTGGTCAAGCGCGCGCCCGCGCCCGGTCGAGATAAAAGAATTATGTTTCTATTCTGATTTTGATCCTGAAGACTTCTACTTTGCATGGGCTGTTATATATTCATAACTTAAGGTCATTTTTATTAAGGAGATATACCAGAGCTTAAGGAGAAGGCGTAAGAAGACCGTAGAGCACAATTCAACCAAGGCGAAGAGGATCTAGTTTATACTTGTGATTCTTTATTTTAAGTTGTAACTTTGGATGCTAGTTTTCTTATTCTGAACCTATACTCTTGTTTCGTACTTGGTTTATTATTTATTTAATATAAAGACTACATTTATTATACCATGTTTTCATCGGAACCCACGTTTATGATGAGTCCGATTATAGGCTAAGCATTATCGTGGGATTTTAACGGATTTATTTATGGATTTCTTTAGTTAATTTGTTTCGATGCCTTAGTGTGTGGTGATTGTATGATAACCTAGTATTGATTGTGCTTATTCATCTTATGAGCGTCGCGAACGTATAAGATAGTGTGATAATCTTTAATGAAGTGAAAGTGAATTTAAGAGTTTAAAACTTATCATGCTAGCATAGGTTCATGTATTTGATATGCATGATTCGTAGGTAATTTTAACCATCTTACTTGCTCTATGTAATCACAATAGATGACTTGTGTGTTAAACCATTATGTTGTCAAATTCTATAGACATATAGGGTCTCAATATAATTGGTGTCTATTCAGCTTCTATCTCTTTTGTGGATGTCTGGTAGTATGGTATTCGTACAACGAAAGTTGGAGTTTATCAGTTTTATGTAATCTGATTAGTGTCATCACCATTACATGCTAAGGTTAAAAATGAAAAGCCTATTGAATGAAGTTATAATCTCATATTTGTGTCATATAGTATTCAACTCTCTTTACTCTCATAGTTAATGTTCTTTAGTATAATCTCTTAGTTAATATTAGTTATAATCAACCTCAATTTGTTGTTCGTTTTAACATTGGATAATAACCATACCAGTGTTGCATAAATACATTGATTGAAATGAACCTAAACCAGTCCCTGTGGGAACAAACTAGAATTTATTCTATATTACTTATGATCGCGTATACTTGCATGAATATTAGCGTGTGTTTCGTCCTAATAAGTTTTTGGCGCCGCTTTCGGGAATTCGGTGTTAATTTTTAGTTTATGTGTTTGTCATCACTGGTCGTTAAAGTTCAGTGACTCGGACATTTTTACTTACTAAATTCCTTTTCGTGTTTCAGGGACTCTAGCGAGCGTGTATGCATACGCGTTCTCGGTCTCGTAAGAGAACACTGGATCAAGCTAAGGAAGAAGTTGTAGTCGAGGAAAAAGTTGAAGAAAAGATCTTAGTTGAGAAAGAAGAAGAAGTTCTTATTGTAATGGGAGAACCAGAAGCGAATCCAAAGGCTTTGATGGATTACTCTTAACCTAAGATCAATGATATTTAGTCTAGTATTGTTCGACCAGCAATCTCGGCTAACACCTTTGAGATTAAGTCGAGCACGATTCAGATGATACAGAACTAAGTTCATTTTGGGGGTTCTCCGACAAAAGACTCCAACATGCACATCAGAGATTTCATCGACATCTGCGACACTTTCAAGTTCAATTGAGTTTCTGAAGATGTTATTAAGTTGAGGCTTTTCCCATTCTCTCTGTGGGATAAAGCTAAGTGCTGGTTACATTCTCTACCACCAGGGTCTATCACCAAATGGGAGGATCTTGCTCAAAAGTTCCTAACTAAATTCATTCCTATGGTGAAGACTGTTGTAATCAGAAACGCACTTACTCAATTTGCTCAGCAATCTGGAGAATCTTTGTATAAGGCTTGGGATCGTTATAAGGAGATTCTTAGAAAGTATCCTCACCATGGGATGCCTTACTGGATGATCAATAACTGTTTCTATAATGGATTGGGTGCAACTTATGGACCCATGCTTGATGCAGCATCATGAGGAGCCTTGTGGGATAAAAGCTATGATGAAGCTTATGAACTGATTGAACTGATGGCTGATAATGAATACCAGAATCCTACTCAGAGACTATCTCAGGGCAAGGTAGCAGAAATTCTAGAGTTAGATGCAGCTACTGCTATAGCTTCTCAGCTTAAGGCTTAGACGATTAAGGTGGATTTTTTGGCTAATTATAGAGTTAATCAGATCACTAGTGTCTGTGAGCTTTGTGCTAGTGCCCATGAGATGGAGCAGTGTGGTATTTCTAGTGAATCAGCTCAGTTTGTGAGCAACTTTCAGAGGTCGCAGCAACCTGTGCCAGCCACCTATCACCCTAACAATCGCAATCATCCTAACTTTAGCTGGAGCAACACTCAGAATACGGTTCAGCAGCCTTATCAACAGTATCCAGCAAAGCAGTACAACCCCCCTAGTTTTCAGCAACCACAATATGCACCAAGACAACAACTCTAGCTGCAACAGCCTAATGAAAAATCTGAATTGGAGGAGTTGAGGCTCATGTACAAGAGCCAAGCGGTTTCTATCAAGACCTTAGAAAATCAAATTGGGAAAATTGCCAATGCTTTGCTAAATCTTCAACCTGGTACACTCCCTAGTGACACTGAAGTATTAGGAAAGAAGGAAGCTAAGGAGCAGGTAAAGGCAATTATATTGAGGTCTGGGAAGGTTGAGAATCCCGAACACTCTCAAGTTTCGAATGAAGAAGCTATAGCTGAAGAAGAAGTGTAGAAGGAAGCAGAAGTGGAACCAAGGAAGACTATTGTTGAACACACTCCTCCTGAGGGTAATATAGGGGCGAAATAGATCTATCCTCCACCTCTCTTTCCCAAGAGGCTGCAAAAGAAAAAGATGGATTAGCAGTTTGAGAAGTGTCTGGAGGTGTTCAAGAAACTTCACATCAACATACCTTTCGCTGAAGCTCTTGAATAAATGGCTAGTTATGCGAAGTTTATGAAAGTTATACTTTCTCAGAAGGTGAAGCTTGATGACTTAGAGAGAGTTGCTCTCACGGAGGAATGCAGTGTTGTGATGTAACAGAAGTTGCCTCCGAAGCTTAAAAATCCTGGTAGCTTCACTATTCCTTGCACCATTGGAAAAGTGTCTTTTGACAAATGCTTATGTGACTTAGGAGCTAGCATCAATCTGATGCCTTTGTCAATCTTCAAGAAGTTGGACCTACCTGATCCAAAGCCTACTTATATGACCTTGTAGTTGGCCGATCATCGATTACATATCCACAAGGCATTGTGGAGGATGTCTTGGTCAAGGTGGATAAACTCATCTTTCTTGCTGATGCATCTACTTTGCCTATGATTATTGCATCTGACCTTTTAGTTAGTGGTGAGGAAAAACTCTTAAGAATTCTGAGAGAGTTCAAATCGGAAATTGGATGGATGATAGCAGATATCAAGGGAATCAACCCTTCTTATTGCATGCATAAAATTCTGCTAGAGGAAGGTAGCAAGCCTATTGTTGAGCAATAGAGAAGGCTCAATCCGATCATGAAAGAAGTTGTGAAGAAGGAAATTCTCAAATGGCTGGATGCAGGGATCATCTATCCCATTTCTGATAGTTCTTGGGTGAATCCAGTTCAGTGTGTACCAAAGAAAGGAAGTATCACCGTTGTTGCTAATGAGAAGAATGTGCTCATTCATACTCGAACAGTCACGGGGTGGAGAGTTTGCATGGATTACAGGAAGCTGAACAAGGCCACGAGAAAGGATAACTTCCCTCCGCCTTTTATTAATCAGATGTTTGACAGGTTGGTTGGGCATGAGTACTACTGTCTTCTGGATGGCTTTTCGAGCTATAATCAGATTTGTATCACTTCAGAAGATCAGAAAAATACTACTTTCACTTGGCTGTTTGGTACTTTCGCCTTTAAAAGAGTTTCTTTTGGGTTATGTGGAGCACCTTCCACATTTCAGAGATGCATGATGGCTATTTTCTCTGACATGATCGGTCAGAATATGGAGGTGTTGATGGAAGACTTCTCTGTGTTTAGCGATTCATTTGATGAGTGCTTGCAGAATCTTGGCGATGTTCTCAAAAGGTGTGTTGAGACCAATCTGGTTCTCAACTGGGAGAAATGTCACTTTATGGTGCGACAGGGCATTATTCTTGGTCACAAGGTCTCTAGTAAAGGTCTTGAGGTGGACAAAGCCAAGGTGGGGGTCATCGAAAATCTTCCTCCACCAATTTCTGTTAAGGGAGTTCGTAGCTTTCTTGGTCATGCGGGTTTCTATAGGCGGTTCATCAAGGACTTCTCAAAAATATCTAAACCTTTGTGTCATCTTCTGGAAAAAGATGTTCCGTTCAAGTTTGATAATGAGTGTCTAGCTGCTTTTAAGTTCTTGAAGAAGAGTTTGATCACTGCACCTAATTAGAATGAACCTTTTGAGATGATGTGCGATGCAAGTGACTATGCAGTTGGAGCAGTTCTTGGGCAGAGAAAGAACAACATATTTCATGTGGTCTACTATGCTAGTAAGACCCTGAATGGTGCTCAACTAAATTATACTACTACTGAGAAAGAACTTTTGGCCATTGTATACGGCGTTGAGAAGTTTCGATCTTATTTTCTTGGGACGTAGGTGACAGTTTTCACGGATCACGCTGCAATTCGTTATCTCGTCTAGAAGAAGGACTCGAAGCTTAATTGATTAGATGGTTTCTTTTACTTCAGGAGTTTGAATTAGAGATCAAGGACAAAAAGGATACTGAGAATCAAGTCACTAATCATCTCTCGCGTTTGGAATATCCAAGTGCAACTTCACAGGATAAGACATTGATAAATGAGTCTTTTCCCGATGAGAGGTGTTTGGAGTGTAAGAGGAAGAACCGTGGTTTGAAGATATTGTGAACTAGCTTGTGAGTAATATCACGCCTCCAGACTTGTCGTACGCTCAAAGGAATAAGTTTCTTCATGAGATGAAGTGGTATATGTGGGATGAGCCATATTTTTAGGCAAGGAGCTGACCAAATCATCAGGAGATGTATTCTGTACAACAAAACAGGGGGATCTTGCGAGAATATCATTCGACTGTTTATGGAGGCCACTATGGTTGAGAGAAGAGAACAGCTCGTGTTCTTCAAACGGGATTCTTCTGGCCTACATTATTTAAGGATGCGCATCATTTAGTTTTAAAGTGTGATCATTGCCAGCATGTGGGTAATATGTCCAAGAGGGATGAGATCCCTCTTAATGTGCTTCTCGAGGTTGAAGTCTTCGATGTTTGGGGAATCGACTTTATGGGGCTGTTTATCTCATCTTATAATAATCAATATATCTTGTTGGTGGTCGATTATGTGTCGAAATGGGTTGAAGTCGAGGCTTTTACGACAAATGATGCGAAGGTAGTGCTTAATTTTCTTCATAAGCAGATATTCACACGATTTTGGACTCCAAGAGTCATAATTAATGATGAGGGATCGTATTTTTGCAATTGCAAGTTCACTGCCATGATGCAAAGGTATAATGTGAATCATCGTATTGCTATAGCCTACCATTCTCAGATTATTGGGCAAGCTCAGGTGTCTAATAGAGAGATCAAGCGTAATCTAGACAAAGTTGTATTTCCATCAAGGAAGGATTGGTATTTAAAGCTTCATGAAGCTGTTTAGGCATATTGAACAGCATACAAGACTCTGGTGGGAATGTCGCCGTTAGATTTGGTTTATGGTAAAGGGTGTCATTTACCTGTGGAGCTCGAGCATAAACCGTATTGGGCTTTGAAGAAGTTGAATCTTGATTTGGATGCAGCTGGTAAGAAAAGAATGCTTTGATTGAATGAACTCGACGAATTTCGGCTTCAAGCGTATGAAAATAACAAAATGTACAAGGAGAAAGTCAAGAGGTGGCAAGATAGGGGTCTAGTGCTCAAGTCATTTATGCCGGGATAATAAATTCTGTTATTTAACTCTCATCTCCATCTTTTTCCTCGAAAATTAAAGTCGAGATGGTCCGGGCCGTTCATAATCAAACTGTGTTTCCGCATGGAGCCGTGGAGATTTTTGAGAATGATCAAGGCCAAGCATTCAAAGTAAATGGGCAGAAATTGAAGCACTACTTTGGGGATACGGAAAACCATGAGGTGGTTAGTGTCGTTTTATTGTCTTATTGATCTTGAGATTCTACGTCAAGCTAATGACGTAAACCAGCGCTTCTTTGGAGGCAACCCAAGTTTGTTGTACATTAATAGGTAGAGGAAGTAGAAAGAAAAGAGTAAAATACAAAAAAATAAAAAACAATAGAAAATTTCAGGGCAAACTATAATAGCGCTATAGAACAACGGTTTCATGGTGATTAGGGGGATGACTGTGGACTAGAGTGCTGAGGCTATTCGTAGGGTGATTGAGCAGCCCGAGATGAGGGAGGAGTAGGAGAACTGGAACGAGAAGACTCCGGAGGAGTTTGATTTGGATTTGATTGTTGCTACCCTGTGTGTGCCAGAGACTCATTGGAAGTTCAAGAAGGGCACGAACGAGTATGCCACATTCCCTGCTTTATGCATGAACAGGTTTGCACGTGCATGGAATTTTTTTATTTGTACTAACATCATGCCATCTTCTCACGTGCATGAGATTAATGTGGAACGTGCACATTTGTTGTGGGGTATTTTGCAGGGAGACTATGTGGATCTTGGGATGGTTATGCATCAGGGTATGTTGAGGTTCTTGCGAGGGAGTAGTACGGGTTCGATACCCTATACGTCCACTGTGACGAAGTTGTGTATGGCGGTTGTCGTTCGTTGGCCCGCACATGAGCAGCTACAACTCCCTAGTGCTCCGATTGATAGTTCAACACTAATGAATATGACTGAGTGGTATGAAGGGAAGCCCAATCCTAAGGGGCTTGGATATTCTTATGACCATCTGCCAGGTGGAAGGCCAGTGGATCAGACTTATGCTGGTGGGACGTCGCAGGCTCGTCGAGCAGCGTGGAGAGCTCAGTTGGGAGAGGAGGCCGGTCCTTCGAGATCGTAACAGCAGTAGGAGGAGGAAGTACATGGCAGTGCTGGTTTTGAGTACGACGCAGTATAGGCATTTAGCTAGGAGGATGGATGTGATGCATGACATCCATAGCAGGTTTGCACATGACATCACCCAGGCATTGGGGACTGTATTCAGAGCCACAGGAGTTGACATCCAGTGGCTAGTATTCGGTGAGGATTCTGTGTATCCACCTCCAGACACTCCTGACACTCCACCCTTGAGGGTGATGACCCTAGTTCTGATTAGGTATGCCTGATTCCTTTCTATTACCTTCACTAAGGACATTGAATACTTTAAGTTTGGGGGTAGTAGTTAAGGATTATGTGTTGTGTGTGAGTCGCATATAGTGTGCATGTTCATGATAGTTTAGTTCATATAGTCATGTTCATGATAGTTTAGTTCATATAGTTGCATATTTTCCATGTAGTAGTTTTTTTGTAGTTTTTATGATAGTTTGTTGCATATAGTTTCATGCATTTGCATAATAACATGATCCATTAGATGATTTTGCTGATTGATTTGTGATATTGATGTTAGTGTAGTGGTGTCGTGCTTAGTGATGTTAAGTCTTATTGAGTTGATTTGCATATTAGAGAAAATTATATTTCACTAAGTCTTATAGGTTGCTTGAGGGCTAGATCATGGTCATGGTGTATTTATTTGTCGAAGTTTAATCGCTTGTTTATATTTAGAATTTAGGATATTCTCTTAATGATAAAAATAACATGGATATTTTAAAAATTGGAGAAAATTAGATTTCATTGCTAGTTGTTGTGGATAGGTGTTAAATGGCTAGTAGCCGGCTCATTTTATATGAGTAGTCTAGGGTTGAATGAGATGGAGCGAAACCCACTCGTTCAGAAATTTGGAAAAACAGAAGAAATAAAAAGAAAGGAAAAAAAATATGTGTTTATGTATAATTGATCACGAGTGGGCTCTTTAATACTCGAGTTATTAAGTTCTTAGGGGATTTTGTGCCTAGTGACCTAAGGCTTTTTATAGTCTGGGATTCACTAACCTAACGCTCGCTACATGGGTATTATTGTATAAGTCTTTTGTGGACCTCACTCATTACACGGTCAAATAAGCATATTTGTGTTGTTTATGTGTTAAAAATAAAAGCATGAATCCATGAAAAACTCCAATATAAGAATTGAAGTGTTATAAGTTATTTTGAGTTTAGCTTTTATTCTATTTATAACCTTACGATTGTTTTGATGAGTAGTGCATCATGACTATTGATCTAGTTGCGATAGTATATCTGTAAGCATTTGCACACACACACACACGTGTCTGGCTTGTAAGTTAATTTGTGGGGCTTGATTAATCTGTATGTGAATAACTGCATATGCTGAGATGTTGCTAGTTGATTGGTTTAGTTATTCTATGGGGATCGTTGCATTCATATATTTGTATTCATGCGTTTTTATTTCATGTTCTTTGAGTCTGTTTATGCTTGAATACAAGCATCGGTTCAAGTTTGGGGGTATGCTGAGTGGCATTTATGATAGTTTATAACGCTCCGTGAAGCTTTGAATTGGTGTTTTGCACTCGAGTTGTTAGTGTTTTAACGTGTTTTTGTAGTATTTTTACATTTCAGGCATTTATCATGAATACAGGTGAATTAGCATTGTTTTGATGCTAATATGGTGTTAGGATGATGTCCAGAATAAAAGGTCGTGAGAAGACCAACTCAAATCAGCAAGAAAAGAAGAAGTCGGAAAATTCTACAGAGAGTCAGTGCGCCCGCGCTTTTGAAGCGCGCGCCCCCACCCGAGAGCAGAAACTCAGCGCGCCCGCGCTAATCAAGCGTGTGGCCGCGCTAGGTTGAGATAAAAGAATTTTGTTTCTATTCTGATTTTGATCCAGAAGACTTCTACTTTGCATGGGCTGCTATATATTCATAACTTAAGGTCGTTTTTCATAAGAAGACGTACTTGAGCCTAAGGAGAAGGCGTAAGAAGACCGTAGAGCACAATTCAACCAAGGCAAAGAGGATCTAGTTTATACTTATGCTTCTTTATTTTAAGTTGTAACTTCGGATGCTAGTTTTCTTATTCATGAACCTATACTCTTGTTTCGTACTTGATTTATTATTTATTCAGTATAAAGACTATGTTTATTATACCATGCTTTCATCAAAACCCACATTGATGATGAGTCTGATTATGGGCTAATTGTTATTGTGGGGTTCTAACGGATTTATTTATGGATGTCTTTAGTTAATTTGTTTCGATGCCTTAGTGTGTGGTGATTGTATGATAACCTAGTTTGGTTGTGCTTATTCGTCTTATGAGCGTCGCGAACTTATAAGATAGTGTGTTAATATTTAATGAAGCGAAAGTGAATTTAAGGGTTTAGAACTTGCCATGCTAGCATAGGTTCATGTATTTGATATGCATGATTCGTAGGAACCATCTTACTTGCCCTATGTAATCACAATAGATGACTTGTGCGTTAAACCATTATGTTGTCAAATTCTACAGACATATAGGGTCTCAATATAATTGGTGTCTATTCAGCTTCTATCTCTTTTATGGATGTCTGGTAGTATGGTATTCGTACAACAAAAGTTGGCATTTATCAGTTTCGTTTTATCTGATTAGTGTCATCACCATTACATGCTAAGGTTAAGAATGAAAAAGGCTATTGAATGAAGTATTTAATGAAGTTAGAATCCCATGTTTGTGTCATATAGTACTTAACTCTCTTTACTCTCGTAGTTAATGTTCTTTAGTATAATCTCTTAGTTAATCTTAGTTATTATCAACCTCAATTTCTTATTCGTCTTAGCATTGGATAATAACCATTCCAGTGTTGCATAAATACATTGATTGAAATGAACCTAAACCAGTCTCTGTGGGAACGAACTAGAATTTATTCTATATTACTTGCGATCGCGTATACTTGCTTGAATACTAGCGCGTGTTTCAGCCCTAATATAGCGTATGTTTATCATCTAATAAGTTGCTTATTTTTCTGTAAGAAAGTCAAACTCGAAGCGAGCAACTTAAAGTTCTGTTGATTTATCATAAATCAGATTTTCCTTTCCTATTTGTAAATTTTCAATCTAAATATTGTTTCTTCCTTCGGTGATTCAATCGGTTGATTGGGGCAAACAATGCATATGATTTAACTATTTGTATGTGTGACAAAAGGGTCTAGTGGGACGCCACCGAATTATGTGTTGTGAACTATGCAGTACTAAGACTGGCCATCTTATGTACTTGTATGGTTGCTCTCGGTCAAATCTGTATCTTCTTCGCTTTTCCTCCTTTTATGGTTGATTTCATGATTTTGAAATTCCATGACAATGAATACGTCAGTAACCTCTGTAGTTAGACAGTCCTTGTAATAACCCCAATTTTTGGAATTTTTGAAACCCTTATGAATAGTGTTTTTGTTGATTATGCTGAATAAGAAAATTTTTCATGCCACACTTTGTAGAGGTTCTTTTATTGTCATTCTGAGGTCTTATTATTACTCTATATGGTATATAAGTGTATGTAAAGATCGTCAAAATCCAAATTCGAACACTTTGATTTTTCCCGAAAATCCACCAGATACCGAAAGAATTGAGTAAAAGGTAATAGGATAAAAATGATTTAAATTCAAGGAGTATAAGAGAGGATCATAAAAGGAATATAATGTATTGAGAAAGGGTAAGGAAACCCAAGTAATAAGATCCCGGGTATGATCCCTCAAACGATAAATGAGAACGAAAGTTTAAGCTACACACCTTCAAAAATCAAGAGGTTTGTTTCTTTAGCTTCCATAATTCATAACTTAGATGAGCCATAAGTTTAAGCTCAAGATTACATGTTTAACATAGCTAATCAATTCATCAAAGTTCTTGGTGAATAGTGTTTTCAAGAAACTAACTTTGTGTTTTCTTATTTTTTCTTCAAGATCCAAGCTTAGTAGAGATAGTTAGTGGTTATCTAAGGCTTCCTAAGTGATTCTCCACTCTTCGAGGAAGGTATAACCCCTCCAAACCCTAACTTTACTTTGAGTATTAGGTTTGGTTTTGTTTGTTATAGTTCATGAGAGCATGATTCTTGTATGTATAGAGTTTGGTTGGAATTATAATGATTTTGGGTTATAAATCTTGGTTGTTGGTTGATGAACCTTAAGTATAGTTAGTAGCTCTTGTTTGAGATTGAATAAGTTGGAAAAATCATGAGGTTATGGACTAAGTTATTAAGGTTTGGATGAAGGTTGGTGGTATTGGTGGTTATGGGTTGATTTGTGGTTGATTTGTGGTTGATTGGAGTAGTTTAAACTTTGGTAATCGCGTAAACATAGCCGTCGTAATGCCTGATTTACTTTAGACTGTTTTTTTCTTAACATCAGGACCCGTGAACTCACTGTTAGGTTTTGACCATTGCCATGATTAGATAGTTCATGTTACGAGCTTCGTTTTGATATGTGGTTCGCTTGAATCTGATGTACGATTTAGGAGGAACGACCGTTTTAAGTAACGGCGTTTCGCGAACGAACCATTACCCCTCGCCTTACTTTGAAACCTTGGTTAAGGACTTTAAATGACTAATTTGGGTAGGAAACAATTATGTAAAGTGTATTAGGCAGTTGGTAGGGTACTCGCGAAAGAATCGCCTTAAAACTCTTAATGGTTAATTTATTAAAAATCGTGGAGCCGAGGGTACTCGAGCGACTTAAGTGAATCATTAAGCGCAAAAGCGAGCGTTAGAGTCTAGTTGGTTAAAGTATAGATTCTTAAGCGACTTTGGTTTAATTCCAACTTATATGTTGTTTCTAGGTTACCAGGCTCGTCCCAGGCCTTTTACCACCCCTAGTCGCTCAGGCAAGTTTTCTACCCGTTATACTGTTGTTGTGATGTATATATGTATATGCATTATCTTGTGATAGATGCATGATGATTATTAGCAAATCTTGCGATATATTGGAGCATGTGATATGGTATATATGCATGTCTATTTCGTAATCTTGATATCTAATGTTTGATTCAATTGCTTATAATTTGCGTAATACATATGCTAGAGATAAGCAGTAGTTGCGTATACCCTTAGTATAGGGGACCCAAAGGTGAACATTTTCTAAACCGGGAGTCGATGTTCCCGAGTATAATATAAATATATATATATTAATATATATATATTGATATAGTTTTCAAAACTATTAATCGAATAAGGTTTATTCGATAACTTTATTTTATTTAATGAATATTATTTTGAATATTCATTCGAGGACTTATGACTCCGCTTACTTTATTTAATGAATATTATTTTTGAATATTCATTCGAGGACCTATGACTCCGTTTATTTTATTTAATGAACATTATTTTTGAATATTCATTCGAGGACTTATGACTCCGTTTATTTTATTAAATGAATATTATTTTTGAATATTCATTCGAGGACTTATGACCCCGCTTATTTACTAAATAATATTCTTTATTTTTTTAAAGAATAATGTTTCGATAATCAAACTTATTTTTTATTATTCAAATAAATATCGTACTTTCGTATAAGTATATCTTTGGTTATTTATTATTCATTTCAAGTATGAGTTTTAAAACTTCTATTTCAATTATTTTTATAGAGATTATCCTTTATGGGAATATTATTTAAATAATAATATTCATATTTTTTCTAATATATTGGGACTGATTTATTTTATTAAATCAGCATTACTCCAAACATTCATAAAAGTGTTTTCAAGTCTTCAAAATGATTTTAAAAGTTAGAGCGGATCCCAAAACTCATTTTTATATTTAAGATCTTCCTTTCAAAGGGGATTTAAATACTCGCTCAAAACTTGAGGGATCCGGCTCTGTGGTGTATTTATATTCGCAACAAGGTTGTTGTTTTGATAAATGAATTGATTACTTACCCAACATTCGGGAAGTAAGTCCATCTATTGAGTCGGCATAAGCAACATGGGCTCAGTGGGTGTCCATGAAAGTGTAAGTGGCTCAGTGGGAGTCCATCAAATGCGTAAGTGGCTGAGTGGCAGTCCAGCATAAGGTCCTATTGCGGCCAGGGTGATGACCAGTGGGGAATTCGTCCATCTACTAGTAGAAAAGGTTACTTATTGGTATCTTTGCCTGATCAGCAAGATATCGGGTTTATGCCAAAATTCTTTTCTTTCCAAATTCATTGGATGTTGCAACTCTGTTTATAATTTTCATAACAGAGGTTTTCAAGGAGTGTATGAAATGTATATATATATATAGGTGTATATATATATTGGGACTTAATGAAGTATCTCGTAACTTCATTTCTTTCAAATGATATTTCAAAGATTGAATCTATTCAAGTCTTATCTTGTAGTCTCATCAGTGTGATGAACTTTTGAAACTGATTATAACTTGAACGGTGGTAGTTCAAGTAGTATTTGGAAAAGATATAAGTATATTGGAGTATCTTGTAATCATCTTTTAAACTTATATCTAGTAAATGATTATCTTATGCATGTCAAAGATTTTCAGAAAAACGTTGAGACAAGGTTAGATATATGAGATTACCTTGCAATGATATTTTTATACAATTATAAACTGGAACTCTGTGTATATTATACATGTCAGAGGATTTCAAAGATTGTGAAAAGTATATATGTATATATATACTGAATATTTTGTGACTTGGTCGCGTTAAGATAACAAACTTGGTTCATTTCTTTTTGACCAAGACTTTTATGAGTACTATGAGAATGCTCATATATTGTTAATTATTATACATATTATTTCGGTGGGCTTATTGCTCACCCTTGCTTTCTTCTCTCATCACACAACAACAGATAGACAAGATGAACAGGATCAAGCTCCCAATCCGTGAGCGGTTAGGAAACGTTCCGCAGTTTCCTGTAGGCGTTGATGCCGTTGTAGCTGAGGTAGGAGCTACCAGTAGGCTAGGCTTTCAACTTTTGTTGTGCCAGACTTATGTATATTTATGAATTCAAATAATGGCAAAGAATATGTAAATTATTCAGAAACCCTTTTTATGGTGAAATGGTTTATAATTGTGGAATAAAATGACATGTGTTATTTTTTGTATTCATCTCTGAGTCTATAACTTGTGGTGTGTGTGTGTATATTATGGGGTCACAGTACGCAGTAGTTGGTTGACTCTTAAGATTAAGTATTGATAAGGGAAATGGAACTCGTGACAACCCGAATCCCCGACCCCGGATTTGGGGGTGTTAGAGTCCTGGTTATTGAGGGTAAACAAAAGTTCACTGTCAGAAGGAATAGAAGTTCTTTTTCCGGTTGCTATTTCAGAAATGAAGGTAGCAGAGAGGATTCAGGATCCAATAGCAAAGGTTGTAGCTTTAGAAAAATTAACTTAGTAGTGGACGAGTCACTTGCAGGTGATAGGAAATCGCCTTTAGAAGAATGGTGGGTTGAAACTCGGACGGGTGGGCTCAGTAAAGTCTAGAGTTTTCTGAGTTTGACTCAGTTTACCAGTTGCTCTTTGTAGTTGGTGGCTGATATAGCCGGCCCAGTTGTGCGATATATCGGATTAGTTAGTGTTCCACATAAGTAGTGCTGGGACGTTAATCAATTGTTGTCATATTGAGAAGCTATACTACATTGTTTAGTATCTTTATATTCCAGGTTTCCTGCAGTGTTGTTGATTCTGCTACCAATCTAGATATCATTTATAAATGGATCATGATAATTAGGACATGGGTACCCTGATTGGGCAGCATTTTCCTGATACAGGTGCACCGTTTTAACGGTGATAATTTCTGTTACACATTCTCGTTATGTTTTTTAGTAAATTCCCTGCTATATTTTAGGAAAATGCCACCCAAGGAAGCTACCCAGTCTAAAGAAAATAGTAGTAGCTTTGCTGAGGATCCAGCTATAAATGAAATTCTAGATTTGTTGAGCCAGCAGCAACAACAGCAGATGCAGTTAATCTAACAGACTCATCAATAGCAGCATCAGCAAAAAGAGCCAAACCAAACTACTATTTTTAAGTCCTTTCAGTCTGTTAAACCCTCAGAGTTTAAGGGCGAGGTGCACCCTGTTACTGTCATAAATTGGCTTAAGGAAATGGAAAAGGCATTTACCCTCACTCGAGTAAGTGTTGATCTTAAAACGGATTATGCGAGCTATTATCTTAAGAATGAAGCAAATTATTGGTGGGAATCCACTCGTGCATTGGAAAGGGAAGGCCCTATTTCTTGGACAAGATTTACATAGTTTTTCTTGGAGAAGTATTTTCCAGACTGTCTACGGAATCAGTTGGAAGTTGAGTTTTTAGAATTGAAACAAGGTAAAAGAAGTGTGTTGGAGTATGAGGCCAAGTTTACATAATTGGCTCGATTAGTGCCTGAGAATGTAAGAACGGAGATCCAGAAGGCGGGGAGGTTTCAACAAGGGTTGAAGCTAGAAATTCACAGTGGAGTTGTGTCATTGCAACTCAAGACATATCCTTCCGTAGTTTAGGCCGCTCTAGTAATTGAGAGTGATCAGAAGCTAGTCATCAAGACGAAGGGTGATAAGAGGAGGAAGTCTGAGGGGGTTATCGAAAAAGTGGATCAAGGAGAATCCAGTCGGAAGTTTCAGAAATGCCTTGGCCGAGGTAGGGATAAAAGCTTCAGGAGATAAAGTTTCTCTCAGGCTAGGTCTAGTTCTAATTCAGCTGTTTTTACTCCAGCTCAGTCAGTCAAGTTGACAGTGGATTGTAAGTTATGTGGTAGGAGACATAGCGGTTCGTGCAAAAAGGATGTTCAATGTTTCAAATGTGGTTATAAAGGTCATTATGCGTCGAAATGCAAGCCAGAAAATCCAGGAGCTACTTGTTACAATGGTGGAAAGGTTTGACATATTGCGAGGAGCTGTGGAATAGCTACTCAAGGAACCACATCCCAAGGGCCAGTAGCCATCACAACTAGAGCCAGAACCTTCAAAGTGACCAAGAGACCGAGCGCTTAGGACTCGGACGTAGTTGCAGGTGCATTTCCTCTCAACTCCAAATATGCTAAAGTTTTATTTGATTTAGGAGCGTCTAAACCCTTTATATCAAAGAAGTGTGTGAATAAAATGAATTTGATACTAGAAGACTTAGTCTAGCCCCTAACCCTAGCAGTAGTCAATCAGGATTGAGTTTCAGTAAGTCAACTATATCTTAACTACTAATTAGAAATCCACGAGTATTCTTTTACGGCTGAACTGATACCCTTCAAACTAAGAGAGTTAAATGTAATTCTAGGAACGGATTGGTTGCTTTGGCATAAGGCACAGATTGATTTCCAGGAGAAGCAAAGTGTAATGTTTATGAAAGCCAATATTAAGGCAATTTTCTAAAGGCAGAAGCAAGATAAGAAGTTCTTCCCAATCATGCGAGAAAAGGAGTTAATAAGCCAAAGATATAAGGCAGATCCAACATATATAGGGATACGAAGAAGGAAGTACTTAAGCTGGAAGAAATTTGAGTATTAAATGAATGTCCAGAAGTCTCTCCAGATGAATCATTAAGATTACCCTAGATTATGGGTTAGAATTTCTCATTAATATAGTAACCTGAGCCAAACAAGTGTTGAATGCTCCGTATGGTATGGCCTCAATAAGAAGCAAGTAAGTAGCTAAGCAAATTCAGCAATTATTGGATAAGGGAGTAATTAGGCAAGGTATATTTCATTTGGGTGCACCAGTGTTGTTTATGAAAAAGAAAGATAAAAGTATGAGATTACGTACTGATTATCGAAAGTTTACCAATATGACAAAAAAGAATAAGTAACCCCTATTTAAAACTGATTACTTATGTGACCTAATTTAAGGATCGAAATATTTCTCGAAGGTTGACTTAAGATTCAGCCCCCGAGGGCGTATCAAAGACTATGGGTATAACGAGATATGGGCATTACAATTTCTGGTAATGTTATTTGGATTAACAAGTGTACCAGTCGTCTCTAAGGATTTAGTGAACATGGAGTATAGGGAGTGCTTGGATAAGCATAAATATATTCATTGATAATTATTGAGTGGCATTTATGACAGTTTATAACGCTCCGTGAAGCTTTGAATTGGTGTTTTGCACTCGAGTTGTTAGTGTTTTTAACATGTTTTATAGTGTTTTTTCATTTCAGGCATTTATCAGGAATACAGGTGAATTAGCATTGTTTTGATGCTAATATGGTGTCCAGAATAAAAGCTCGTGAGAAGACCAATTCAAATCAGCAAGAAAATAATAAGTCAGAAAATTCTACAGAGAGTCAGCGCGCCCGCGCTGTAGAAGTGCGCACCCGCGCCCAAGAGCAGAAACTCAGCACGCCCGTGCTGGTCAAGCGCGCAGCCGTGCCCGGTCTAGATAAAAGAGTTCTGTTTCTATTCTGATTTTGATCCAAAAGAATTCTACTTTGCATGGGCTACTATATATTCATAACTTAAGGTCCTTTTTAATAAGGAGACATACCAGAGCTTAAGGAGAAGGCGTAAGAAGACCGTGGAGCACAATTCAACTAAGGCGAAGAGGATCTAGTTTATACTTGTGATTCTTTATTTTAAGTTGTAACTTTGGATGCTAGTTTTATGATTCTGAACCTATACTCTTGTTTCGTACTTGGTTTATTATTTATTCAGTATAAAGACTACATTTATTATACCATGCTTTCATCGGAACCCACGTTGATGATGAATCCGATTATGGGCTAATCGTTATCGTGGGGTTCTAACGGATTTATTTATGGATTTCTTTAGTTAATTTATTTCGATGCCTTAGTGTGTGGTGATTGTATGATAACCTAGTATTGGTTGTGCTTATTCGTCTTATGAGCGTCGCGAACTTATAAGATAGTATGTTAATCTTTAATGAAGTGAAAGTAAATTTAAGAGTTTAGAACTTGCCATGCTAGCATAGGTTCATGTATTTGATATGCATGATCCGTAGGTAATTTTAACCATCTTACTTGCCTTATGTAATCAAAATATATGACTTGTGCGTTAAACCATTATGTTGTCAAATTCTATAGACATATAGGGTCTCAATATAATTGGTGTCTATTCAGCTTCTATCCCTTTTGTGGATTTCTGGTAGTATGGTATTCGTACAACAAAAGTTGGCATTTATCAGTTTCGTGTTATCTGATTAGTATCATCACCATTACATGCAAAGGTTAAGAATGAAAAGGCTATTGAATGAAGTATTTAATGAAGTTAGAATCCCATGTTTGTGTCATATAGTATTCAACTCTCTTTACTCTTGTAGTTAATGTTCTTTAGTATAATCTCTTAGTTAATCTTAGTTATAATCAATCTCAATTTGTTATTCGTCTTAGCATTGGATAATAACCATACCGGTGTTGCATAAATACATTGATTGAAATTAACCTAAACCAGTCCATATGGGAATGAACTAGAATTTAGTCTATATTACTTATGATCGCGTATACTTGCGTGTATATTAGCGTGTGTTTCAATCCTAACAAGTTTTTGGCGCCGCTGTTGGGGATTCGGTGTTAATTTTTAGTTTATGTGTTTGTCATCATTGGTCGTTAAAGTTTAGTGACTCGGACATTATTAGTTACTAAATTCCTTGTCGTGTTTCAGGGACTCTAGCGAGCGTGTATGCATACGCGTTCTCGGTCTCGTAAGAGAACACTGGATCAAGCTAAGGAAGAAGTTGTAGTCAAGGAAAAAGTTGAAGAAGAGATCTTAGTTGAGAAAGAAGAAGAAGTTCTTATTGCAATGGGAGAACCAGAAGTGAATCCAAAGGCTTTGATGGATTACTCTCAACCTAAGATCAATGATATTCAGTCTAGTATTGTTCGACCAGCCATCTCGGCTAACACCTTTGAGATTAAGTCGAGCATAATTCAGATGATACAGAATTCAGTTCCGTTTGGGGGTTCTCCGACAGAAGACCCCGACATGCATATCAGAGATTTCATCGAGATCTGCGACACTTTCAAGTTCTATGGAGTTTCTAAAGATGCCATTAAGTTGAGGCTTTTCCCATTCTCTCTTCAGGATAAAGCTAAGTGCTGGTTACATTCTCTACCACCAGGGTCTATCATCAAATGAGAGAATCTTGCTTAAAAGTTCCTAACTAAATTCATATCTATAGTGAAGACTGCTGCAATCAGAATCGCACTTACTCAATGTGCTCAGCAATCTGGAGAATCTTTGTGTAAGGCTTGGGATCGTTATAAGGAGATGCTTAGAAAGTGTCCTCACCATGGGATGCCTTACTGGATGATCATTAGCTGTTTCTATAATGGATTGAGTGCAACTTCTAGACCCATGCTTGATGCAGCATCAGGAGGAGCCTTGTGGGCTAAAAGTTATGATGAAGCTTATGAACTGATTGAACTGATGGCTGCTAATGAATACTAGAATCCTACTCAGAGACTATCTCAGGGCAAGGTAACAGGAATTCTAGAGTTAGATGCAGCTACTGCTATAGCTGCTCAGCTTAAGGCTTTGACGATGAAGGTGGATTCTTTGGCTTATTATGGAGTTAATCAGATCACTAGTATCTGTGAGCTTTATGCTGGTGACCATGAGATGGAGCAGTGTGCTACTTCTAGTGAATCGGCTTAGTTCATGAGCAACTTTCAGAGGTCGCAGCAACCTGTGCCAGCCACCTATCACCCTAACAATCACAATCATCATAACTTTGGCTGGAGCAATACTCAGAATACAGTTAAGAAGCCTTATCAGCAATATCCAGTGAAGTCGTACAACCCCCCTGGTTTTCAGCAACCGTAATATGCACCAAGACAACAACTCCAGCTGCAACAGTCTAATGAAAAATCTGAATTGGAGGAGTTGAGGCTCATGTACAAGAGCCAAGCGGTTTCTATCAAGACCTTGGAAAATGAAATTGGGCAAATTGCCAATACTTTGCTAAATCGTCAACCTGGTACACTCCCTAGTGACACTGAAGTACTAGGAAAGAGGGAAGCTAAGGAGCAGGTAAAGGCAATTACATTAAGGTCTGGGAAGGTTGTGAATCCCGAACACCCTCAAGTTTTGAATGAAGAAGCTATAGCTGAAGAAGAAGTACAGAAGGAAGCAGAAGGGGAACCAAGGAAGACTACTGTTGAACACACTCCTCTTGAGGGTAATACAGAGGAGAAACAGATCTATCCTCCACCTTCCTTTCCCAAGAGGCTGCAAAAGAAAAAGTTGAATAAGCAGTTTGAGAAGTTTCTAGAGGTGTTCAAGAAACTTCACATCAACATACCTTTCGCTGAAGCTCTTGAACAGATGGCTAGTTATGTGAATTTTATGAAAGGTATACTTTCTCAGAAGGTGAAGCTTGATAACTTAGTGACAGTTGCTCTCACGGAAGAATACAGTGTTGTGATGTAACAGAAGTTGCCTCTGAAGCTTAAAAATCCCGGTAGCTTCACTATTCCTTGCACCATTGGAAAAGTGTCTTTTGACAAATGCTTATGTGACTTGGGAGCTAGCATCAATCTGATGCCTTTGTCAATCTTCAAGAAGTTGGACCTACCTGATCCAAAGCCTACTTATATGACCTTGCAGTTGGCCGATCGGTCGATTACATATCCACGAGGCATTGTGGAGGATGTTTTGGTCAAGGTGGATAAACTCATCTTTCTTGTTGATTTTATAATTCTTGATTTCGAGGAGGATAAGAAGGTTCCCATAATTTTGGGAAGACCTTTCCTGGCTACTAGCCGGACTTTGATAGATGTGCAGAAGGGTGAGCTCACCATGCGAGTGCTGGATCAGAATGTAACTTTTAATGTGTTCAATGCCATGAAATTCTCTACGGAAAATGAGGAGTGCTTAAAGGTAAAATTGGTTAATTCTGTGGTTACTTCAGAACTTGATCAATTGCTAAGGTCTGATGCCTTAGAAAAGGCCTTTTTGGGAAATTCAGATAGTGAAGATGATGAAGGTGATGAAGGTGATGAGCAGTTGCAATATCTGAATACTTCTCCCTGGAAGAGGAAGATGGATATGGCATTTGAATCTCTTGGAATTGAGGAGCTGAACAAATCTCCAAAGCGCCTCAAGCTATCTATTGAGGAAGCTCCTACACTTGAGCTTAAACCATTGCCTGGACACTTAAGGTATGCTTTTTTAGGTGATGCATCTACTTTGCATGTGATTATTGTATCTGACCTTTCAGGTAGTGATGAGGAAAAACTCTTAAGAATTCTGAGAGAGTTCAAATCGGTAATTGGATGGACGATAGCAGATATCAAGCGAATCAGCCATTCTTATTGCATGCATAAAATTCTTCTAGGGGAAGGTGTCAAGCCTACTGTTGAGCAACAGAGAAGGCTCAGAGGAAGCCATTCTTATTGAAAGAAGTTGTGAAGAAGGAAATTCTCAAATGGCTGGATGCAGGGATCATCTATCCCATTTCTGACAGTTCTTGGGTGAGTCCAATTCAGTGTATACCAAAGAAAGGAAGTATCATTATTGTTGCTAATAAGAAGAATGAGCTCATTCCTACTCGAACAGTCACGGGGTGGAGAGTTTGCATGGATTACAGGAATTTGAACAAGGCCACGAGAAAGGATCACTTCCCTCTGCCTTTTATTGATCAGATGCTTGACAAGTTGGTTGGGCATGAGTACTACTATCTTCTGGATGGCTATTCGAGCTATAATCAGATTTTTATCGCTGCAGAAGATCAGGAAAAAACTACTTTCACTTGTTTGTTTGGTACTTTCGCCTTCAAAAGAGTTTCTTTTGGGTTATGTGGAGCGCCTGCCATATTTCAGAGATGCATGATGGCTATTTTCTCTGACATGATCGGTCAGAATATGGAGGTGTTCATGGACGACTTCTCTGTGTTTGGCGATTCATTTGATGAGTGCTTGCATAATCTTGGCGATGTTCTCAAAAGGTGTGTTGAGACCAATCTGGTTCTCAACTGGGAGAAATGTCACTTTATGGTGCGACAGGGCATTATTCTTGGTCACAATGTCTCTAGTAAAGGTCTTGAGGTGGATAAAGCCAAGGTGGGGGTCATTGAAAATCTTTCTTCACCAATTTCTGTTAAGGGAGTTCGCAGCTTTCTTGGTCATGCGGGTTTCTATAGGCGGTTCATCAAGGACTTCACAAAAATATCTAAACCTTTGTGTAATCTTCTGGAGAAAGATGTCCTATTCAAGTTTGATGACGAGTGCCTAGCTGCTTTTGAGTTCTTGAAGAAGAGTTTGATCACTGCACCAGATTAGAATGAACCTTTTGAGATAATGTGCGATGCAAGTGACTATGCAGTTGGAGCAATTCTTGGGCAGAGAAAGAACAACATATTTCATGTGGTCTACTATGCTAGTAAGACTCTGAATGGTGCTCAACTGAATTATACTACTACTGAGAAAGAACTTTTAGCCATTGTCTACGGCTTTGAGAAGTTTCGATCTTATTTTCTTGGGACAAAGGTGACCGTTTTCACGTATCACGCTGCAATTCATTATCTCGTCTCGAAGAAGGACTCGAAGCTTAGATTGATTAGATGGGTTCTTTTACTTCAGGAGTTTGAATTAGAGATCAAGGACAGAAAGGGTACTGAGAATCAAGTCACTGATCATCTCTCTCGTTTGGAAGATCCAAGTGCAACTTCACAGGATAAGACATTAATAAATGAGTCTTTTTCCGATAAGCAGGTATTTAGAGTGCAAGAGGAAGAACCGTGGTTTGCAGACATTGTGAACTACCTTGTGAGTAATATCATGCCTCCATACTTATCGTACGCTCAAAGGAAGAAGTTTCTTCATGAGATGAAGTGGTACATGTAGGATGAGCCATATTTATTTAGGCAAGGAGCTGACCAAATCCTCAGGAGATGTATTCCGTACAATGAAACATGGGGGATCTTACGAGACTGTCATTGACTGTTTATGGAGGCCACTATGGTGGAGAAAAGACAGCAGCTCGTGTCCTTCAAGCGGGATTCTTCTGGCCTACATTGTTTAAGGATGCGCATCACTTTATTTTGAAGTGTGATCGATGCCAGCGTGTGGGTAATATGTCCAAGAGGGATGAGATCCCACTTAATGTGCTTCTCGAGGTTGAAGTCTTCGATGTTTGGGGAATCGACTTCATGGGGCTGTTTATCTCATCCTGCAATAATCAATATATCTTGCTGGCGGTCGATTATGTGTCGAAATGGGTTGAAGTCGAGGCTTTGCCGACAAATGATGTGAAGGTAGTGCTTAATTTTCCTCATAAGCAGATATTCACATGATTTGGGACTCCAAGAGTCATTATCAGTGATGAGGGATCGTATTTTTGTAATCGCAAGTTCACTGCCATGATGCAAAGGTATAATCTGAATCATCGCATTGCTATAGCCTACCATTTTCAAATTATTGGGCAAGCTGAGGTGTCTAATAGAGAGATCAAGCGTATTCTAGACAAAGTTGTGTGTCCATCAAGGAAGGATTGGTATTTGAAGCTTGATGAAGTTGTTTGGGCATATTGAACAGCATACAAGACTCCGGTGGGAATGTCTCCATTTCATTTGGTTTATGGTAAGAGGTGTCATTTACCTGTGGAGCTTGAGCATAAAGCGTATTGGGCTTTGAAGAAGTTGAACCTTGATTTGAATGCAGCTGGTAAGAAAAGAATGCTTCAATTGAATGAACTCGACGAATTTCGGCTTCAAGCGTATGAAAACAACAAAATATACAAGGAGAAAGTCAAGAGGTGGCACAATAGGGGTCTAGTGCTCAAGTCATTTATGTCGGGATAATAAATTCTGTTATATAATTCTCGTCTCCGTCTTTTTCCTGGAAAAATGAAGTTGACATGGTCCGGGACGTTCATAATCAAAACTCTGTTTCCGCATGGAGCCGTGGAGATTTTTGAGAATGATCCTGGCCAAGCATTCAAAGTAAATGGGTAGAGGTTGAAGCACTACTATGGGGATATGGAAAACCGTGAGGTGGTTAGTGTCATTTTATTATCTTATTGATCTCGAGATTCTATGTCAAGCTAACGACATAAACTAAGCGCTTCTTCGGAGGCAACCCAAGTTTGTTGTACATTAGTAGGTAGAGGAAGTAGAAAGAAAAGAGAAAAATACAAAAAAATAAAAAAATAGAAAATTTCAGGGCCAACTACAGTAGCACAGCGCGCCCGCGCTGTAGAGCGGGGTGGCCGCGCTGTAGAGCGGGGCGGCCGCGCTGAAATTCCAGAAACTGTGCGCGCCCGAGCTCCCTGGCGGGGCGGCCGCGCTGAAATGTCAGAAGCACGGCGCGCCTGCACCAAGGTAGCACACGGCCGTGCTTGGTCCTTCTGTTCGAAAAAAAATAACATAAAAGAAGAGAAAATCGGGGACTTTAATACAAAATCAATTCCCACACGAATTTTACTCTTCCACATCCAGAATTCACTCTCCAAATCAAACCCATTATTCCTAAAATCATTTCCCATTCCTTTTCCATAAATAATTCTCTCCCAATATCCTATATATACATACACTTATACACAAACTTCTCCATCACTTCTCAAAACTCTCAAACACACAAATCTCTCTTACAAACTTCTATTCTCTCAAACTTATTCAATCTCAATGGCACCAAAAAGACAGCGAACTCAAGTAAGCAGCAGCACCACCGATTTTTCGAGTGCGAGTGGTGTGAGGCCTAGGTTTTCATCTCCTGAGGATGAGGCGGAGTATGCAAGGTTACTTTCGAAGCCTATAGCTAAGGAGCGTGGTTTTCTGCCATCAGGGAAAGATGGTAAGTTGTTGGAGATGATCTTGGAGATGGGCTGGGTTGCTTTTTGTGAGACACCCGTTGTTGTGTCCATGAGTATGGTACGTGAGTTTTATGCTAATGCTAAGGCGGAGAAGAACGGTTTTATTGTGGTTAGGGGGATGACTGTGGACTATAGTGTTGAGGCTATTCGTAGGGTGATTGAGCAGCCCGTGAAGAGAGAGGAGCAGGAGAACTGGAATGAGAAGACTCCGGAGGGGTTTGATTTGGATTTGATTGTTGCTACCCTGTGTGTGCCAGAGACTCATTGGAAGTTCAAGAAGGGCACGAACGAGTATGCCACGTTCCCTGATTCGTGCATGAACAGGTGTGCACATGCATGTAATTCTTTTATGTTTGCTAACATCATGTCATCTTCTCACGTGCATGAGATTACTGTGGAGTGTGCGCGTTTGTTGTGGGGTATTCTGCAGGGAGACTGTGTGGATCTTGGGATGGTTATGTATCAGGGTATGTTGAGGTTTTTGCGAGGGAGTACTACAGGTTCGATACCCTATGCGTCTATTGTGATGAAGTTGTGTGTGGCGGTTGGCGTTCGTTGGCCCGCACATAAGCAGCTGCAACTCCCTAGTGCTCCGATTGATAGTTTGACGCTGTTGAATATGACTGAGTGGTATGGAGGGAAGCCCGATCCTAAGGGGCTTGGATATTCTTATGACCATCTGTCAGGTGGAAGGCCAGCGGATCAGATTTATGCTGGTGGGACGTCACAAGCTCGTCAAGCAGCGTGGAGAGCTCAGTTGGGAGAGGAGGCTGGTCCTTCGAGATCGCAGCAACAGCAGGAGGAAGCACAGGGCAGTGCTGGTTTCAGTATGACGCAATATAGGTGTTTAGCTAGGAGGATGGATACGATGCATGACATCCATAGAAGGTTTGTACATGACCTCACCCAGGCATTGGGGACTGCATTCAGAGCCACAGGAGTTCACATCCCGTGGCCAATATTCAGTGAAGATTCTGTGTATCCACCTCCAGACATTCCTGACACTCCATCCCTTGAGGGTGATGATCCTGGTTCTGATTAGGTATGCCTGATTCCTTGTTATTACCTTCACTGAGGACATTGAATACTTTAATTTTGGGGGTAGTAGTTAAGGATTATGTGTTGTGTGTGAGTCGCATATAGTTTGCATGTTCATGATAGTTTAGTTCATATAGTCATGTTCATGATAGTTTAGTTCATATAGTTGCATATTTGCCATGTAGTAGTTTTTTTGTAGTTTTTATGATAGTTTGTTGTATATAGTTTCATGCATTTGCATAATAACATGATCCATTAGATGATTTTACTGATTGATTTGTGATATTGATGCTAGTGTAGTGATGTCGTGCTTAGTGATGTTAAGTCTTATTGAGTTAATTTGCATGTTAGAGAAAATTGTATTTCACTAAGTCTTATAGGTTGCTTGAGGGCTAGATCATGGTCATGGTGTATTTGTTTGTCGAAGTTTAATCGCTTTTTTATATTTGGAATTTAGGATATTCTCTTAATGATAAAAATTACATGGATATTTTAAAAATTGGAGAAATTGGATTTTATTGCTAGTTGTTGTGGCTAGGTGTCAAATGGATAGTAGCCGGCTCATTTTCTATGAGTAGTCTAGGGTTGAACGAAATGGAGCGAAACGCATTTGTTCCGAAATTTGGAAAAAAAAGAAGAAGAAAAAAGAAAGGAAAAAAAAGAAAAAAATATGTGTTTATGCATAATTGATCACGAGTGGGCTCTTTAATACTCGAGTTATTAAGTTCTTAGGGGACTTTGTGCCTAGTGACCTAAGGCTTTTTATAGTCTGGGATCCACTAACCTAATACTCGCTACATGGGTATTATTGTATAAGTCTTTTGTGGACCTCACTCATTACACGGTCAAATAAGCATATTTGTGTTGTTTATGTGTTAGAAATAAAAGCATGAATTCATGAAAAACTCCGATACAAGAATTGATGTGTTATAAGTTATTTTGAGTTTAGCTTTTATTCTATTTATAACCTTATGATTGCTTTGATGAGTAGTGCGTCATGACTATTGATCTAGTTGCGATAGTAAATCTGTAAGCATTTGCACACACGCACGTGTCTGGCTTGTAAGTTGATTTCTGGGGCTTGATTGATCTTTGTGCGAGTAACTGCATTTACTGAGATGTTGCTTGTTGATTGGTTTAGTTATTCTATGGGGATCATTGCATTCATATAGTTGCATTCATGCATTTTTATTTCATATTCTTTGAGTCTGTTTATACTTGAGGACAAGCATCGGTTCAAGTTTGGGGGTAAGTGGCATTTATGACACTTATAACGCTCCGTAAAGCTTTGAATTGGTGTTTTGCACTCAAGTTGTTAGAGTTTTAGCGTATTTTTGTAGTGTTTTTGCATTTCAGGCATTTATCATGAATACATGTAAATTAGCATTATTTTGATGCTACTTTGGTGTTAGGATGATGTCCAAAATAAAAGCTCGTGAGAAGAACAACTCAAATCAGCAAGAAAAGAAGAAGACAGAAAATTCTACAGAGAGTCAGCGCGCCCGCGCTTTAGAAGCACACGCCCGCACTTTAGAAGTGCGCGCCCGCGCCCAAGAGCAGAAACTCAGTGCGCCCGCGCTGGTCAAGCGTGCGGCCGCGCTAGGTTGAGATAAAAGAATTATGTTTCTATTCTAATTTTAATCCAGAAGACTTCTACTTTGCATGGGCTGCTATATATTCATAACTTAAGGTCATTTTTCATAAGAAGACGTACCAGAACTTAAGGAAAAGGCGTAAGAAGACCGTAGAGCACAATTCAACCAAGGCGAAGAGGATCTAGTTTATACTTGTGATTCTTTATTTTAAGTTGTAACTTTGGATGCTAGTTTTTTTATTCATGAACCTATACTCTTATTTCATACTTGGTTTATTATTTATTCAGTATAAAGACTATGTTTATTATACCATGCTTTCATCGGAACCCACGTTGATGATGAGTCCGATTATGGGCTAATCATTATCGTGGGGTTCTAACGGATTTATTTATGGATTTCTTTAGTTAATTTGTTTCGATGCCTTAGTGTGTGGTGATTGTATGATAACCTAGTATTGGTTGTGCTTATTCATCTTATGAGCATCGCGAACTTATAAGATAGTGTGTTAATCTTTAATGAAGCGAAAGTGAATTTAAGGGTTTAGAACTTATCATGATGGCATAGGTTCATGTATTTGATATGCATGATTCGTAGGTAATTTTAACCATCTTACTTGCCCTATATAATCACAATAGATGACTTGTGCGTTAAACCATTATGTTGTCAAATTCTATAGACATATAGGGTCTCAATATAATTGGTGTCTATTCAGCTTCTATCTCTTTTATGGATGTCTGGTAGTATGGTATTCGTACAACAAAAGTTGGCATTTATCAGTTTCGTGTTATCTGATTAGTGTCATCATCATTACCTGCTAAGGTTAAGAATGAAAAAGGCTATTGAATGAAGTATTTAATGAAGTTAGAATCCCATGTTGGTGTCATATAGTACTTAACTCTCTTTACTCTCGTAGTTAATGTTCTTTAGTATAATCTCTTAGTTAATCTTAGTTATAATCAACCTTAATTTGTTATTCGTCTTAGCATTGGATAACCATACCGGTGTTGCATAAATACATTGATTGAAATTAACCTAAACCAGTCTCTGTGGGAACGAACTAGAATTTATTCTATATTACTTGCTATCGCGTATACTTGTGTGAATACTAGCGCGTGTTTCAGCCCTAACAATAACATCCTCAACTATTCAAAGACTAAGAAAGTCTGTGTAGATCGCCCAAGGATTTCCCTACAAAGATTAGAAGGGAAGCAACTATATGTAAAGTTTACAAGTATGAATTTTGGCTGAGATTAACAAAAGATTCCAATTATTCCATTAACAACCACCTAAGTGAAGCAGATGTAGCAACAGATGACTTGTGCAGAAAGAAGGTATTGAATGTAATTTAGATCACTAAGGAGTTAATAAAAGAATTGGAAAGAGCGAAAGTTGAAGTTTGAATACCTGAAGGTGATAAGAAGCATATATATGAAATTACTTTGCAGCCTTAACTAATGGAAAGGAGTAAAGAGGTGTCCCAATATTTGGAAACTAAGTTGAAAATGAGTACCGCCTATCATCCTTAGACGAAGGGTCAAGGTAGAAGGACAATTTAAATGATAGCAGTTATGTTGAGAGTATGTGCTTTGGATTTTAAGGGAAACTGGGATGATCATTTGTCGTTAATAGAGTTCTTCAATAATATTAATTAATATGTTTACATTAGAATGCCACCTTATAAAGCCTTATATGGATGCAAGTGTAGGTCCCCACTTTATTGAGATAAAGTGGGAGAAAAGAAGTTGTCAAGTCCTAAGTTAATTCAGCACACCAAGGATGTAGTGATGTTGGTTTGGAAAAGGGTTAAAGGAGCCCATAATAGGCAGAGAAAGAATGAGGACTTGTATCAAAAGGATTGATTAGGGTTAAACAAAGGGACAGCTGGATCCTAGATATATTGGACCGTTTAAGATACTAAGAAAAGCGGGTAAAGTCACCTATGAGTTAGCGTTGTTGCCATAGTTGTAGCATACTCATAGTATATTTTATGTCTTTATGCCACATCCTTGATTTGAATGAAGACAAGGTGTACGAACCAATATAGAACCTAGATTGTAAAGCGGGGCCTCAAGAATGAGTTTATATCTATAGTGGGTATGCTTTGAATGAATCCTCGAGTAGAAGAGTCTACTTGGGAGTTAGAATCAGATATGCTTGACAAATATCCTCATTAATTTAATTAGTTCAGATTCTGAGGACAGGATCTTTTCAAGGGGGAAGGATATAACGACTGGTATATTTTTGCATTATTTAAATGTATAATTATTGAATAATTGAGTAAATAAAAATGTTTTACTGTTGTCAGCTATGTGTTGTAGTCATTATGGATTGTATGTGTGGTATTACTTCATAGTAAGTGATTTTAGTTATCATTGTCATGTTTTGGGGAATAAATTTAATAATTATTATTGATTTAATTACAGTTTTATTTTTATAAAATTAGAAATTATTTCAAAAATTATTTTGAGTATTTTATAATTTCAATATGTATTTTTAGAGATTTTTAGAAATTATGAAAAATTATTTTATTGATTTATTATTCCCATGTGATTTATTTGGTATATTTATTGTTAAATTCGATATTAAATCCAGAAAAGTTTTAAAAATTATGAAACTCATATTTTATTAAGTTTAGAATATTCCGAGAATTTTAAAATTATTTTGGAAATTTTTAGGATTAAATTCACTCACGCAATATTTCATTTAATTGTTAAAATTGGGTATAAATTATGTTTCAGAAATGGTTTTAAAATTTTAAAATTTACGTTTTAATTAACTTCAAGATATTTATAACTTTTTAAGACTATTTCGATAATTTTTCCGAGTTATTTATGTGCAACTTGGTTCGATAAATGGCAAAAACGGGTCGAATCAATGCTGTGAGAAAGGGGGATAAGACACGTGTCAGAAGTTTGGCTATTCAGTAGAAACGTGCCAACTGCGGATTGGATAAAAGAAAAAAAATAATAACAAAATAACAAAATAGATACCAACACAGCCATTTCCCTGTACTAACTTCTTCATCTCTTACACGATTTAATCTTTGTACCCTCTCGATCACTCCAATTGTTGCTGTTGTGCACTTGATGATTACCTAAACAAAACATCTAAGTAGATTTTACTTAGTGAAATAATGTAGCACTCGACGGATAAGAATTATAGTCCCGACGGATAACTCAGTTTGAGTACCGACGGATGAGTAATTTATTATCCATCGAGTGAGTAGCTTATATAATGATAAGTTTGTAGCACAGTGTTGTATGCACCTTTGTATAGAATCTGTAGTAGCATATAAGTCATGTTGACTTTAACTAGATATGCAGAATAGGTTGATTAACTGTACATAAGCAATGTTTTGTAATTCTGTATAAGTGAAATGAAGTCAAGTGCCAAAATAGCTATCAACGGATGCTTAACAAAGCTTCGACGGATGATCAAATGACTTTCAACGGATGTTCAAAATAGCAGTCGACGGATGATCAATTAAGTCATCGATGGATGATCTGAAAGTTGACGGATGATAATATCAAGATTCAAACATCAGTTGAACAGTGAAAGCTGACACACAGCCATCGAGAGTGGATACAAACACTGTGGAAGCCTATTAACTGGGTAATAGAGGACGAAAAGCAGAAAAGATCAAGACTGTTAGATTTTATATTTATTCAGTTCTTTTGACTTTGTAATCTTGGTAATATATATAAACCAAGAGAGTAGCAAATATAAAATAACTAAGAAAACTAAGTGAGCTTAGAAACAAACACAGAGAAATCTTTGTAAGCACTATCTTTAGCATTTCCTGTGTTCTTAGTTGTTCTATCTTGTAAAAGCAGCTGTGAGCATTTCTGTACACAGAGTTCTCTCGATATATTAATATATATCTCTGGTGGAATTGTTTAAATCCACCAGAAAGTTTTTAAAGACTCTTGTTTTTAATTACTCTTGTTTTGATTTATTAAAGTTTATATTCCGCATTGTGCTAATCAAAACAGATATATCTATAATCGAGTTGAACATTTTTATTTCAAGAAAAAGATAAAGAATTCCATTCAACCCCCCTTCTGTAATTCTTGCTATATTGTTAAGGGACTAACAATTGGTATCAGAGCAAGCTCTTAATCTACAAAGAGTTTAAAGATCAAAACAATTCAGCAAGATGAACAAGAAAGATGTTGGAGTCAAGATTCCTTTTCTGGATAAAGATAATTACCATCATTGGAAGGTAAAGATGGATCTTCATATGCTTTCTCAAGATGAGGCCTATGTGGACTGCATAGAAAGAGGCCCTCATGTTCCAATGAGAGCTGCAACAGGAAATGAACCATCAGTTCCAAAGCCAAGGCATGAATGGTCTGATCCTGATCTTGAACAAGTCAGGAAAGATAAAAAGGCCATGAACATTCTGTTCAATGGTGTTGATGCAGATATATTTGATAACATCATCAACTGCAAGACTGCCAAGGAAGTTTGGAACACAATACAGATAATCTGTGATGGTACTGAGCAAGTAAGAGAAAATAAAATGCAGCTCCTGATTCAGCAATATGAGCATTTTCACAATGAAGAAAGTGAGTCACTCACTGACATTTTTAGTAGATTCCAAAAGCTACTAAATGCTCTTAAATTGCATGGAAGAGTCTATCAGACTAAAGACTCCAATCTGAAATTTCTCAGATCTCTTCCAAAGGAATGGAAACCAATGACAGTCTCATTGAGAAACTCACAAGATTATAAGGAGTTTACTTTGGAGAGACTGTATGGCATTCTGAAGACCTATGAGCTTGAAATAGAGCAGGATGAAAGAATGGAGAGAGGAAAGAAGAAAGGAGGATCCATTGCACTAGTTGCTGAACTGGAAAAGGAGAAGGAAGTGAAGATGGAAGCTGTGGAATCAACTTCAAAGGCCTGTGAAAGCAAGGGTAAAGGGCTAGCTGCAGAAAGTGAAGATTCTTTGAGTCAAGATGACATGGAGGACATTGATGAGCACCTAGCATTCCTTTCAAGAAGATTTGCCAAGCTCAAGTTCAAGAAGAACTTTGGAGCTGCCAAGCCAAATAGAAACATGGTGGATAAGTCAAAATTCAAGTGTTTCAAATGTGGCTTGGCAGGGCATTTTACAAATGAGTGTAGAAAGTCAGATTCTAGTAAGAAGAGATTTGAGTCTGTGGATTATAAGCAAAAATACTTTGATCTACTCAAACAGAAGGAAAGGGCTTTTATTACACAAGAGAATGACTGGGCAGCTGATGGTTTGGATGAAGATGAGGAGATCAGCTATGTCAATCTAGCCCTTATGGCCAAGTCTGATGAAACAGAGACAAGTTCCTCAAGCAATCAGGTAATTACTACAAACCTTGCACATTTATCTAAAGCTGAGTGTAATGATGCAATAAATGACATGTCTACAGAATTGTATCATTTGCGTGTTACACTTAAGTCCCTCACTAAAGAAAATGCTAAAATCAAAGAAAACAACTTGTTTTTGAGTGAGAGGAATAATGTGCTTGAGTCTCAGTTTGTTGAGTTTGAGAAACTAAAAATTGAGTGTAGAATTGCTAAGGAGGAATTAACTGAGTCCTTGAAAAAGGAAGAAATTTTAAAGAAGCAGCTCGATCGTGAACAGGAGGTGATTAAAGCATGGAAAACATCCAGAGATGTTCATGCTCAAATCACCAAGGTTCAAGGAATTGAGTCCTTTTGTGATGAAGCCTGGAAAAAGAATAAGGAGAAACTAGAACCTATTTTGGTAAATGGATTGCTGACAGATGTAGACTCGACAGATGATGAGGACTATCCGTCGGATAACAAAATGTGTTATCCGTCGAATGATAAAAATCCTCATCCGTCGGCTGTGAACAAACCCATTAGTAAAGCCAAATTAACCAAGCTAAATGAAAAGTATGGGTCTGTTTCCAAGAACTTTGTTTCAGGGGAGTCAAGTCAAGCCAAGAAAGGGAAGAAGGCTAATGTTGGTCACATGACTGTCAAACAGTTGAGTGACAGACTTGAGAAAATAGAGGTAAAAATAGAAACTAAAAGGAAAAACAATAGGAATGGTAAAGTAGGGATTAACAAACATAACAACTACACACCTGACAAATATGCTCCTAGAAAAATCTGTGTCAAATATGGTAGTGTAAATCATTTATCTGTTAATTGCAAATCTGCCATGCCTACTCCCATGTCTGTTCAGCCTCAATTCTCTAACATGAATGCCATGCCTCCTATGCCTGTTAATGCTATTCCTACACTGAACATGAATGCACAGTTTGCTAATATGCCATTTGCACCTAATCCATATTATGCTGCATACAATATGCCTCAAATGCCATTTAGCATGCCTTACTGGAATAACATGTTTGCACCAAGCACGCCATTTCCTGTTAGCCATAACATGCATAATAATTCTGTAGCATCTAGTGGTTTCAAAGGCCCAACCCAAATGACTAAGGAAGAATCTGAAATTCCTAAGTCAAATGAGTTAAAACCTAAGAAACAGAAGAAGAAAGCTAACAAGGTAGGACCCAAGGAAACTTGGGTACCAAAATCAACTTGATTTGATTTTGATGTGTACAGGGAAACAGAAGGAATCTTTGGTACTTGGATAGTGGTTGTTCAAGACACATGACTGGTGATTCTACCCTGCTCACAGAGTTTGAAGAGAGAGCTGGTCCAAGTATCACTTTTGGAGATGACAGCAAAGGTTATACTGTGGGATATGGCTTGATTTCAAAGGACAATGTCATCATTGAAGAGGTTGCCTTAGTGGATGGTCTCAAACACAATCTTTTGAGTATCAGCCAGCTTTGTGATAAAGGCAACTCAGTAACCTTCAACAAAGAAACCTGTGTTGTGATTAATAATCAAAACAACAAAGTGGTTCTCACTGGTGTGAGAAGAGGAAATGTGTATCTAGCTGACTTCAACTCAAATAAAGCAGAATCTGTAACTTGTCTTCTCAGTAAAGCAAGTCAAGATAAAAGTTGGCTATGGCACAAGAAGCTATCCCATTTGAACTTCAAGACCATGAATGAGCTGGTAAAGAAAGAGCTAGTTAGAGGCATTCCTCTGGTGGAGTTTACAAAGGATGGACTGTGTGATGCCTGCCAAAAAGGGAAGCAAATTAAAGCATCATTCAGGAAGAAACTTGATTCAGCAATTGAAGAACCTCTGCAACTGCTTCACATGGATTTGTTTGGACCAGTCAATGTTTTGTCAATCTCAAAGAAAAGATTTTGCCTAGTAATTGTAGATGATTTCTCAAAGTTCTCTTGGACCTATTTCCTAAAGTCCAAAGATGAAGCTAGTGAAATCACCATCAATCACATAAGGCAAGTTAACAATCATCCTGATTTCAAAGTTAGAATAATCAGGAGTGACAATGGAACTGAGTTCAAGAACTATGTCATGAGAGCATTCTGTGAGGAAAATGGGATCCTGCATGAGTTTTCAGCAGCAAGGACTCCACAACAGAATGGAGTAGTGGAAAGAAAGAATAGATCTCTTATTGAAGCTGCAAGGACAATGCTTGAAGAATCAAAATTACCAACATATTTCTGGGCTGAAGCTGTCAACACTGCATGCTACACTCAGAACATCTCTCTGATCAATCAAGCAAAATGCAAGACACCTTGTCAATTGTTCAAGAACAAAAAGCCAACTCTGAACTTTCTTCATGTCTTTGGCTGTAAAAGCTATATTCTGAGAAATCAAACTGATCAAAATGGGAAGTTTGATGCTAAAGCAGATGAAGGAATTTTTGTTGGATATGCTGTTGGTAAAGCATATAAAGTCTACAATCTAAGAACCAACATTGTTGTTGAATCAATACATGTTGTGTTTGATGATAAAAAGATTGAAGGACTAAAAGATGGAGATTACCATGAGAGCCTCAAATTTGACAATGTTGAGATGGTCAGTGAAGAAAGTGATGATGAAAGTGATCAAGAAACAGTGTCTAAGGATAATGCAGACAAATTTACTACAATTGAAGCACAAAACTCAACATCCGTCGAGTTACATAATGCTTCATCCGTCGGAAGGCAATCTGTATTATCCGTCGGAAGACAACCTGCCTCATCCGTCGGTACTCAAAATTCACCATCCGTCGGGGTATCAAAAGGAGCAGGAAGTCAAGGCAGATCACCCATAGAAAGCACCCCAATTTCAAATCAAAGATCCACAAACTCAAGGGGAGTTTCTAGCAATCAAAACTCAATCACACATCAAGACAACATTGAGGTCTCTTCATCTAGGGCTAATCTACCTCAACCAAGAAAATGGACAAAAGATCACCCCTTTGAACTGATTATTGGTGATGTTTCTTCCAGAGTTCAAACCAGGAGAGCAACTCAAGAAGAATGTCTATACAGTAGCTTCCTGTCTAAGGAAGAACCAAAGAAGGTAGAAGAAGCCTTATTAGATCCTGATTGGATTTTAGCTATGCAGGAGGAGCTAAACCAATTTGAAAGGAATAAAGTATGGAAGCTGGTACCCAAGCCTAAAGGAAAGAATCCAATAGACACCAAATGGGTATTCAGAAACAAGATGGATGAAAATGGCATAGTAGTAAGGAACAAAGCAAGATTGGTTGCTAAAGGCTATTGTCAGCAAGAAGGGATAGATTTTGATGAAACATTTGCTCCTGTTGCAAGACTTGAAGCCATCAGAATCTTCTTAGCCTATGCAGCCCATGCCAATTTCAAGGTCTATCAAATGGATGTCAAAAGTGCCTTTCTGAATGGAGATTTGGAGGAAGAAGTGTATGTAAGTCAACCTCCTGGCTTTGAAGATCCAAATTTCCCAAAGTATGTCTACTATCTATTGAAAGCACTTTATGGATTGAAGCAAGCACCTAGAGCCTGGTATGACACTTTATCAAAGTTCCTTTTGGAAAATCACTTCACAAGAGGTACTGTAGATAAAACTTTATTTTTCAGAAATGTGAATGGCTCTAGCATACTTGTTCAAATTTATGTAGATGATATTATTTTTGGCTCTACAGATGAGAAACTTTGTAAAAAGTTTGCCAAACTGATGCAAAGCAAGTATGAAATGAGTATGATGGGAGAACTAACTTACTTTCTTGGTTTACAAGTTAAGCAAGTTAGTGATGGAATATTCATTAGTCAAACTAGATATATTTTTGATCTTTTAAAGAAGTTTGATCTAATGGATTGCACATCTGCAAAAACTCCCATGGCCACTGCAACTAAGCTTGAACTAAACACTACTGAAAAGTCTGTAGATATTTCAAGTTATAGAGGCATGGTTGGCTCACTTCTGTACTTAACAGCCAGTAGGCCAGATATAATATTTGCTACATGTTTGTGCGCTAGATTTCAGGCTGATCCTAGAGAGTCTCATTTGATAGCTATTAAAAGAATTTTCAGATATCTCAAAGGAACACCAAACCTTGGCATTTGGTATCCTAGAGATTCTGGTTTTGATCTAACTGGTTATTCAGATGTAGATTATGCAGGTTGCAGAATAGATAGAAAAAGCACAACAGGAACCTGTCAATTTTTAGGAGACAAGCTTGTGTCCTGGTTCAGTAAAAAGCAAAATTCAGTTTCTACTTCTACAGCTGAAGCTGAATATATTGCTGCTGGCAGTTGCTGTGCACAGATTTTATTGATGAAAAATCAATTGCTAGACTATGGTTTGCAAGTTGAAAGGATTCCTATTTTCTGTGACAACACAAGTGCAATTGCCATCACTGAAAATCCAGTGCAACATTCAAGGACAAAGCATATAGACATCAAGTACCATTTCATAAGGGAACATGTAATGAATGGTACTGTAGAGTTACATTTTGTTCCAAGTGAGAAGCAACTTACAGATATTTTTACCAAGCCACTGGATGAATCCACCTTTTCTAGGTTGGTAAGTGAGTTAGGTATGCTTAATTACTCTTGAATTTATCTGAATTATTCTTGCAAGTTGAAAAGAAGCCAGAAATTTAGTTGATTTTTAGTCTTGGATGAAATTTTGGCTAAGTCAAAATTTGTCTCTCGACAGATGACCATTATCCATCGGGTTGAGTCATCCGTCGATATACAAATTGTAAATAAAAATCAATTACTTTTCTGGAATATTTTAAAGCTCGACGGATAACATTTTATCCTAATCCGTCGAAGTGTCTAAATCTTAACCGTTAATTCCCTGAACATTATCCATCGAGTATACTTACAGTTTATAAGCATTACAAGACGGATAATGGGTGGAATTTTTAAAGTTTATTTTAAAACGGTAATTTTAGGCAGTTTCTATTGGGTAATTTATTTCTCTTTATTATTTTTATCCGTTGAGTTTGAGCAAAGTATAAAAGCCTATTTCATTCTAATCATTTTCTTTTATCATTCTCAAATTCAACTGTCTTATTTCATTCTCTCTCAAGCAAAAATCCTCTTTCTCTTCAAGCTTTTCTTACCTAACAATGGCACCCGTAGTAAAGATCATGTCACAGACTGGGTTCATCTATGAGAAGAACAACTTCACTGCCTTGGTCAATAAGGGGATTCAGCAATCTGAAGACTATCATAAGATGATGGACTTCGTGAAGAACTGCAAGTTAAGTTTTGCTATGCTGGAATCACCCACAATTTATTGTGAAGTTGTTGAGGAGATGTGGACAACAGAAATCTACAACTCTACTGACAAAACCATCACTCTGACCATCAAAGGTAATGTTTTCTGTATCAATAGTGATGTCATAAAAGCATGTTTCAAGATTCCTGATAACAATGTTACTGCACCACACACTGACACTGATATTATCAATATGCTGAATTCCATTCATTATGCACTTCCTACTGCAAAACTAAGTGAAATTAGAAGACTAGGTCTTAGGAAGGAATGGAGTTACTTGTGTGATGTAGTAACTAAGGTCTTTTCTGGAAAAATCAGTAATTTTGATTCTGTGAACATTTCCATGCTTAACATGCTATACATGCTAGTTACAGACAAATATTACAACTTAAGTGATCTGGTTGTGTATGAGTTAGGTTATAAACTAGGTGACTTAGCCAAAAGAGGAAAGAATATTTACTATGCTAGATTTTTTATGCTTTTGGCTAACCATCTTTGTGAAGAGATTGTACTTGAGAACCCAACCAACAAATTAGCGTGTTGGGTTCAAGAGAGAAGAATCATTGCAGATCTGAACAGAGCCAACCATCACAAGGATGTGCCAATGTTCTATTTTCCTGTAATGCTGGCACCTCAGGTAAGTGAGGTAAGTTCATCTACACTCTCAACTATTCCAATCCCTTCTATTTCTTTGACTTCAGGCATAGCTATCGCAACTGTGACAATGACCAAACAGTTGCCTACCAAAGCTTCCAAAACAACTGCAATTCTTAAATCCAAATCAAAGAAAACCCCCTCTGGTATCTCTCAAAAGGTACCAGTTGAAAAGTCTACCAAACACAAAGAGGGGAGTGTGAAGGAGGGTAAGATAGATGAGGGAAGGGGTGAACATCAAAGAAACCCCAAGGATAAGGTTGGAGAGATAAGTGAATCCCAGCCTAGCCACACTACAGTTTCCCAACAAACTGCAGTGCTTAAAAAGGACAGAAGCTCACTTCTAGCCGCATCCTCCCAAAAGGATGTGGCTATTGAACAAAGCTCTCATCCAAGAGCACAGGCCAGGAGGGTTAGGGACACAAGCCTACACCAAACTTACACTAGAAAGAAGAAATCCAAAACAACTGGGGATGCACAGGACACACACTTAGTGCAAACTGGTGCTAAAGACACAGTCCCTGCACCTTCTCAAATTCAGATTGATGTGGCTCCAATAAATATGGAGTCACAGCCAAAATCTCTCTTGATAGAAGCCACTGAAACACAATACTCACCAATTCTATTGTGACATTTGTGCCTCAAATAACTTCAATTAACACAGAGTTAACAATAGTTTCTCTTCCCACCTCATTCATTTCTACTCTCTCGATGGATATTGCTCATCCGTCGAGTAGTGATTGTATCCCGACGGATAAGCTTAACAGCAGTTATCCGTCGGATAGCTTTACCACTCACCCGACGGATATCATTTATCCGTCGAGTGTCTCTGCACAACTTCGAACTTCAATAATTTTAAGTGCAGAAGATTTGGTGGTAATACAATCACTCTTAGGACTGAGAGAGGAGAGTGTATTGAGTGAGAGGCTGGGTTGCTCCCAGGCAAAAGGAGAGGAAAAGAGTGAATCTCAGCAATCCATTCATTCAGGATTGGCAAAAGTGAGTGAGAGGAGTCCCACCTTAGTAGGTGAAGGTGAGGGTGTGAGGGTGGGGAGCCAGGGTGAGACCCTGATGCAACAAAAGAGAGAACATGAGAGAAAAGCAGGTACTGGAGTAATAAGGATGGAGCCAGCCATTGCTAGTGAGTCAATGATTGTGGATAATGCTGAAAAGGAAAGACAATTTCAGCAACATTACAAAGCTGTAATTGATAACATTTCCTTGGATGCTGACACTTTTACTCACCCTGTTTCAGCGTATCAACTGTTGGCTGCTCAGGGCAATGTGGAGGCAGAGCAGACTTTACACTTAGTGCATACCACAGAATCTCTTCAAAGAGATAAAGCTGCTGTCAACAGGATGCCTCCTCAAGCTGGAGAGCCATCTGAAGAATTTGGAGTAAATTCTGATGATGATGACTCTAGTTCTTTGAATGGAAGCATGAACTTAGGGGGAGCTGAAGGCCAAAGTTCTGCTTTAAGTTTACCTGAATGGGCATGGGCAAAGGACTTTACACCAGGATAATTTGAGGTGTCTTTGGTAAGACAAGTAACAGCTATTCAGCAAGCCCTTCAGGAAGTTTCATATGCTGGTACCAAGGCTGTTCTTAAAGCTCATCTAGACTCCTTGCACTTAATGAAGATCCAACACTCCAGACAGAATATCAGTGTGGATGAATTGAAAAAGAAGATAGCTGACTTAAAGACATACAACTCTGAGAAACTGGATTCACTAATGCCATATGGTTCCATGCATGATTTATTACAAAGGTTGAGAAGAGAATCAGATTCTGAAAAGAAGATAGCCAAGCTGGAGACCAGAGTTCAAGTTATTGAGAATTCAGTGGCCCTACTTCTTTAAAATCAACAGACTCAGACAAATCTTCTCATGCAACTGGCTAAAGCACAAGGCCTAACTCCTTCACTTGATGATAACAAAAAGGGGGAGAGAGAATCAAGTAAGGGGGAGAAAGGACCAACTAAGGGGGAGAACATTGTAGTTCAAATCAGCAAAGTAATTGTACCTTCAATTACTATCTCCAAGCCACCAGTTGCAGATGGTATAGATCTTATAAATGCAGCAGCAGCAAGTTTGAAAGATGCTGATAAAGAAGAGTTGACTCTGATCAACTGGAAAAAGATTGATGAGGAAATACAGAGAAAGTTTCAATTAGTCAAGGAACCAGATCAGTCAGCAATCCATCACTCTCATGTCAAGTTGATCAATGTGAATGAGATGAGCATGAACTATCTGGAGAAAGGACAATCTTCCTGCATCAAGACTACAAAGGCTGAGATGATTCTTAAACCAAGGGCAAACTATCCAAAGTCATCTTTGAAGAATCCTATAGATACTGTGTATGAGACACCCAAGCCTTGTGAAAAGAAGCTTCTGTCAAGATCTATTCTTCTCTATAAAGATCCAGCTGATTCAGCCTAAAGAGAGAGAATTGCAAAGATATTCAGAAATGGGAAGGAAATTTGTGTGGTAGCTGGACATCCATAATTTGCTCAAGCAAAGGAAGAAGAAAAAGCCAGATTGAAGCAGGAAAAGAGGCAAGCTGCTCTAGATGCAAAGAAGTCTAAACAAAAGAAAGAACAGTTTGCTATCTTGACCAAGCTACAGGCTGTGAACTCTTCTCAACAAATTCCCTCTCAACCAACTCAAGCTACTGGATCAAAGAAGAAGATTGAAGAACAGAAGAAATCTCCAAGAAAGAAAGAATTGGCTAAAAGAACAAAAAGAAAGTTGGATATTGTTAACAAGGAATTGGAAGATCAATTTCCAATGGAATCCACTAAAGCTGAAACTCAAGCATCAAAGCCCTCTGTGGTATTTGAAGACATAAGGGTGGTAGACCCCTACAGGAACATACATGGAGAGCCTATTGTGCCAAAGGATGAGCCAATAGAGTGGGATAAATTACCAATTCCTGACTTCAACTTGCCAATTCTCACCAAGCCAAGAAGGACAAAATCAAGGGCAGTCAAGAAAGTGAAGCTGTCACCTCTCAAATCCAAGGCAGTAGTCAAAGCTCAACCCAAGATCAACAAGGAAGACTACTTGTACTTGTGTGACATCAAGGAATTTTCAGACCTAAACCTTTATCTGGAGGAGCTGGATGAGGTAAGGGCAATTGATGCATACAGAAACCTACCTGAAAGGTTGGTATTCAAGTACAAAGGAGGAAGGGAGATTCAGTGGCCTCTTCACAAGATACTTCAAGAAAGCCAAGCTGTGTTGATCAAAGTCTATTCATCCTTCAAGAAAAACTTTGGGTTTAATGTAACTGCAAGAAGATTAGTATTGAAGAAGATTGAAGAGCTAAGGAGTGTTAGAGCCAAAGATGCACTGCCCAAAACTCTTATCATCCCATACACAGGGAGAAGAGTGCATCTAAGGCCCTACTGGCTGATGGAATTCATGGATGATAAGGGTATGAGAAGATTCTTCAGACTAGAAGACCAATTGAGTATCTCTAGCAATGAGACTCTTTTGGAAATGCAAGAAATGTTAGATCTCTCAGAATCTGATGAATTAGAATTCCACAGACAGCTCCAGAATCAAATTGAAGAAAACAATAGAAAGCTTGGAAGAAGATCCAGACCTTCAAGAAACTAGAAAAATCTGCTCAGGCTAGAGGAGCATCTTGAATTGACTGTGAGCCAAATCTTGTATACTTGTTTAAATTGAAGCACTTTCAGTTTTATCTACTTATCTTTAAAGATATATGTTTAGGATGTTTTGTTATCATCAAGTGTCTCTTAATTTATGGCTACAATTGCAGTAGACATAAATTGGGGGAGATTGTTGTGAATATGTTGTGCACTTGATGATTACCTAAACAAAACATCTAAGTAGATTTTACTTAGTGAAATAATGTAGCACTCGACGGATAAGAATTATAGTCCCGACGGATAACTCAGTTTGAGTACCGACGGATGAGTAATTTATTATCCATCGAGTGAGTAGCTTATATAATGATAAGTTTGTAGCACAGTGTTGTATGCACCTTTGTATAGAATCTGTAGTAGCATATAAGTCATGTTGACTTTAACTAGATATGCAGAATAGGTTGATTAACTGTACATAAGCAATGTCTTGTAATTCTGTATAAGTGAAATGAAGTCAAGTGCCAAAATAGCTATCAACGGATGCTTAACAAAGCTTCGACGGATGATCAAATGACTTTCAACGGATGTTCAAAATAGCAGTCGACGGATGATCAATTAAGTCATCGACGGATGATCTGAAAGTCGACGAATGATAATATCAAGATTCAAACATCAGTTGAACAGTGAAAGCTGACACACAGCCGTCGAGATTGGATATAAACACTGTGGAAGCCTATTAACTGGGTAATAGAGGACAAAAAGCAGCAAAGATCAAGACTGTTAGATTTTATATTTATTCAGTTCTTTTGACTTTGTAATCTTGGTAATATATATAAACCAAGAGAGTAGCAAATATAAAATAACTAAGAAAACTAAGTGAGCTTAGAAACAAACACAGAGAAATCTTTGTAAGCACTATCTTTAGCATTTCCTGTGTTCTTAGTTGTTCTATCTTGTAAAAGCAGCTGTGAGCATTTCTGCACACAGAGTTCTCTCGATATATTAATATATATCTCTGGTGGAATTGTTTAAATCCACCAGAAAGTTTTTAAAGACTCTTGTTTTTAATTACTCTTGTTTTGATTCATTAAAGTTTATATTCCGCATTGTGCTAATCAAAACAGATATATCTATAATCGAGTTGAACATTTTTATTTCAAGAAAAAGATAAAGAATTCCATTCAACCCCCCTTCTGTAATTCTTGCTATATTGTTAAGGGATTAACACCAATCTCTCTGTTGCTTCCCCTCTCTTTTCTTCCCCATTTCCTTCCTTCCCTTTCCCTCTCCCGTTCTTTTGTTTCCATCGCCCTATCTTTGCTGTTGTGCCTGTTCCGGCCTTTTTTTTCCGTTTCCTGGCCACAGTTTCTAGTTCGATTCTATTTTTGCTACTTAGCGTATATATACATATATATATATATATGCATATATGTTTGTATATCTGTGTGTTCAGTAGTGGGTATGGTTGTTGATCCGTGTTTTGGTTTTTTCGGTAGCCACCGTTTGGCTTTCCGGCAAGGCGACCGGTTGTGTGTGCATTCCATTCGTGGCGTGTGCTTTTTTGGCTGTGATGTTTGGTTCTTTTTATTTTCTCTGAATTTCTGATGAACTGAAATAGGAAATTCAAGTGATTATTGTGGTTTATTTGATTAACTTTTGAAAATTCGAAGTAAATATTTAAAATATTTACTCGAATTATTTGGAAAACATTTCGAATAAATTTCCATAATTATTTGAATTTTTATTTTTGATGGTTACGAGTTAATTGGTGAAACTCGTGATCGGTAACCCAGTACGGGAACCTCCGAGTTTTAGCGCTGTCAGCGATGAATTTTGATGAGCTGACGGTGGACTGTGATGATTTGTTCTGAGTCCTAATATTTTAAAATAAAATAAAAAGTTAATTATTTTAGAAATTGTTATGGAGTTTGGGCTATGATTTTGGTTTGGATTGTGATTGTTGATTGTGGTGACGTCGATTATGTTTCGACGGGTAGTCCAATAAACAAAGGAGACGTTGCCCAATTTTTTGGGAAAATAATTCCAAAATTTCGGGAACGTATCCTGTAAAATATCGGGAATATCATTCGAATGTACATAACTATATAATTATAAATATAACCATTTTACAATAGTTCTTGCGTGTTGTGATAAATGTATTGTAAAAATTCGTCAACCCTATCTTCTGAAACGACTTTGTAACTATCGAAAAAGGTTATTGAACCAAGTTGTGAATACGAACCTGATCTATTATGTGTATTATAGTAATACGAATAATTACGAGTCGGTTTTTGTTAACGTATGGGTAGATTGTTAGCGAGTATAAGTCAAGCATAACTGGATATTTAATATAGAGTAGTTCGACTCTATAGGTTCTAATCGAAAGACGTGAAAGTTGATGTTGAACTAAAGTTAACCTAGTGATCAGTCAATAAGCTCGGCGAGGTTCCAAGCGAAGAACCTGAGCGTTGAAGTCGGATCTAGGATAGTCTGCTAATTAGGCGAAAAGGCCCGAACGCCCAAGTCGATCCAAAAATCTGTCAATGTTAGTTGTAAAGCTCTGCAAGGCAAGTACTCCTGAACAAATCTTTTACGGTTTAGTATATATAAATAACTGCTGATTTAAATTATGTAGTGGAACAGAACATTTTAAGTTAAGTTCCCCCGTATTTGAAAACGTCTTATTAAAAATTATGTTTTGGGAAAAAGTAACTTCTGAAAATACCTATCTCTAAAATTGTGAATAAAATTGGAAAGTTTTTGGAAATTGTGTTGTGATATAATTATTTTAAAAAGAGATAGGTATAAGTGGTTTTGGAAACTGGATAAAACGGATTAGATATTGGATGTTGCATAAGAGGCCTGTAACGGCCCAGCGGGTTTGCGTAAGTGGCTAAGTTGGTTGCGCGCCCTATTTGAACCGCTTAGTCCAGCGTGACAGAGACCTAGCTAGTCTCTGAGTTCCAGAACACATTTTTGGTGGGATATACTGGTCAGTTGTCCCTAGGATTCGTCCAATATATATCTTATTGTGGTTTGTGGTTCCAGTAACGGAACAAATGGTTTTATGGTTCCTGTAAGGGAATAGATGATTTGAAAATGAAAATAGCATGCTAAAATTGGACTCTGGTATTTATACAGCACACAACTGATGTTATTGTTTTACAGAGCATGCTAGTTGGTGATATCCAGTTTATACACATTTTACTTGTTTTGTAACGAGTTATGAATTCTATTCCTATAACTGTTTTATCATAAACTATTTTACTTGTTATTCATATAGTGGTACTGCTGAGCAATTGATTGCTCACCCTTACAGAATGTTTTCTGTAAATGTATTGCAGATGTCTAGGAGACTCATACGTTGTAGTCAGGTCAGGGTTCCAGTTCCTTTCATATCAAGCTCCTTTGAGGTAGTTGAGTTAGACCAAAGTCGGTCTGTTGTGTTGTTGTATTAAGATAGTATTGTCAGGATTGCTGTAATAAGTTGGATTTGTGATAATTGTAACCTAAGTCATACTTAAACCTGAAAAATATCTTGGTAAAGGGGTTGTGTTTATGCAATAATATTGAATTGGATTATATTATGTTTGTTATTGTTGTTGTTGGTGACGTCAACTGCTGACCCCGGGGTTGAGTCCATCACAGTTGGTATCATAGATACAGGTTTGAGTCCCTGATTTAGGTTAGGCATAGAGTCAAAAGAGTTTAGAAAGGTATAAAGGTGTGAGTCAGCAACTCAATTAGAGGAGCGAGTCTAAGAGTTCATTCGAGGGTTTCGAAGGCGTAACCCTAACATTTATTGAGGACTGGTTGGAACTGCCCTAGCTTTTAGTATATCTCCCTCGTATATCGGTATTATTGGCAATGTCTGATAGAGATTTCTAGTTCTCCCTTTTTGAGAAAATGAGTTTGATCACGAGAGCTCAGCTTTTGAGCGGACCCTGGATGTGTCAGCTAAAGAGATACCAATGTTAATCTTAAATATTGCATCTTCTATGTCAAGCGATGTTGTTGGACCGAGTGTGTGACCTCGATGAGTTCAAATGGAGTGATAGTAGTCAGTGGCTTCTATGACAACCAAGTTTCGTAGCGTATGTGGATCAGTACTGTTCTTTATATCTTGAGCCCTTTCATGTATTTCTTGGGACACATTTGGGTTCCAGAGTAATTTTTTTATCATCTAATAAGTTGCTTGTTTTTCTGTAAGAAAGTCAAACTCGAAGCAAGCAACTTAAGGTTATATTGATTTATCATAAATCAGATTTTCCTTTCCTATTTGTGAATTGTCAATCTAAATTTTGTGTCTTCCCTCGGTGAGTTCAAATGGAGTGATAGTAGTCAGTGGCTTCTAAGACAACCAAGTTTCGTAGCGTATGTGGATCAGTACTGTTCTTTATATCTTGAGCCCTTTCATGTATTTCTTGGGACACATTTGGGTTCCAGAGTAATTGTTTATCATCTAATAAGTTGTTTATTTTTCTGTAAGAAAGTCAAACTCGAAGCAAGCAACTTAAGGTTATGTTAATTTATCATAAATCATATTTTCCTTTCCTATTTGTGAATTGTCAATCTAAATTTTGTTTCTTCCCTCGGTGATTCTATCGGTTGATTGGGGCAAACAATGCATATGATTTGACTATTTGTCTGTGTGATAAAAGGGTCTAGTGGGACGCCACTGAATTATATGTTGTGAACTATGCAGTACTAAGACTGGTCATCTTATGTACTTGTATGGTTGCTCTCGGTCATATCTATATCTTCTTCGATTTTCCTCCCTTTATAATTGATTTCGTGATTTTGAAATTCCATGATAATGAATTCGTCAGTAACCTCTGTAGTTAGACAGTCATGGTTATTAAGGGTAAACAATAGTTGACTGTTAGAAGGAATAGAAGTTCTTTTTCCGGTTGCTATTTCAGAAATGAAGGTAGTAGAGAGGATTCAGGATCCAATAGAAAAGGTTGCAGCTTTAGAAAAATTAACTTAATGGTGGACGAGTCACTTGCAGGTGATAGAAAATCGCCTTTAGAAGAATGGTGGGTTGAAACTCGGACGGGTGGGCTCCACAGACTCCGGAGTTTTCTGAGTTTGACTCTGTTTACTAGTTGCTCTTTATAGTTGGTGGCTGATATAGCCGGACCAGTTGTGCGATATATCAGATTAGTTAGTGTTCCACATAAGTAGTGCTGGGACGTTAATCAGTTATTGTCATATTGAGAAGCTATACTATGTTGTTCAGTATCTTTATATTCCAGGTTTCCTGCACTGTTGTTGATTTTGCTACTGTCATTGTTGCTATTGTGCTAACGTTGTTAATCTAGATATCTTTTATAAATGGATCATGATAATTAGGACATGGGTACCCTGATTGGGCAGCATTTTCCTGATACAGGTGCACCGTTTGAACGGTGATAAATTCTGTTACACATTCTCGTTATGTTTTTGAGTAAATTCCCTACTATATTTGGGGAAAACGCCACCCAAGGAAGCTACCCAGTCTAAAGAAAATAGTAGTAGCTTTGATGAGGATCCAGCTATAAATGAAATTCTAGATTTATTGAGCTAGCAGCAATAACAGCAGCTGCAGTTAATCCAACAGACTCAGCAGCAACAACAGCAGCTGCATTTAATCCAGCAGACTCAGCAGCAGCAAAATCAGCAAAGAGAGCCAAACCAAACTACTAGTTTTAAGTCCTTTCAGTCTGTTAAACCCTCAGAGTTTAAGGGCGAGTTGGACCCTGTTACTATCATAAATCGGCTTAAGGAAATGGAAAAGGCATTTACCCTCACTCGAGTAAGTGATGATCTTAAAATGGATTGTGCGGGCTATTATCTTAAGAATGAAGCAAACTATTGGTGGGAATCCACTCGTGCGTTGGAAAGGGAAGGCCCTGTTTCTTGGATAAGATTTACAAAGTTGTTCTTGGAGAAGTATTTTCCATACTATCTACGAAATCAGTTGGAAGTCGAGTTTTTAGAATTGAAGCAAGGTAAAAGAAGTGTGTTGGAGTATGAGGCCAAGTTTCCAGAAGTGGCCCGATTAGTTCCTGAGTATGTAAGTACGGAGATCCAGAAGGCGAGGAGGTTTCAACAAGGGTTGGAGCCCGAAATTCACAGTGGAGTTGTGGCATTGCAACTCAAGACATATCCTTCCGTAGTTCAGGCCGCTCTAGTAATTGAGAGTGATCACAAGCTGGTCATCAAGAAGAAGGGTGATAAGAGGAGGGAGTCTGAGGGTGTTATCGATAAAGTGGATCAAGGAGAATCCAGACGGAAGTATCAGAAATGGCTTGGCCAGGGTAGGGATAAAAGATTCAGGAGAAAAAGTTTCTCTCAGGCTAGGTTTAGTTCTACTTCAGTTGCTTTTAATCCAGCCCAGTCAGTCAAGTTGGTAGTGGATTGTAAGTCATGTGGTAGGAGACATAGCGGTTCGTGCAAAAAGGATGTTCAATGTTTCCAATGTGGTTATAAAGGTCATTATGCGTTGGAATGCAATCCAGAAAATCCAGGAGCTACTTGTTACAATGGTTGAAAGGCTGGACATATTGTGAGGAGCTGTGGAATAGCTACTCAAGGAACCACATCCCAAGGGCCAGTAGTCAGCACAGCTAGAGCCAGAACCTTCAAAGTGACCAAGAGACCGAGCGCTTAGGACTCGGATGTAGTTGCAGGTGCATTTCCTCTCAACTCCAAATATGCTAAAGTTTTATTTGATTCAGGAGCGTCTAAACCCTTTATATCAAAGAAGTGTGTGAATAAAATGAATTTGATACTAGAAGACTTAGCCAAGCCCTTAACCCTAGCAGTAGTCAATCAGGATAGAGTTTCAGTGAGTCAACTCTGTCTTAACTGTTAATTAGAATTCCACGAGTATTCTTTTACGGCTGACCTGATACCCTTCGAACTAAGAGAGTTAAATGGAATTCTAGGAACGGATTAGTTGCCCTGTCATAAGGCACAGATTGATTTCCAGGAGAAGCAAAGTGTAATGTTTACGGAAGCCAATGTTAAGGCAAGTTTCTGAAGGCAGAAGCAAGATAAGAACTTCCTAATCATGCGAGAAAAGGAGATAATAAGCCAAAGATATAAGGCAGATCCACCATATATAGGGATACAGAGAAGGAAGTACTTAACCTGGAAGAAATTTGAGTAGTAAATGAATGTCCAAAAGTCTCTTCGGATGAATCATTAAGATTACCCTAGATTATGGGTTAGAATTTCTCACTAATATAGTAACCTGAGCCAAACCAGTATTCAAGGCTCTGTATGGTATGGCCCCAATAAGAAGCAAGTAATTAGCTAAGCAACTTCAGCAATTATTCGATAAGGGAGTAATTAGGCAAGGTATATTCCATTAGGTTGCACCAGTATTGTTTATGAAAAAGAAAGATATAATTATGAGATTATGTACTAATTATCAGAAGTTTACCAAGATGACGAATAAGAATAAGTAACCCCTATTTAAAACTGATTACTTATGTGACCTAATTTAAGGAACGTGATATTTCTCGAAGGTTGACTCAAGATTCAGCCTGAGGGCGTATCAAAGACAACGGGTAGAACGAGATATGGGCATAACAATTTCTGGTAATGTTATTTGGATTAACAAGTGTACCAGTCGTCTCTAAGGATTTAGTGAACATGGAGTATAGGGAGTGCTTGGATAAGCATAATTATATTTATTGATAACAGTTGAGTGGCATTTATGACACTTTATAACGCTCCATGAAGCTTTGAATTGGTGTTTTGCACTCGAGTTGTTAGTGTTTTTTAACGTGTTTTTGTAATGTTTTTGCATTTTAGGCATTTATCAGGAATACAGGTGAATTAGCATTGTTTTGATGCTAATATGGTGTTAGGATGATGTCCAGAATAAAAGCTCGTGAGAAGACCAACTCAAATCAGCAAGAAAATAATAAGTCAAAAAATTCTACAGAGAGTCAGTGCACCCGCGCTGTAGAAGCGCGCGGCCGCGCCCAAGAGCAGAAACTCAGTGCGCCCGCGCTGGTCAAGCGCGCAGCCACGCCAGGTCGAGATAAAAGAATTTTGTTTCTATTCTGATTTTAATCCAGAAGACTTCTACTTTGCATGGGTTGTTATATATTCATAACTTAAGGTCATTTTTCATAAGGAGACATACCAGAGCTTAAGGAGAAGGCGTAAGAAGACCGTAGAGCACAATTCAACCAAGGCGAAGAGGATCTAGTTTATACTTGTGATTCTTTATTTTAAGTTGTAACTTTGGATGCTAGTTTTCTTATCGTGAACCTATACTCTTGTTTCATACTTGGTTTATTATTTATTCAGTATAAAGACTACGTTTATTATACCATGCTTTTATCGAAACCCACATTGATGATGAGTCCGATTTTGGGCTAATCGTTATCGTGGGGTTCTAACGGATTTATTTATGGATTTCTTTAGTTAATTTATTTCGATGCCTTAGTGTGTTATGATTGTATGATAACCTAGTATAGGTTGTGCTTATTCGTCTTATGAGCGTCACGAACTTATAAGATAGTGTGTTAATCTTTAATGAAGCGAAAGTAAATTTAAGCGTTTAGAACTTGCCATACTAGCATAGGTTCATGTATTTGATATGCATGATTCGTAGGTAATTTTAACCATCTTACTTACCCTATGTAATCACAATAGATGACTTGTGCGTTAAACCATTATGTTGTCAAATTCTATAGACATATAGGGTCTCAATATAATTGGTGTCTATTCAGCTTCTATCTCTTTTGTGGATGTCTAGTAGTATGGTATTCGTACAACAAAAGTTGGTGTTTATCAGTTTCGTGTTATCTGATTAGTGTCATCACCATTACATGTTAAGGTTAAGAAAGAAAAGGCTATTGAATGAAGTATTTAATGAAGTTAGATTCACATATTTGTGTCATATAGTATTCAACTCTCTTTACTCTCGTAGTTAATGTTCTTTAGTATAATCTCTTAGTTAATCTTAGTTATAATCAACCTCAATTTGTTATTCATCTTAGCATTGGATAATAACCATACCAATGTTGTATAAATACATTGATTGAAATTAACCTAAACCAGTCCCTGTGGGAACGAACTAGAATTTATTCTATATTACTTGCGATTGCGTATACTTGCGTGAATATTAGTGTGTGTTTCAGCCCTAACAAATTTTTGGCATCGCTGCCGGGGATTCGGTGTTAATTTTTAGTTTATTTGTTTGTCATCATTGGTTGTTAAAGTTCAGTGAGTCGGATATTGTTACTTACTAAATTCCTTGTCGTGTTTCAGGGACTCTAGCGAGCGTGTATGCATATGCGTTCTCGGTCTCGTAAGTGAACACTGGATCAAGCTAAGGAAGAAGTTCTAGTCGAGAAAAAAGTTGAAGAAAAAATCTTAGTTGAGAAAGAAGAAGAAGTTCTTATTATAATGGGAGAACTAGAAGCGAATCCAAAGGCTTTGATGGATTACTCTCAACCTAAGATCAATGATATTCGGTCTAGTATTGTTTGACCAGCCATCTCGGCTAACAAAGGAGACGATGCCCGATTGTGGTAACGTCGATTATGTTAGGATTGTGATTGTTGATTATGGTGACGTCGATTATGTTTCGACGGGTAGTCCAATAAACAAAGGAGACGCTGCCTGATTTTTCGGGAAAATAATTCCAAAAATTCGGGAACGTATCCTGTAAAATATTGGGAATATTAGTCGAATGTATATAACTATATAATTACAAATATAACTATTTTACAATAGTTCTTGCGTGTTGTGATAAATGTATTGTAAAAATTCATCAACCCTATCTTCTGAAACGATAGTTATTCGTAATTATCGAAAAAGATTATTGAACCAAGTTGTGAATACGAACCTGATCTGTTATGTTAGTAATACGAATAATTACAAGTCGGGTTTTGTTAACGTATGGGTAGATTGTTAGCGAGGATAAGTCAAGCATAACTGGATGTCTAATATAGTTCGACTCTGTAGTATCTAATCGGAAGGCGTGAAAGTTGACGTCGGACTAAAGTTAACCTAGTTATCAGTCAATAAGCTCAGCAAGGTTCCAAGCAAAAAACCTGAGCATTGAAGTCAGATCCAAAATAGTCTGTTAATTAGGCGAAAAGGACCGAACGTCCAAGTCGATCCAAAAATCAGTCAATGTTAGTTGTAAAGCTCTGCAAGGCAAATAACCCTGAACAAATCTTTTACGATTCAGTATATATAAATAACTGCTGATTTAAATTATGATGGAACATAATGTTTTAATTTACGTATCCCCCGTATTTGAAAACGTCTTATTAAAAATTATGTTTTGGGGAAAAGTAACTTTTGAAAATACCTATCTCTAAAATTGTGAATAAAATTGGAAAGGTTTTGGAAAGTGGGATGTGATATAATTAATTTAAAAAGAGATAGGTATAAGTGGTTTTGGAAACTGGATAAAAAAGATCAGATATTGGATTGTTGCGTAAGAGACCCGTAACGGCCCAACGGGTTTGCATAAGTGGCTAAGTCGGTTGCGCGCCCTATTTGAACCGCTTAGTCCAGCGTGACAGAGACCTAGCTAGTCTTTGAGTTTCGGAACAGGTTTGTGGTGGGATAGACTGATCAGTTGTCCCTAGGATTCGTCCAATATATATCTGATTATGGTTTGTGGTTCCAGTAATGGAACAAATGATTTTGTGGTTCATGTAAGGGAACAGATGATTTGAAAATGAAAATAGCATGCTAAAATTGGACTCTGGTATTTACACAATACACAACTGATGCTATTTTTTTACAGAGCATGCTAGTTATTGATATCCATTTTATACATGTTTTACTTATTTTATAACGAGTTATGAATTTTGTTCATATAACTATTTTATCATAAATTGTTTTACTTGTTATTCATATAGTGGTACTACTGAGCAATTGATTGTTTACCCTTGTAGAATGTTTTGTGTAAATGTATTGCAGATGCCTAGGAGACTCATCCGTTATAGTCAGGGTAGGGTTCCAGTTCCTTTCTTATCAAGCTCCTCTGAGGTAGTTGTGTCAGACCAAAGTTGGTCTGTTGAGTTGCTGTATTAAGGTAGTATCATTAGGATTGCTGTAATAAGTTGGATTTGTGATAATTGTAACCTAAGTCATACTTAAACCTGGAAAAGATCTTGGTAAAAGGGTTATGTTTATATAATAATATTGAATTAGATTATATTATGTTTGTTATTGTTGTTGGTGGTGACGTCAACTCCTGACCCTTAGGTTGAGGCCGTCACACCTGACCCCCAGTTCCATCGGACCTAAGTGCTGCAACATAGCAACTACGGATCATTTTTTGATCTCCTTTCGCCTCTCCAACACCGTTTCTAGTTGGGAACTTCAGTACCATATGGTAGGTTGAAGGGACAGCCTTAAACGTATGGATCCCTTTTCTACCCATGATGGCATTATAAGTAGAGACTGCCTTAACAACTTGAAAGTTCATCATCTATGTGGCCTTCCTGGGCTCTTCCCCAATAGTTACGGGAAGTTTTATTGCTCCTTCGACTTTGCATTCCACATGGTTAAACCCGTAGATGGGTGCGTCAGATGGAGTTAGTTGAGAATCTTTGTAGCCAATCGTTATGAATGTGTCATGAAAAAGAATATCCACGGAAGCTCCATTTTCCACTAGGACCCTCATAACAGGATAATTTCCAATTACCGAAGTGATAACCAGAGGATCATCCTGAGGAAATTTCAAACCTTCAAGGTCTGGGTCACCAAATTCAAGCGTCATCTCTGACTTGGAGCGCTTAGATGGTTCTCCAACTATGCTCATCACCTCTCTCGCATAAGCTTTTCGAGAGTTCCTTGTAGTCCCAGTTGTTGTAGGACTTTCTGAGATTATGTTGATTACTGGCGGGGTTGTGGGTTGCGATCTCTGTCATTACCCCTTCGATCTTCGTCTCTTCGTTCATTGTCTCTTTTTTGGCCTCCAGCCTCTTCACCCTTGGTGAAACGTCCGAATTTTTCCCTTCGGATCAAATACTCAATCTCGATCTTAAGTTATCTACAGTCATCCGTATCATGACCAACATCTTTGTGGTACCTGCAGTATCGACTCTTGTCCCTGTTCTCGGGGTCTCCCCTTAGTGACTTCGGCCATTTTAACTCTTTGTCCTTCTCAATTTCCATAAGGATTTGGCTCCTTGTAGTATTCAACCTTGCATATTCAGTGAATCTTGGTTGCTAATTCTTCTTAGAAGAGGAGGAGTTAGAGCTTTTTCCAATTCGAGAATACTTGTCCTTGGCATCGTACTCCTGATCCGTCTTCCGCTTCTTGTTTCTAGCAGGCTCATTACTCACAGCTGTATTCTTTACACTTTCCTCCACCTTGATATACTTTTCGGCCCTATCCTGGAGCTGCAACATGCTTTCAGGAGGGCATTTGGCCATGGACATCTTAAAAAAATCATCTCTAGTCCCTTGCTGTAGGTCTATCATAGCTACCTTATCGTCAAGATCAGGGACCTTCAAAGTCTCCTTCGTGAATCGGTTCAGGTAGTCTCTCAGGGACTCCTTTTCCCCGTGGACTATGCCCATAAGGGAAGTTGAACTCTTCTCGTGTACTCTTCTCGGGCCTTTCTTGTGTACTATGCCCAAGGGTGCTAGTGGACTATGCAGACGATTATACCACCTTTGAACCATACCTGATAGGGTTTGAGCAAAGGCCCGACACTTAATAGCGTCGTTCACGGGCTATAGCAACAGGGCATTAGAGAACGTCTTACATGATTAGGATGGTCGCCAGTACCATCGTATGCTTTGATGGTGGGCATCTTAAACTTTCTTGAGATGAGGGCATTCATTATCTCGTCAGTGAATGATGGGTTTGGATCATCAGGATCTCCTAAGGGCATAAGATCACTTGGATCAGCCCTAGGGGCAACAGCCCTTCTCGGTATTGGACCATCCAGGTCTATGATTGGAGGAAGATCTATTTGCCTCGCAGCAAGTGGAGGTCTTGGAGGTCAGGTGCACCTCCAGGTCGCGCTTCAGCCTTTGGATCTCAGCTTCATGAGCCCTGATCCTCTCCTAGACATCTTGGGGATTCGTCCATTGAGTGCTCCTGGGCCGTTGGTTGGTACTAGGCATTGTCTCTTTACCAGTACGCCTCCTCCATGGAGCAACCTCGTCATCCGGTAATTCGTAGTCTCTATCAGAATAGGGTCCAGAAAAATTTCGATCCTCTGGGATAGGAACCAAGCCACGTATGTATTGGGGCGTCCGCCCTTGTGCTTCACTCCGATTGAAGTGTCCACTTCCTCCGGCCTCAGGGAATAGAGGCATCCCATAAGGGGGTTAGTGGTCACTATCGTCGAGTACTCATACCCAACAGGTTGAGGGTTCACAGGTGCATGTAGCTGCTAAAATTGGGGATTTGTCCCTTGAGGAGCCGCGAAATTCATCCCTTGTGGTTGAGCCTCAGTTGCCCCTACCAGGGTTCCTCCTTGGGTGGAGGCATAGGTTGAGTGCGGTGGTACCTCTACCACCGATGCTATTGTTCGTGATGGGACATAATTTCTTGTTCTACTATTGTTTCTGCTTCGTGCGTTCACCATGGTTGTTGTAGTTTTCCCACATATGGTGCCAAATATTGTGAAATAAAAACTAGAGTGCGTTCGTAATTAATGCTAGGGTTTTTGAGCTTCAAGCTTTAATGGATGCTCCCGCGTTCGGGACTATCGGTCCTTGCAAGATGCCTATGTATCTCTGTGTAATAGAGAATCAAGCCAAAAATATAGTTCTAGGTTGACGGGTAGAGCCCTTTATATAGAGGTGAGTCTACGGTTAGACTTGTGTTGGAAGACTTGGTGGACAAGTCTCCAACTTAGATGGCGATTAGGAGTCCTTTAAGGGAAGGAACTCCAGAACCTTCTGTGTAGGACTTTGAGTCCGTTTAGGACACATGCCTCTTCTCTTCCAGCCGTATTGGGCCTAGTCCGTGAACAACTTGTGTTCGTGGACCTTGACGACCTCTGATGGTGGGCCTTGTCTACCTGGGTTCTCTTGAGTCTGCTACGAGCTCAGATCAGACAGGTCTGTACTATACTTCAGACAATAAGCCCACGTGTAATTAATGTGACTTTTAACGTATTTTTAGGATGTATTTTCTATCTATATAAACTTCATTATTTTTATTTTAATATTTTATTAATTAAATTTGTTAAAAAGAACAAGTATGTCTAATTAATATTTGTAAATATATATCTTTAATTAAATTACTATTTATAATAATTAGGTATGTGAAATTCTATAAACTCGTGAGTACTCCGGCCCCCGGCCTCTATCCATAAGGTTTCACCTCCTCAACTCAAGTTGCAAATTCTTTAATGTCCCATTTGGGAATATTTTTAAGAATTTTACTCTCAAATTTTTTTGAAAAATTCTCCAGAATTTTTTTTGAGAAAATTTCTAATGAATTTGTTCGAGAAAATTTCTCCAAATTTTCTCTAAGAATTCTCCTGCTTGAGAAAATTTCTCGAGGAATTCTCGGGAAAATTTTTAAAGAAATTTATTCGTAAATTTCTCGGGAAATATTTTAAATAAAATTTTTCTAAAAATGTTTTGAAAAATATGTGGAAATTCTTTTCGAGAAAATTTATCGGAAAATTTCTCTTTTCTCGAAATTTTACCGGAAAATTCCTCGAAAAATTTTAGGAAAATTTCTCGAAAATTTCTCGTAAATTTCTTGGAATGTTCTCGCAAGATTTTTGAAGAAATTATTGGGAAAGTTTTTTGAGAAATTTTTTCGGAAAATGTTACCGGAAAATTTCGAAAAATTCTCTGTAATTTTTTCGAGAAAATATCTCGGAAATATTTCAAGAAAATATCTCGAAAATATTTCAAGAAAATTTCTCGAGAATCTTTTGGGAAAAACTTCTCAGAATTCCTAATATTTCTTTTTAACATTTTTGCAAAAAATATTACAGGATTTTCTCTGAAAATAGTTATAATTCTTTAAATTTCAAATTTAGAATTTGAAAACCAAATATTTCCGAACAATGAATTTGAATTTTAAATTCTGAATTTCAAATACTATTTAAAATTCTTGATTTGAAATAAAATATATGTTCCCAAACACCTAAGATGATTATTGGCTGTTTCAATTTCTAACCCATCGATGGATCAGTCAATCCAAAAAGTCTATGTCCGTCAACAATGTTTGTCATTTTCATAGGTATTTGGAAAATAGTATATCATTCCCACAAAAGTAGTCAAATATTGAAACCATAATTTAGGAAGACATTTTTCGACCGACCTTTCAAGAAGGATAATGCAAGGGATTATTTTTTAATTTACTTTCGTTGTAAGAATAAATTAATTCGGTAACAATATATTCGAGAATATAAAATTTCTTATAAACCTGTGCCTGTGTATGATTTAAATTGTAAACTGTTCAAATCTCAAATATAACATTCTCATTTGATTGATGATAATTTGGTGATGGATTACGTCCATCCTAGTTCTTCTGTGACGTTGAATTATCAATTTGTTGTCCATATCAAGCCATCATCCATTGAGCAAATACACTTTCACCCCAAACTTAACGGGCTTAGTCAAGCGGGCTTTTAATACCAACAACTATATCTTCCTTTATCATTTATTTTAGACTTAATTGTACTATGATGGCCTGATTTATATTTTTTTAGCACAAAAATGGCTAAAATATAAAGTTAAGCGCCCGCATGACACAACTTAAATTTTTTTAACCATCGATTGCATTCCGTCAATCTCATTAACGGACGTTATATAACTTCACAGTTTAAAGTACTGACTAGGGGTAAAAATGTAAAATTGAACATTGTACTCATATAACCCCTCTATTATTGTCTCTCCCTCCTAAACTAACCCTTAATTCCCCCCAAAAATCGATCACACAAAATCCTAAAACTAACTAAACTGTAGAAACCATGGAGACGAAATTGGAGCAAGATGTCGTGGAAACTAAGGCCCAAGCAAGATGAAGAAGCATTCAAACCCTACCAATGTCCACAATATATAAGTATGTACTTTTTCTCTATTTGCATGCGATGTTTATGTATAATTAGGGGGTTTTTAACAAGATGTCATCATAGTGGGGGGTTTTGCTTAGTAAGATTTGTAATGTTTATGTATAATTTGAGGGTTTTGCTTAATAAGATACCAATGTCTTTTTTGTTAGTTATTTTCCTAGTGTTTTATAGTGTCCTTTTTTGTTTACTGTATAACTATGAATTATGTTGATGCTGTGTTGATTATCTTGTTTGCTAGTGTTGTAAAGTGTAATTTATAATTTATTGTTAGTTATTCGTGTTTTTAAAGTGTAATTTAGTTATCCCAAATTAGCTAGTTAATTTAAGTAAATGGGTTTATTTCTCAGATGCCGAGCTTTTTACAATTAAAATGTTTTATGATGGTAAAATGGAGGAAAATCCTAAGAGATATAATGGAGGTTCTGTGGTTTATGTCGACTTCTGTGATTCTGATGCTGTTAGTCTTGTAGAGATCAATAGTATGTTGATTGAAAGTGGATCGAGCGGAAGTTTTTATCAGTTGTGGTATAGGATTCCAGGAACTACAATGGAGCACGGTTTATTTGAGTTATAAAGTGATGATGATCTCATGGTAATGTGCACATTGATAAATAACAAAGATAGGCCAAGGACTAATAAGTATGTAGAATTGTTTTTTACTAAATCATATGTTGCACTAAGGCAAGACTGTGATGGTACTACATCAAAGACTGCATATGAAGAAGAAATTTTTATGGAGAACCCATTTCCCAATTCAACACAGGATGACTATGAGCTGGAACAACAAATGCTTGAACTTGAGGGTCTGTATAAGGATTTCTCTGATCAAGATGAATGTGATGAGGAATATGAGTATGGTGGTGATCAATCAGATAGTGATGATGAAAGTTTCCACTCAGATGCTAGCAACAAAGATGACAGTGATGATGACCTATTGTTTGATCAACATATTGACAGGACTGTGTATGAAGATGAGGATGAAGACATCCATGAGGACCCTCAGAAAGATGACAACACACAGAGTGATGAGGATTCTGTTTATGCAGGGAGTGATGAAGAAAGGATGGCACAAAATTCAATTGATGAGGATGAGCCTAGTTTCCCAGTTTTTAATGAAGAGGTTGACATGGAAAAACCAGTTTTTTTGCCTGGTATGTTGTTTAAGAGCTCTGCAATATTCAGAAAAGCTGTGAGAAATCATGCTATAATGGAAAGGAGGCCAGTGGAATTGGTGACTAATTATGGTAGGAAAGTTAAGTATGTTTACCAGAAACCTTGTCCCTGGACAGGTTATGCGTCCCCCTTTAACAAGACATCAACATACCAGATAAGGTCCATAATCAAGAGGCATACCTGCATGCCCACTTTTAAGCAAAAACAAATTAACTCTACCTGGCTGGCTGCACATTATGAAAAGGAAATCAGAATGAATCCTAGTTGGCCTGTTTCTGAATTTTAAAAGAAGATTTTTAATGACTTGAAGTGTGAGGTGTCAAAGTATGCAGTGTATAGAGCCAAGAAAAGAGCTTTGATCAAGATCAATGGGACTGCTGCAACACAATATGCTCAGGTGTGGGACTATGCTTATGAATTAAAAAGGGTGCTTCCTGAGACAACAGTTAAAGTTCTTACTGAAGATCCAGTATCTGGGACAGATAGGGGTAGGTTCATGAGATTGTATGTATGTTTGGGCCCACTAAAAAAAGACATTCACCCAGTTCTGTAGGCACCTTGTTGAACTAGATGGGTGCCATCTCAAGGGACCCTATGGTGGCCAGTTATTAGCTGCAGTTGGGGTAGATGCCAATGATAGCATGTACCCCATTGCATGGGCTGTGGTTGAATCGAAAACCACTGAATCTTGGACATGGTTCTTGGAATTACTGACTCATGACTTGAAGATCCAAGTTGATGCTGAGTGGACCTTCATCTCTGATAGACAGAATGTGTGTGCATAAATATGCAAGTTTATTACCTTGCACTTCTATAAAAATGTCTATATTAATATGTTTTTACTTATTTGATAGGGGCTTATAAATGCTTTGGAGGCCATAGTACCAAATGCAGAACACAGATTTTGTGTTATGTATTTGTACCAAAATATGCATAAGGAGTTTAAGGGCATAGCATTAAGACAACTTCTCTGGAAAGCTGCTAGGGCATCAACAGATTGGGAGTTTAATCTCCACATGAACAGGATGAAGGAGGTACCTTATACATTTTTCAATTAAGTTCAATTAAGTTCAATTAGGTGCAATTAAGTTCAATTATGTTCAATTATGTTCAATTATGTTCAATTATGTTCAGTTTTAGTTGCTTGTAACTTGTTCAATTATGTTCACAGATTGCACCAAAATGTCATGACTGGCTCATTGCAAAACCCAAAACACAGGGACAAGAGCTGCTTTTAGAACAAATGTTCACAGTGATATGTTTGTTAACAATCACTGTGAAGTATTTAATAGCAGTATCAGGAAGTACAGAGACTTACCTATCATCACTATGTTTAGGGAGCTGCATAAATCAGTTATGAAGGGGATTCAAGTTAGAAGAGACAAATTAGCAGCCAAGGACACTGTGATATGCCCTAGTGCACTAGAAAAACTTGACAAGTATGTGGCTCTATCTTGTATCTTTCCTGCATCAAAATTAAGATTACTATTATGGAATGCACTCAATGTAGACCATAATCTATAGATGGGATAAAAATGAGAATTTTATGCTTATTTAAAATTTAAAATTTAAAATTAATATTTAAGTATAACTGTTGTCCTATCTTTAAATGTCCTAGGTCAATACAGTATATTGGTAATTGTGTTGTGTCCTGGTCTGGAGGCACCACATACTTAGTCACTTGTACAGATGGTGGCCATGAGTTAGTTGTTGATTTGGAGAAAAAAAGTTGCACTTGCAGAAAATGGAATCTGACTGGGATTCCTTGCTATCATGCTTGTGCATGCATAGCCATTAGGAATGATCCTTGGGAGAATCACATGCATGAATGCTACAGCAAGGACATGTACATGAAGGTAATTGATAGATTTTCTTGCATACAGTTTCCTTTATTTTTGCTACATATAGAATTTGCTTTTTACACTCTAACAACCAAATCAAATTGGTTTCTTTCAAACAGTTATACAGCTGTTTATTGGAGCCAATTGTGAGTCCTGAATTTTGGGAACAAGCCTCTGAGCCAAGGCCTTTGCCTCCAGCTGTGAAGACACCAGCAGGAAGACCAAAAAAAAAGAGAAACACCAGAAATGATATTTCTGAAGATTCCACTAAACTCAGCAAGGCTGGGACAATTGTTAATTGTACCTACTATAAGGCAAGGGGTCATAACACTAGGACTTGTCCTGCCAAGGTACTTATCTTGTAATTCATATATATGGTACTTATATGGTTATAAGTCAACAACCCTAATGGTCTGTTATCTTCTAATTATAGAAAAATGATGCCATTAAAAAAGCTGCAGAACAGGGTATGGTGCCTAACATTGCTAAGACTACTTGTTTATGCAAAACATGCAACCAGCCAGGGCATAATTCAAGGACCTGTGCACCAGAAGGTAAGGCTTACTTAAAATCAACTTAAATACATTAGGTTTAAACACAGACCTACTTATAATGCATTTTCCTATGTAGAAACAGCAACAACATCAAAATACCATCCCCGAGATGATGCATCAGCATGAGAATGATAGACAAGCTGGTGACACTCAAGCAAGTTCAACATCTGCCTTTGCTCACCAGGCCAGGAAGGAAACTCTAAAGAGAAAGAGATGAATTAATGGGAGACGTGATCTTTGTTCTATGTTTTTTTGTTGGCCTTGACAAGAAACTTTGTTTTTAGATCTAATATTGGTGACTATATTTATGGCACTTGATCTTTTTTCTTGGGGATATAGGTGTGCAGTTTTAAGACACTATTTTTGCAAGTCATATGGTTGTTGGCGTATGTAATAGCTAGAATTAATGGCTCCAAGCCTTACAAACTTGTCACTAGATGCTACTATATACTATTTTGTGGCCAACATGTACTATGACCGAAATTGTGAATGATGCTAATGGAATGATATCAATCAAGCCTTTTCTGCGTTCATAAAAAGTGTGTATGTTTATCTTTTAGTGCACATAACTACAAGTTAACAATTGCAAGTATTCACATCTGCAATAACATTAATCAAACATCTGATTTTACATATTCAACATGAGGAATATTACAAACTAACATAAAGCATAATAACAATAATAAAAACAGAAAGCTAATCTTCCATCTTCTAGCCTCCAGTTTCACCCTCTCCACTTCCATAACCAGATTCCTACACCTTACGCACCCATTCACCCACCTGAAAAAATCACAGCCACAACTGCCTAGACCACACCCAGCAAACTTACGACCTGCATTTACATCCGTGCGAGCAATCCTTTCCACGGCCCAATTTCCACAATAACACTTATATGTCATGATTTTATGCTGAAAGCTAGTAATTTGTAAGAGTTTGAGTATCTTTTATCTTCTTCAAGTTTAGAAATTTACTGTATGTGTAATATATAGACACATGTCCATAGTGCAGAAAGTAGTCGTTGCAATATTTTAATCCTGTTATACTCCTGGCGAGTTAACGTCTGTTTGTGAATTCTGACGAAAAGCAATCGATTGTTAAAAATATTAAAGTTTGGTCATGCGAGCGCTTAACTTTATATTTTAGTCATTTTTGTGCTAAAAAATTATAACTCAGGCCATCATAGTGCAATTAAGTCTTTATTTTATATTTTTCATGTTGCTACGTTAATAGTTTCTTCTCAAAATCACTCCATAGTCTTATTTGAAAATTATTATAAATAAAGAAATATTATAACGAGCAAAATGGATTTAAAAATTTGAATTCCTCTTATTTTACATCATCAAATCTACTACGTATCCAATTTCTATTTTTAAGGTTTATATACAGTTCATTTTTTCTGATAAAAAATACCAAGTCACATTTTATTAATAATTAATAATGAGTTTTTAATTAATCCGCTTCCTGGGCCGGGCTAATATAACTATTACAAACAATCCACAAATGGGCCATAAACCATCTCTTCAAGCCCACTCCACTAGTTTAGTCGCCCTCTATACACACACATCTACATACACAGCAAGCCGGTACGATTCCCCTAAAATATTCAATTCAAATTCAAAATTCACACACTTGACACATTTCTCAAAATTTTAGCGCCAATTTTCACACACAAAACACACACTGCACAGTTTTCGAGATGTCAGCAGCGAAAGGAAGCTCGAAGAAGAAGAGATCGTCGGAGGCAATAGAGCCTTCGAAATCGCTCAAGCAGCGAGTGATTGTCGATGACGACGATGATTTCGGTCCTGAGTTCTCCAAGTAAGTTTGATTTATCTTCGTCTTCTGTTTATGTGTGTGTTTGTTGTGAGATCTGTGCGAGTTTGATGATCTAATATGAGTAAATGTTTGAAAATTGTAGTGATATTAAAGGAATCATGACGGCGTTGCAGCAGATCAAAGAGAAAGCTCAGAAAGACGGTCAGAAGAAGAACGAAGAAACTATCTCCAGGTCTCTCTCTCTCTCTCTCTCTAGTTGATTACTGATTCTATTTTTCATGTCGAATTTAATTTGAGTAATTTGTGCATTTCCTCTCTCGCTTGATTTGTTTATAGAATTTTTTAGATATTACTGTTCTGAATTGTTCAATTTGGACAGTTTTGTGTATTTGTGTGTGCGCCTGTGTGTTGTTTAAGGATTCGGTAGTTTAATAGATATTTTAATTATCTGTTGGTTACAGATTTTCTGTTAAGATACTAGTACTCTCTATCCTTCGATGTGTACATTTGTGCACTTTCGTGTTGGTGCACGGATTGTGTTGATTAATGAAATAATTCTATTTGCAGTCTGACGTATTTGCATTTGATCTACAGAAATTTTTGTGTGTGACTGCATAGGTTTGACTCTGAATGTTTATGAAACTCAGTCTCGTGTTTTGAGTGATTAATTTCTGATTACTTTGGGATTTTATTGAAATTGTCCACAAACACGTGTGTTTAAGGATTAGCTTAACTAGTTAACTCTGTGGTACTGAACCTAGTTTTGTCTATATGATGAACTTGGCTGTTGTTACTTACTAGTACTCTGTATTTTTTAAGTGTATAGCTGTGAGTGTGTGACGCGCGTGTCTTTGTGTTGCTATTGTGTGTAAAACTGTTAAAGATCTACTGCTTGTGTTTATAGCTTGTTATTTGTTTATTAGAGCCACCTATCAACATTGTTGGATATGAAATATTTTGTAGCTATTGCAGCCTTACTATACTGCATATGGTTTTATATTAATATATACAACTAAGAGTGATACTATTCAGCTGTAGGCACAATTACAGTGACCAGATTTTTTTGATCTTGTTTATTATAGCTTCATTCTCAATGGTGTTGTTGGGTGCATCAGTACATGTTATGTCTATCTGTGATTATGTGTTCATCTTCATCTGACTGAAGTGATAATCATGATACATGAATTAGATTACAGCAATGTTACTTGCAGAACTCGTAATCATCTTGCTTTTTAGGTTGACAGTTCTGCAGCATTTTGATTCTACATTCCCATGGGATGCTTGCTTGCTTTCTATAAGATGCTATTATTATTTTGTAACGAAATCATTATTGCAAGAATGTGTGATTTATCTGTTGTGGCATTTGAAACAGGTGGCTTATGTTTGGACAATTTTTTTGCAATTTATCTGATGAACTGTTTACTGACTGTTAATAAATGTCTTCCTGACAGTGTATCTTCGGATATTAAAGCAAGGATTGATGAACTGAAGTCAAAAATAGAAAAGGAAAGGTGATAAAGAATTAAGTATCACGTGCACTTAAATTTAAGCAGTTCTTTTCACATTTTTCCTCTAATAAGTGCTTCTTCCTTTCTTTTGTCAGGCAAAGCTTTGGCAAGGCCCTGTCAAAGAGCTCAAAAGAGGTTTGCAAATGGCGATGGTAGTTTTGTATACCTACTTGCTGCTTTGGTTAAATATGCTTCTGATTTCTTTTGCAGTGTGAAAACTTGCTGAAGAGTGAGGCTGCTAAGTTTCAAGCCCTTTGTGAGAAATTCACCAAAGAGAAAGCTGCACATGTCCAGGCTCTACAAGGTACATCTTATTAGTTTGGTATCCTTATGATCTTGATACATCCACAGCCCAAAAAAGAAACGAATAATGAGTTAGTGTAAATGTAAATCATGACAGCTTGCAATAGGTTTATTAGTAACTTTAGCAATATTTCCTAAGCACTTCCATTATCATCTTATAAAAATGCATGTGAGTAAAATCATTCAGTTGTTTACTAATAGAAATGGATAATCTAGGATGCAGTGCGGGTTAGTATCATCAAGTTGTTCACTAATAGAAGTGGATAATATCCTATACATATACCATTTATGAAGATACTGGTGTTGTGTGCCAAAATACATGTTAGTGAAGCAGGTCTTTCTTATTTTACATGCCTTGCCTTGCTGGATTCCATGATGCCATTTTTTGCGCACTAACATAAGCATGATACTGTTAAGAGTGTAGAATAGATTACTTTTTTTAGTACCCTGATTGGAGCAAAACTAGGTACTACGCAACTATTCTACTACGGATCTTATCGACCTATTTTTTTGCCAAGTTGTATCTATTTAAATTTTATATATGTATTGCAGATACCTTTTCCAAATATGAAGAAGAGATGGAAAAGCTATTCAATCGATATGAGCAACAGCGTGAGAAGCTTGGCTCCCCTGACTTCATGTTAACAACTATAGTCAATTTATTTTTTTTTGTAATGGGTTTCAGGAAAGAAGGAGAAGAGTTTGATAGCAGAACACGAGAAAGTGTGCGCCAACAAAATTGCTGAACTCGAAGAATCGCTTAAAAAGAAGAAACAGGTAACCACACACACACTCACATACAGACGCACACATTTGCCAGCAGCAACATCAATTAAGTATACAATCTTCTCTGCTTTACAGGATGACAAAACGTTCAGCATTTTAAGAAAGACTCTAGGATCCTTTCTCGAACCTGAATCAGATGATGACTTCCCAGCTGATGACTGAAAGCTTGAAGGAAATTCCAGGAACATATTGATAAACGTGTTTCATACCAAATACCAAGTATATCAGACCCTCACACTTTAGATGATCAATTTATGTTTGTAACTCAGTAGCAGAATTGTTGGCTTTTCTTAATCCTCTGATTTCAGAGTTCGTTTGGATAACTTCCCATCAGTGCTGTCTTCTGTACTGTAACCAAACGTATATACCTACTAATATATACCAAGTATTAATATCTTCCTATTACTTTATATTCTTGCACAACTTCTGCAGATGCAATTGCTGATTTTATAAGCTTCAGGGTAACATTATTGAGTACTGAACCATTAATCTATTCCAATCACTTTATTGTTTACCAAAGCATAAGCTATCGTTAGAAATTCATAATTAGAATTTCCTAAATTGTCTAGAAAGAATTCTGAATCAAATTTTCGAAATTTCTATTGAACAGTGTGAATGTTTTGTGGTAGTTTATACTTAAGAGAAAAGTGTTAGATTATCATTTGAGGCTCGAAGAGGGGAATACTTGTAATTATAGAGCAACATTTTTGCATTAAAATCCTAAAGAAAGATGTAAAAATTGCATAATTTAACATTCTATTGTCAATATGTGATTGTTTTTTTCTAAAGGGAACATACGTTCTGATAAAATTATTTTGATCTATTTAGGGACCAAGATTCCTAACTATCTAAACCAAGATTTCCTACTATCATGGACTACAATGCTCCATTATCCAGCTTCCAAGCTTATATGCAAAAATAACCATGTTAGTCTAGCGTTTAGAGATTCCTTGACGTCGACCACGGGCCTGCTGTACAGAAAGGGGGGGTCGTCTGTTTTGCGCCTTCATACACACAAAAAAGGAAGTAAAAATAAAACTAATCAGAAACTCAATCCGAAACCATCATAACCTCGTGCATGTGTCAAAGAAATTGTAAAATTACAAACCACAATCTCAGTCACGTGACGGCAAGGTGCGCACTGAACTGCCTTTGCTCCGAACTGGTACATCAGCAGTACTTCACACCCACCGCATTTTACCTGGCCAACTTGATGAGCTGCCAAAGAAATTATATAACAATTAAAAAGATGTCCTGAAGACCTCAGGAAAACAAACAGTTCAGTTGAGCAAAATTTAGTTGATGGCCTTGCTTTCATGCAGTAATGAAATGTATATACTGTATTATGAACAACTTATATCTAGACCTTGGTCTCTGAAACTTTTAAAAAACTATGACTTCTATAAATTACATAGTTTTAGCAAAAAGAGAAAAGAAAAAAGTTAAAATTATATGTGCCTCTGCTGGCTTATGGAGAAGACAGAATTATAAGTACCATGATAGTAAAAATGCATTTCAAGTACACAGAACTCATCACAGTATGTGTTATTTGAGTGTATTTTCTTCTCTAAGAAACTTGGTACTAGTCGGTTATTAAATTAGTTTATAAGTGTAAGAGTCCTGCTGGGATGCTATTGTAAACTGTATAAGTTTTGACAATGAGGTTTACAACATGCAACTAGAATGACACTAAGTTCTGGGAAACATATCACGTCAAGGCAGTAAACTCTACGTTCCTTATTGTCTATCAAACAAGTTGTTCATTCATGTCTAAGTTTGTCCTTCTTAGCATTTTTTACTTACTTCCCCACCAAATCCTTAACTTTAAGTATAATTTGTGCCTCTCTATTTTAACTTCTAAGTGGTTAATATACATAATATTGATATGTTATTATCAATTTAAGTAGACATCATAGAGGATGGTGAATGAGGCAACAGTTGTAGAACAGTTCCAATGGTATATCTCTCACAACAGAAGACAAATTCAACAACAAAATTAATCTCAATTATAAACACTTTTATGATCTAAAAAATGGTTTCTTGCCCCTACCTACAAGAGTTTCCTAAACTGACTTAAATTCTAATAGAGAATTCCTGTTGTATCTGATTAGAAAATGATTATAAAAAGCTACAAATAGACTACAGAACTAATAGATCTAGAATCATATATTTTACTTGGTCAATCCATGTCTCATGGACCTATCCTGCATCACAATGTATTATTTTCAATATATTTTTTAGTGTACATAATCTTTTGAGTACAACTACTTAAAAATGACGGAATTGAAGCTGAACTGATTTGTGAGTTGTGACGGCTAATCTCTAGCCAATACTGGAAACACTAAACTCAAAAATATCTGGTTCCACACATTAACCGGGCAGGAGATACAGACTTATAAAGTGAACAGTTCAGAACCACTCACAATTCACAGCCTCTCTCCTTAACTTTTTAGTCCTGTGAATACTAAAATGTTTTAGATACACCTAATATTTGTTAAATTTTAATTGTGTCAAATTATCTGAGTGCTAATGCAATTCCATATTTTAACAAAGAATTTAGATTCAGGAAAAAGATCAAAAGATATAATTATTTGCCGTTAGCAGTTCAGTCGTTCAGGTTAGATCCCTATGACAAAAAAATTGGTCTTAAGATGTTTATAACGAAATATGGATATCATAGATGCCCATGGAGTATAGCAGTAATCTTATGATGTTTCTATCAATATGTGAATAACTTAAATACATATCTAAGTCTAATGTTTTTATGCACATATTTGAAAGACGGGAAAATGTCAGTTGGATCATTAAGAACTTCGGATAGGTGATTGTCATTTCAGTAAACAGGAAAGGATAAAACCTTCGAGAACAAGGTTGACAGTCTGACAACACGAACATTTTACATATTTAGCTCCTCGTGCATAGCTAAGCAAGCGATGACAGGAACCACACACCATTTGACCCATTTCTGCAAAAGAAAAAAAAATTGCATCTAGAAAATCAGTGTGATGATGACAATGACAGATCGGCCATCCAACCGAATGGTAGAAAATAAATGGCATTTATCATATGCAAATACCATATGCATATGCATTGTTTGAGTTAACACCAGTAAGTAAAAAAATTGACAATATTTACCATAAACATGACTTCAGAAGAAAAAATTGTACATTTCAACAAAGTAGTTAAAAATCACATAAAACAATGATTTCACAAATGAGAAGACATCACAAAGCATTACATTTTAAAAAGAACATAATTATAATGTATTATTAAAATGAAACCATTATTACTTTATATTCTTTTAGGCCTGGAAGTTTATTGATAGGATAACACAGATCATACCGAAAAGCTTACAATTGAGAGCAACATGTAATGCAAACTATTTTCAAGACTACAACCATCAGAAATACTCTTAATTCAGATAGAAGAAAAATACTCTAATTCATTTATTGAATAGGAGCCTCAAAATTGGCGTATCTTTTTCTTAGTGGAACCCGTCAATCATCATCATCTCTGTTCCTTGGTTGGCTTCTCTGTCAGTGAAGTCAAAGTCAATTCTTACCCATTATCAAAATTTGTTTTTTATACAAAAAGGTTCCAATTTTTTATAAAAAAAACGTTATCCTCAATATAACTTAAAACTCTGCATCCAGCAGCATATTAGTAATTGAGCTCAACTACACTCACACCACTACTAGCATACAATAACAACACAGAATTATTAAAAAAAAAAAAGAGAACTCAGCAGCCAAGGAACAAAACATGTAGCATCAAGGATGTTTTTCTTTAATCAGCAAAGCTATTTAAAAAAAAGACATAGATAATCAAATGAACAAGATAGTAAGATGTTGATTAAGGAAACGAAGTTCTTAAATGAGTTATACATTTTCAGATAATAGGATTCATGCAAGTGCGCATGATAATAATTTTTACACTATTTTTAAGACCTTATCTGACTTTTATAGTAATAGTTCTCGAGAAATTAAAGACAATGCATGAAAAAAGTGAATCATTTAGTGAAATAATAAATGTAAATACCCATTAAAGATTCACCTAAATGACTTCCAGATTGTGTTGTTCTAGGAGCTGTTGACAAGGGAGTCTTTGTCGGCATCGGAGACTGTACTTGAGGTGACGGTGGGGGCATAGAATTTGATCCTGGTTGAGACCTTTCTTCTTTGACTTCATGCTGACCATTTCCCATTTTCAGTAGTTGACACACAGAATTTGACATGCTCTTAGGCGTTACTTCTCCAATCTCTTGTTTTATACTCTCTAATTTTGGTAGTGGAGGAGGGCCTAAATGTAAACCATGTGGAGGCTCTTCGCTTTTCAGTGCTTGATGTTCACTACCTGTTCTGCTTTGGGGCAGGGGCACGTGATTCCAGCCAGGCAGTGGTCCTTCATTTATGGTATCTTGTTTTTCAAGCTCGGTTTTCGGTTTTTTAGGAGACGTCAATGCATTCGATGCCTCTTTGATGTCTTGATGTTCACTGCTCATTTTATCTTTCTCTACTGAATGCCACCCAGGTGGGGGCCCTTCTTCGTCTGCACCTTCTAAGAAATTTTGATTTTCAAGCTCAGTTTTGATTTTTGCAGGAGACGCCCGTCCATGTGAGTCCCCTTCTTTGACATCTTGATGTTCACTGTCGATATTATTATTCCCTATCGAGTTCCACCCAGGTGGAGGCCCTTCTGCACCTTCTATAATCATATCTTTTTGAAGCTCTGTTTTTGGTTTTGTCGGAGGCGTCCATCCACATGATACCCCTTCTTTGATGTCTTGCTGCTCACATTTGGTTTTATTTGGCTCTGCTAAATGCCACCCAGGTGGAGGCCCTTCCTCGTCTGCAATCACTTGTTTTATATCTGTATCTGAGCTCACGACAAATTTAGATTTTCTGATTTGAAGAATGATATAATTTCATATACCCCAATACAAGGGAATGCAGCACATAGACGATTTTGTTGTTTTGTTATTTTTTTTGCCAATTATTTTAATCCGTTTTTTTTGCTAAGTTTATATTGCACACATTTTGATTGTACTAATCAATAACTTTATGTAATTCATTTAGCAAAAACACTTTATGTAATTTACTTGAACAATATGATCTCATCAAATCTATTCAAGAAAATAGGCTTTATGCTCAGAAATGCTAGTTATGAAGGTTATAATTGCCACTTAGAGTTGATATTTTCACAGACAAAGTTATGAGCTTAAAGTCACTCCTTTAGTTTTTGTTTTAGTTTTATCAGGTAAATCAGAGAAAATTAAGTAAATTCAGTATTTTACCCATAGTGTTCATACTTTCCCAGACAATCTTAGTTTTACTTTTATTCTATGTTTGATAAAAGAAACTGCAATTTAAAAAAAAACAATGCTTTAATGTTCAAACAGATTTCCTTCTTACAGGTCCTTGATTAGGATGTGCATCATCTCTCTACATATTTAAATTGTAATTATTATCCAAATAAAGAGGCTCAACATTTGGAATGGTACGCCATACAGAACAAGGATGGACTTATTTTTTCAAGCTCCAATGCAACAGAACAAAAGTTCAATCAAAGAGTCCCCTTGGGTTTAGCATTTCCATCAGTATTCAAAATTCTTTTAATGGGGATGTGGACAACCAGATTCACGATACATAACTGAGGTCTGCTTCAACGATTCTATAACATTGAGATAGTATGACTCAGAAAAAAGTAGTAGCTGCATATTGGTATCAAGTCAATACTGATCAATAATACTCCCCCAGCCCCCTCCCCTGCGCGTCCCACTCATTTTGTCCACAATAAAAAAAATCCTCCTTTTACCATTCATATTAACTAGATTGATACTTACCACTTTCCAACTTTGTCCCCACTCAGATATAGATATTAAAAAACCTCAAATATGTTTTACAACATTAATAAAATAAAATGTTGAAGGACAACAAAGGAATCAGAAAATTTATTTTACCATAATTTGGGAATGTGGACAAACACTTAGGTACAAAGAAAAAGAAAATGTGTTCACGATGAGTGCGAAGCAGAAAGACTATATATATATATTCCTTCCGTCCTAAATATATAAGTCACTTGCTTTTTCACGCATTTCAATGCGTTTGGAAGAGGTATTTGTAAATAAATTTTTTTATCATTTAAATCTATAAACATTAATTTTTTGTACAAAATCAAAAATTCGAAGATATATTATTTAGAAGTACCTCCCCTGTTCGTCTTGATTTGCGTGCAGAAAAAAGTGGCTCTACAAAATGCGACGGAGGGAGTATATATTTTAATGCCAAATCTCTGAACACTTGTTGGGTGTCTCATAAACCATAAAGATTTATTACATCTAGTTTTTTCACTTCTCTTCTTACTTGGGGGCCATATACATATATTGAACTATATGGACCATTGCATATGTTTGAACCTTAAATTGACCACCACCTATATAAATTAAACCAAAACACACTTGAATATCTGATACCACAATAATGCACAAATAACAATTAAATTCAGTCGTCCCCTCCATCCTAAACTCTTCCTACTTTAGGGACAGAATCACACCCTTTCATAATGACGATTGAACCAAAAACGCCATACTACAGTGTTTTTCTAGTCAACTTACCAACAGCCTTAAAAGGCTAGAAGTAATCTGAAAACATTGAAAAGATTTTTTTAGGGTAGTAGAAAACTCTTTTTATCATCAAAATAAATTTGAATGTTACAACAGTTTGCTATAGTTTTGGCTCTTAGATTTTGGTACACTAAATATATAGAAATATGGGGCTTCTGGTGATGACTGTGATAGAGTAAAAATTCTTTATTCTTCTGCGCAAGTTGATACTAAGCATGCGCAAGATCCCAGATGGTAACAGCAAAGATGTTAAAGAAATCCAGGATGGCGTGATATACGGTCATATGTTTTTAACTTGGGGCTGTCTTGAAACATCTTAAAGCAAATAAAGTTTGTTATGCTTTTTGACATAAAACCACAAATAATTAAGACGATTTTACAATATTAATTAAAGACAAAAGCAGTAAAACAGTTTGACTGTAAGAGTGAAAGAGAACCGGACTTGATAATAGAATTTATTTAATACAATGAGAGCCAGAAGTTTTTATGCATTATACTTTTCAGTTAACACTAAAAAACTGACATTAATCATGTTACTGTTTAAGCAATAGTAAAGGAAATCTCATGCATTAAAAGGAAAGATAATGAAAAAGACCTGAAATTTGCAATGGGGATGGTGCCATTGGAGAGGTCACGTGAGGTTGTGGTTGAAATATAAAATTCATCCCTGGTTGCGGTACATTATCTTGTTTATATTGTACAATAGGTTGAGGTTGTGGTAGAAGTATAGAATTCATCCCTGGTTGTGGTCCTTCATTACCTTGTTTATACTCCACAATAGGTTGTAGCAGATCAATGGAACTCTTCTCATGCTGGATCCCAATTTCTTCAGCTTCTACAGCTTCTAACTCACTCCTTATTCTAATTTGCGGTGAAAGAAAACCTTGTGACCCGAGCTCAGTCCCTACTTCGATTTCTTTCTTCTCAATCTTAAAATTTTGTTTTGTTGGAGGTATGGAAGGCCACCCAGGTGGAGGTCCATCGTCTTCAATGTCTTGATGCTCGTTCTCTCTTTCTAATTTTGGTACAGACACGAAATGCGAATCCGTTGGCTGTCTTTCTTCCTCAATTCCTTTGTTTTCATGTCCCGATAGTTGTTCCCGTTTCGGCGTGAAGTCCCACCCAGGCGGTGGCCCTTCTTCTTCATCATCAACATCATCCATATTTTCATTCACCACGTTACTTTGTAGTTGAGGAATGACATTCCACCCAGGTGGTGGCCCATCTTCTTCTTCCTCTTCCTGGACCTCTAGTTGTTCAATCCCCATATGTATATCTGCATGCCAACAGTTAAATATTGCAAAGCGTGAGCACCTAATTACTAGAAAAAACAGAAGCACAAGACCACTTTTGTATCCCTGGTACCATAATTAAATCTGACCGGTTCAGTGTATATATGCTATGGTTATTTCAAAGTAGAATCATTACTTTACTTACTAGAGCTGATCACATAATCAATTAAGAAGGCACTCCAATTTAGTTTTAACTCACTTTCATCAAGAATAACCAGATAAAATGGGCATTAATCCAAGTTAACTTTTAACTCTATATCATTTAACTTTTAACAACCAAGTTAAACACTTGACATTAATCCACGGCATAGGGTATGAAAATGGGTGAATGTAGAGGGATATCACGAGCTTCATTCACAAGATCAAGATCAATTAGTAAAAGGTAGTTACCACTACTCTACCATAACTCAATAACAATCCGAAACCTTCACTCAGAGATTCTAGTAAGAGTCCGATCAAGATACAAAAATAATTATTTCATAGCCAATCCAAAGAAAAAACACCCCCCCCCCAATCAAAGACTTTAGAACATATCAATCACCCAATAAATACTATCAAATAATTAATCGGTTTTTTACTTTTACGGGAACAGGCAACAATCACAACCACAAAAAAAAAAAATAGCAGCAAGACACATATCATCAAAAAGCACTCTTAACCAACATTCTAAAGTTTCAATTTTTTATTCAAATACAAAAACTAGAAAACACACACAATGGTTTTTACTTTAGTAGCAGAGGCAACAATTAATAAAAACACAATAAAGTTCCAATCTTTATCACATTATCAAAAAATTGAAACACACACAGTAATTCTTAGTACAAGAAAACAAAAGGGGTTGTTGAAAATAACAAAAAGAAAAACCCCAGATGAAAACTTGTAAGAAACAGAAATAAAAGCAGTAGATATAGATATACGTGTGTGTGTATGTATGTATAGGTGGGGGTACCTTGAGAGGGAGAAAAAGGGAGAGTAGGGGTAGGAGGAGTAGGAGGTCGAGGCTCAGCTTCCACCATTTCCCAATCAGGTGGGCTCCCTTCTTCCACCATTTTTACTGTCAAGCTCAGGACCAGTTTTGATTTACTTATAAGTTCTGCAATAAATATATTTATAATTTTAAAGGACCTTCTGTTGCAGAACGCCGTGTTAATATCCAAAATCGGGAAAATAGAGGAATACATAAATGTAATTTACTTGATTCGTTACCGATCATTTTTTTAAAAAGTTTCGAAATATTGTATATATTATTTTAATTTGTGCGAATTTTGTTATAAAATAAAGTATATATTCTTAGATAATTTAATTAAAATGGGCATCTTATCATGTTTACCATTTTTCTTCGGGTTCTGATAATTTCGGTGATGAAAATATTATGGTTGTATGTGATTTCGGAGTTAAATGTATGTTGATTTTCCTTATAATTTGTGTAGGTTTAATATCTACGGGTGAAAGGTGATTGAATTGTACTCGGAATCGATAATTTTTCAGTACAATTTTGGTGTTCTCATGTAAAAATATCGGTAAATATTGTATTCATTGATTATGTGTTAGTATTCTAACACTCCGTATTCGAAATCCTATTTTATGAGTCAAAAAGTGGATCGTAAATGCCGATCGGTAGGGCTATAATTTATCTTTTGTGTCCATAATAATTTGTGAGAAATTATGGGGATTGTGGGGTGTAAGGTCCCGTAAGACGACTATTTTAAGCTAGAAGGGAGGTTAAATAGCTTAATTACCGATTTAAAAATTGTTATAGCGTTTTAAAATAATTTATCCCTTTTTAAAACTTTACCGAGTGGTTATGCAGTTTATATGTGCGGAAAAATAAAGTGCAAGGAAAGAAAATACCACACGGCGATTTTATCCTCGTTTCGCGATGACGCAACCTCTAATAAATTCGCTCACCCCTACTTCAGTCCCCGAGCTCCTCTCCCAGACCCGGGATTTTTCCTTAAAATAAACTCGCTACATTAGTAGGTGGAGAAGCCTTTACACCCTTACAAGTATTTGTCTTGGTGCGTAAAACAAGGGTCACCACCTCAAAATAAATGTAATACCTACAAAACTTATCTTAGACAATAACTCCCCGCTGTTTCTTCAAAGTTGACGTGAAACCTTTTTGTGGACTTGGCTTCCTTAGCTTTTGTCGGTCTTGGATCTTAGTCATCCGGTCTTAAGTCTGTGGCACCCCAAAATCCGGGGTCAAAGATCTAGGAGGCCACGCCATCTTGAATACTATATAACACATACCTCGTATCACAATATATAAATACTCACACTTTTACGACCCCACACTTATCACACACACACTTATAGGTTATTGTCTTGGAAACGAACCATTCATTACTAGAGTAAATCAATCCACAAAGTGATAATTATTACAACCCAAAAGTAATTAAGTCTTACCGGAGAAATAACCTTTAAGTAAGGCTAGTCCGTCGGCCAAATATTTGTTTCCTATTCATTTTCTTACATAAGTCATAATTATAAATAAGCCGGACTAAAAAATAACTGAAAACCAATCCAGCTTATTCGGTCTACCTGTGGTACAACACCAAACATCCTACGAAACAGCTGGCCGTTTCCTACCCGTTTCCTGGCTGTAAGTCTCATGATAAGCATTTTGATTCACTATTGTGTTTGTGTCAATTTAAGAAAACAAGTGTGAGCTATAATGCCCAGCATAATAATGTATAGTATGAAATGACTGTATGATAAACTCAAGTAAAAATATCATATATGATAATTACATTTTATTCAAAAATAGTTTTCCTTGGTGATACACACCTTCTTTTGAAAACAATTTTTTTAATGAATTTATTATCATGTGAATACCTTAATGGTAAACCCAGCACCTAGGCTTGGGTTACGGTATTGCATCACAATTCCAATTGGAAGAATTAGGACATTCACTGGAGCCCCCGAGATACGATGATCAGTCATATAACGGTAACAGTAACCTTTTCTACATGTAGAGGGACGACTTCCTAACATCCTGGTTGTCACCCAAGCCGCATTCGGTCTTTATATGCTTCGTATGTCCTTCAGTACACGTGGTACCTTCTCATACGGAAAATAAATATGGCAGTCTTCCCAGTCCACGAAGTACTGGATCTCTACCCCTACTTGTCCTTTTAAGAATCCTATCATATACTTGGAATCATCGAACTATATCGAAGTTCCCCAAGCGTTTTGCTTGTTGATAGGCACAGCTTTTACCTCGTATATATATATGTACTTCCGAAAGTTTTCGGAGGAAGTACTAAGGATGTGAGTTGACCGTTGTCAACAGATAAGTAAATAAGGGGGAGTTTCTTTTTAAACTATATTCAAAATATTTAAAATAAGTCGAGATAATATTCTCCGACGATCTGAAATTATTTGAATGATTTTCCAAAAATCAGAAAGTATTTTAATCAAGTTTTATGATTTTTAAATTATAAATAAATCATTTAATAAATAATTAATAATTAAATATTAATCGTTAAATAATTAAACTGTTAATCCCTTATCAATATAGGAAGAATTACAGAAGGGGGGTTGAATGGAATTCTTTATCTTTTTCTTGAAATAAAAATGTTCAACTCGATTATAGATATATCTGTTTTGATTAGCACAATGCGGAATATAAACTTTAATGAATCAAAACAAGAGTAATTCAAAAACAAGAGTCTTTAAAAACTTTCTGGTGGATTTAAACAATTCCACCAGAGATATATATATTAATATATCGAGAGAACTCTGTGTGCAGAAATGCTCACAGCTGCTTTTACAAGATAGAACAACTAAGAACACAGGAAATGCTAAAGATAGTGCTTACAAAGATTTCTCTGTGTTTGTTTCTAAGCTAACTTAGTTTTCTTAGTTATTTTATATTTGCTACTCTCTTGGTTTATATATATTACCAAGATTACAAAGTCAAAAGAACTGAATAAATATAAAATCTAACAGTCTTGATCTTTGCTGCTTTTCGTCCTCTATGACCCAGTTAATAGGCTTCCACAGTGTTTGTATCCAATCTCGACGGCTGTGTGTCAGCTTTCACAGTTCAACTGATGTTTGAATCTTGATATTATCATCCGTCGACTTTCAGATCATCCGTCGATGACTTACTTGATCATCCGTCGACTGCTATTTTGAACATCCGTTGGAAGTCATTTGATCATCCGTCGAAGCTTTGTTAAGCATCCGTTGATAGCTATTTTGGCACTTGACTTCATTTCACTTATACAGAATTACAAGACATTGCTTATGTACAGTTAATCAACCTATTCTGCATATCTAGTTAAAGTCAACATGACTTATATGCTACTACAGATTCTATACAAAGGTGCATACAACACTGTGCTACAAACTTATCATTATATAAGCTACTCACTCGATGGATAATAAATTACTCATCCGTCGATACTCAAACTGAGTTATCCGTCGGGACTATAATTCTTATCCGTCGAGTGCTACATTATTTCACTAAGTAAAATCTACTTAGATGTTTTGTTTAGGTAATCATCAAGTGCACAACATATTCACAATAATCTCCCCCAATTTATGTCTACTGGAATTGTAGCCATAAATTAAGAGACACTTGATGATAACAAAACATCCTAAACATATATCTTTAAAGATAAGTAGATAAAACTGAAAGTGCTTCAATTTAAACAAGGTATACAAGGTTTGGCTCACAGTCAATTCAAGATGCTCCTCTAGCCTGAGCAGATTTTTCTAGTTTCTTGAAGGTCTGGATCTTCTTCCAAGCTTTCTGTTGTTTTCTTCAATTTGATTCTGGAGCTGTCTGTGGAATTCTAATTCATCAGATTCTGAGAGATCTAATATTTCTTGCATTTCCAAAAGAGTCTCATTGCTAGAGATACTCAATTGGTCTTCTAGTCTGAAGAATCTTCTCACACCCTTGTCATCCATGAATTCCATCAGCCAGTAGGGCCTTAGATGCACTCTTCTCCCTGTGTATGGGATGATAAGAGTTTTGGGTAGTGCATCTTTGGCTCTAACACTCCTTAGCTCTTCAATCTTCTTCAATACTAATCTTCTTGCAGTTACATTAAACCCAAAGTTTTTCTTGAAGGATGAATAGACTTTGATCAACACAGCTTGGCTTTCTTGAAGTATCCTGTGAAGAGGCCACTGAATCTCCCTTCCTCCTTTGTACTTGAATACCAACCTTTCAGGTAGGTTTCTGTATGTATCAATTGCCCTTACCTCATCCAGCTCCTCCAGATAAAGGTTTAGGTCTGAAAATTCCTTGATGTCACACAAGTACAAGTAGTCTCCCTTGTTGATCTTGGGTTGAGCTTTGACTACTGCCTTGGATTTGAGAGGTGACAGCTTCACTTTCTTGACTGCCCTTGATTTTGTCCTTCTTTGCTTGGTGAGAATTGGCAAGTTGAAGTCAGGAATTGGTAATTTATCCCACTCTATTGGCTCATCCTTTGGCACAATAGGCTCTCCATGTATGTTCCTGTAGGGGTCCACCACCCTTATGTCTTCAAATACCACAGAGGGCTTTGATGCTTGAGTTTCAGCTTTAGTGGATTCCATTGGAAATTGATCTTCCAATTCCTTGTTAACAATATCCAACTTTCTTTTTGTTCTTTTAGCCAATTCTTTCTTTCTTGGAGATTTCTTCTGTTCTTCAATCTTCTTCTTTGATCCAGTAGCTTGAGTTGGTTGAGAGGGAATTTGTTGAGAAGAGTTCACAGCCTGTAGCTTGGTCAGGATAGCAAACTGTTCTTTCTTTTATTTAGACTTCTTTGCATCTAGAGCAGCTTGCCTCTTTTCCTGCTTCAATCTGGCTTTTTCTTCGTCCTTTGCTTGAGCAAATTGTGGATGTCCAGCTACCACACAAATTTCCTTCCCATTTCTGAATATCTTTGTAATTCTCTCTCTTGAGGCTGAATCAGCTGGATCTTTGTAGAGAATAATAGATCTTGACAGAAGCTTCTTTTCATCAGGCTTGGGTGTCTCATACACAGTATCCATAGGGTTCTTCAAAGATGATTTTGGATAGTTTGCCCTTGGTTTAAGAATCATCTCAACCTTTGTAGTCTTGATGCAGGAAGATTGTCCTTTCTCCAGATAGTTCATGCTCATCTCATTCACATTGATTGGCTTGACAAGAGAGTGATGGATTGCTGACTGATCTGGTTCCTTGACTAATTGAAACTTTCTCTGTATTTCCTCATCAATCTTTTTCCAGTTGATCAGAGTCAACTCTTCTTTATCAGCATCTTTCAAACTTGCTGCTGCTGCATTTATAAGATCTATACCATCTGCAACTGGTGGCTTGGAGATAGTAATTGAAGGTACAATTACTTTGCTGATTTGAACTACAATGTTCTCCCCCTTAGTTGGTCCTTTCTCCCCCTTACTTGATTCTCTCTCCCCCTTTTTGTTATCATCAAGTGAAGGAGTTAGGCCTTGTGCTTTAGCCAGTTGCATGAGAAGATTTGTCTGAGTCTGTTGATTTTGAAGAAGTAGGGCCACTGAATTCTCAATAATTTGAACTCTGGTCTCCAGCTTGGCTCTCTTCTTTTCAGAATCTGATTCTCTTCTCAACCTTTGTAATCAATCATGCATGATACCATATGGCATTAGTGAATCCAGTTTCTCAGAGTTGTATGTTTTTAAGTCAACTATCTCCTTTTTCAATTCATCCACACTGATATTTTGTCCGGAGTGTTGGATCTTCATTAAGTGCAAGGAGTCTAGATGAGCTTTAAGAATAGCCTTGGTACCTGCATCTGAAACTTCCTGAAGGGCTTGCTGAATAGCTGTTACATGTCTTACCAAAGACACCTCAAATTGTCCTGGTGTAAAGTCCTTTGCCCATGCCCATTCAGGTAAACTTAAAGCAGAACTTTGGCCTTCAGCTCCCCCTAAGTTCATGCTTCTATTCAAATAACTAGAGTCATCATCATCAGAATTTACTCCAAATTCTTCAGATGGCTCTCCAGCTTGAGGAGGCATCCTGTTGACAGCAGCTTTATCTCTTTGAAGAGATTCTGTGGTGTGCACTAAGTGTAAAGTCTGCTCTGCCTCCACATTGCCCTGAGCAGCCAACAGTTGATAGGCTGAAACAGGGTGAGTAAAAGTGTCAGCATCCAAGGAAATGTTATCAATTACAGCTTTGTAATGTTGCTGAAATTGTCTTTCCTTTTCAGCATCATCCACAATCATTGACTCACTAGCAATGTCTGGCTCCATCCTTATTGCTCCAGTACCTGCTTTTCTCTCATGTTCTCTCTTTTGTTGCATCAGGGTCTCACCCTGGCTCCCCACCCTCACACCCTTACCTTCACCTACTAAGGTGGGACTCCTCTCACTCACTTTTGCCAATCCTGAATGAATGGATTGCTGAGATTCACTATTTTCCTCTCCTTTTGCCTGGGAGCAACCCAGCCTCTCACTCAATACACTCTCCTCTCTCAGTCCTAAGAGTGATTGTATTACCACCAAATCTTCTGCACTTGAAATTATTGAAGTTTGAAGTTGTGCAGAGACACTCGACGGATAAATGATATCCGTCGGGTGAGGGGTAAAGCTATCCGACGGATAACTGCTGTTAAGCTTATTTGTCGGGATACAATCACTACTCGACGGATGAGCAATATCCATCGAGAGAGTAGAAATGAATGAGGTGGGAAGAGAAACTATTGTTGACTCTGTGTTAATTGAAGTTATTTGAGGCACAGATGTCATAATAGAATCAGAAAGAATTGGAAAGTGAGCCAACAAATCATCTAAAAGATGATGCTCACTTGCACTAGATTTTGGCTTCCCCAACAGAGTTAAAGAAGGGGAATCAAGAATTGAAGTGTTTATCATGTCCACTTCCAGTGAGTTGGTTGGTGAGTATTGTGTTTCAGTGGCTTCTATCAAGAGAGATTTTGGCTGTGACTCCACATTTATTGGAGCCACATCAATCTGAATTTGAGAAGGTGCAGGGACTGTGTCTTTAGCACCAGTTTGCACTAAGTGTGTGTCCTGTGCATCCCCAGTTGTTTTGGATTTCTTCTTTCTAGTGTAAGTTTGGTGTAGGCTTGTGTCCCTAACCCTCTTGGCATGTGCTCTTGGATGAGAGCTTTGTTCAATAGCCACATCCTTTTGGGAGGATACAGCTAGAAATGAGCTTCTGTCCTTTTTAAGCACTGTAGTTTGTTGGGAAACTGCAGTGTGGCTAGGCTGGGATTCACTTATCTCTTCAACCTTATCCTTGGGGTTTCTTTGATGTTCACCCCTTCCCTCACCTATCTTACCCTCCTTCACACTCCCCTCTTTGTGTTTGGTAGGATTTTCAACTGGTACCTTTTGAGAGATACCAGAGGGGGTTTTCTTTGATTTGGATTTAAGAATTGCAGTTGTTTTGGCAGCTTTGGTAGGCAACTGTTTGGTCATTGTCACAGTTGCCATAGCTATGCCTGAAGTCAAAGAAATAGAAGGGATTTGAATAGTTGAGAGTGTAGATGAACTTACCTCACTTACCTGAGGTGCCAGCATTACAGGAAAATAGAACATTGGCACATCCTTGTGATGGTTGGCTCTGTTCAGATCTGCAATGATTCTTCTCTCTTGAACCCAACAAGCTAATTTGTTGGTTGGGTTCTCAAGTACAATCTCTTCACAAAGATGGTTAGCCAAAAGCATAAAAAATCTAGCATAGTAAATATTCTTTCCTCTTTTGGCTAAGTCACCTAGTTTATAACCTAACTCATACACAACCAGATCACTTAAGTTGTAATATTTGTCTGTAACTAGCATGTATAGCATGTTAAGCATGGAAATGTTCACAGAATCAAAATTACTGATTTTTCCAGAAAAGACCTTAGTTACTACATCACACAAGTAACTCCATTCCTTCCTAAGACCTAGTCTTCTAATTTCACTTAGTTTTGCAGTAGGAAGTGCATAATGAATGGAATTTAGCATATTGACAATATCAGTGTCAGTGTGTGGTGCAGTAACATTATCATCAGGAATCTTGAAACATGCTTTTATGACATCACTATTGATACAGAAAACATTACCTTTGATGGTCAGAGTGATGGTTTTGTCAGTAGAGTTGTAGATTGCTGTTGTCCACATCTCCTCAACAACTTCACAATAAATTGTGGGTGATTCCAGCATAGCAAAACTTAACTTGCAGTTCTTCACGAAGTCCATCATCTTATGATAGTCTTCAGATTGCTGAATCCCCTTATTGACCAAGGCAGTGAAGTTGTTCTTCTCATAGATGAACCCGGTCTGTGACATGATCTTTACTACGGGTGCCATTGTTAGGGAAGAAAAGCTTGAAGAGAAAGAGGATTTTTGCTTGAGAGAGAATGAATTAAGACAGTTGAATTTGAGAATGATAAAAGAAAATGATTAGAATGAAATAGGCTTTTATACTTTGCTCAGACTCAACGGATAAAAATAATAAAGAGAAATAAATTACCCAATAGAAACTGCCTAAAATTACCGTTTTAAAATAAACTATAAAAATTCCACCCATTATCCGTCGTGTAATGCTTATAAACTGTAAGTATACTCGATGGATAATGTTCAGGGAATTAACGGTTAAGATTTAGACACTTCGACGGATGAGGATAAAATGTTATCCGTCGAACTTTAAAATATTCCAGAAAAGTAATTGATCTTTATTTACAATTTGTATATCGACGGATGACTCAACCCGATGGATAATGGTCATCCGTCGAAAGACAAATTTTGACTTAGCCAAAATTTCATCCAAGACTAAAAATCAACTAAATTTCTGGCTCCTTTTCAACTTGCAAGAATAATTCAGATAAATTCAAGAGTAATTAAGCATACCTAACTCACTTACCAATCTAGAAAAGGTGGATTCATCCAGTGGCTTGGTAAAAATATCTGCAAGTTGCTTCTCACTTGGAACAAAATGTAACTCTACAGTACCATTCATTACATGTTCCCTTATGAAATGGTACTTGATGTCTATATGCTTTATCCTTGAATGTTGCACTGGATTTTCAGTGATGGCAATTGCACTTGTGTTGTCACAGAAAATAAGAATCCTTTCAACTTGCAAATCATAGTCTAGCAATTGATTTTTCATCCACAAAATCTGTGCACAGCAACTGCCAGCAGCAATATATTCAGCTTCAGCTGTAGAAGTAGAAACTGAATTTTGCTTTTTACTGAACCAGGATACAAGCTTGTCTCCTAGAAATTGACAGGTTCCTGTTGTGCTTTTTCTATCAATTCTGCAACCTGCATAATCTGCATCTGAATAACCAGTTAGATCAAAACCAGAATCTCTAGGATACCAAATGCCAAGGTTTGGTGTTCCTTTGAGATATCTGAAAATTCTTTTAATAGCTATCAAATGAGACTCTCTAGGATCAGCCTGAAATCTAGCACACAAATATGTAGCAAACATTATATCTGGCCTACTGGCTGTTAAGTACAGAAGTGAGCCAACCATGCCTCTATAACTTGAAATATCCACAGACTTTTCAGTAGTGTTTAGTTCAAGTTAGTTGCAGTGGCCATGAGAGTTTTTGCAGATGTGCAATCCATCAGATCAAACTTCTTTAAAAGATCAAAAATATATTTAGTTTGACTAATGAATATTCCATCACTAACTTGCTTAACTTGTATACCAAGAAAGTAAGTTAGTTCTCCCATCATACTCATTTCATACTTGCTTTGCATCAGTTTGGCAAACTTTTTACAAAGTTTTTCATCTGTAGAGCCAAAAATAATATCATCTACATAAATTTGAACAAGTATGCTAGAGCCATTCACATTTCTGAAAAATAAAGTTTTATCTACAGTACCTCTTGTGAAGTGATTTTGCAAAAGGAACTTTGATAAAGTGTCATACCAGGCTCTAGGTGCTTGCTTCAGTCCATAAAGTGCTTTCAATAGATAGTAGACATACTCTGGGAAATTTGGATCTTCAAAGCCAGGAGGTTGACTTACATACACTTCTTCCTCCAAATCTCCATTCAGAAAGGCACTTTTGACATCCATTTGACAGACCTTAAAATTGGCATGGGCTGCATAGGCTAAGAAGATTCTGATGGCTTCAAGTCTTGCAACAGGAGCAAATGTTTCATCAAAATCTATCCCTTCTTGTTGACAATAGCCTTTAGCAACCAATCTTGCTTTGTTCCTTACTACTATGCCATTTTCATCCATCTTGTTTCTGAATACCCATTTGGTGTCTATTGGATTCTTTCCTTTAGGCTTGGGTACCAGCTTCCATACTTTATTCCTTTCAAATTGGTTTAGCTCCTCCTGCATAGCTAAAATCCAATCAGGATCTAATAAGGCTTCTTCTACCTTCTTTGGTTCTTCCTTAGACATGAAGCTGCTGTATAGACATTCTTCTTGAGTTGCTCTCCTGGTTTGAACTCTGGAAGAAACATCACCAATAATCAGTTCAAAGGGGTGATCTTTTGTCCATTTCCTTGGTCGAGGTAGATTAGCCCTAGATGAAGAGACCTCAATGTTGTCTTGATGTGTGATTGAGTTTTGATTGCTAGAAACTCCCCCTGAGTTTGTGGATCTTTGATTTGAAATTGGGGTACTTTCTATGGGTGATCTGCCTTGACTTCCTCCTCCTTTTGATAACCCGACGGATGGTGAATTTTGAGTACCGACGGATGAGGCAGGTTGTCTTCCGACGGATAATACAGATTGCCTTTCGACGGATGAAGCATTATGTAACTCGATGGATGTTGAGTTTTGTGCTTCATTTGTAGTAAATTTGTCTGCATTATCCTTAGACACTATTTCTTGATCACTTTCATCATCACTTTCATCATCACTTTCTTCACTGACCATCTCAACATTGTCGAATTTGAGGCTCTCATGGTAATCTCCATCTTTTAGTCCTTCAATCTTTTTATCATCAAACACAACATGTATAGATTCAACAACAATGTTGGTTCTTAGATTGTAGACTCTATATGCTTTACCAACAGCATATCCAACAAAAATTCCTTCATCTGCTTTAGCATCAAACTTCCCATTTTGATCAGTTTGATTTCTCAGAATATAGCATTTACAGCCAAAGACATGAAGAAAGTTCAGAGTTGGCTTCTTGTTCTTGAACAATTGATAATGTGTCTTGCATTTTGCTTGATTAATCAGAGAGATGTTCTGAGTGTAGCATGCAGTGTTGACAACTTCAGCCCAGAAATATGTTGGTAATTTTGATTCTTCAAGCATTATCCTTGCAACTTCAATAAGAGATCTATTTTTTCTTTCCACTACTCCATTCTGTTGTGGAGTCCTTGCTGCTGAAAACTCATGCAGGATCCCATTTTCCTCACAGAATGCTCTCATGACATAGTTCTTGAACTCAGTTCCATTGTCACTCCTGATTCTTCTAACTTTGAAATCAGGATGATTGTTAACTTGCCTTATGTGATTGATGATGATTTCACTAGCTTCATCTTTGGACTTTAGGAAATAGGTCCAAGAGAACTTTGAGAAATCATCTACAATTACTAGGCAAAATCTTTTCTTTGAGATTGATAAAACATTGACTGGTCCAAACAAATCCATGTGAAGCAGTTGCAGAGGTTCTTCAATTGCTGAATCAAGTTTCTTCCTGAATGATGCTTTAATTTGCTTCCCTTTTTGGCAGGCATCACACAGTCCATCCTTTGTAAACTCCACCAGAGGAATGCCTCTAACTAGCTCTTTCTTTACCAGCTCATTCATGGTCTTGAAGTTCAAATGGGATAGCTTCTTGTGCCATAGCCAACTTTCATCTTGACTTGTTTTACTGAGAAGACAAGTTACAGATTCTTCTTTATTTGAGTTGAAGTCAGCTAGATACACATTTCCTCTTCTCACACCAGTGAGAACCACTTTGTTGTTTTGATTATTAATCACAACACAGGTTCCTTTGTTGAAGGTTACTGAGTTGCCTTTATCACAAAGCTGGCTGATACTCAACAGATTGTGTTTGAGACCATCCACTAAGGCAACCTCTTCAATGATGACATTATCCTTTGAAATCAAGCCATATCCCACAGTATAACCTTTGCTGTCATCTCCAAAAGTGATACTTGGGCCAGCTCTCTCTTCAAACTCTGTGAGCAGGGTAGAATCACCAGTCATGTGTCTTGAACAACCACTATCCAAGTACCAAAGATTCCTTCTGTTTCCCTGCACACATCAAAATCAAATCAAGTTGATTTTGGTACCCAAGTTTCCTTGGGTCCTGCCTTGTTAGCTTTCTTCTTCTGTTTCTTAGGTTTTAACTCATTTGACTTAGGAATTTCAGATTCTTCCTTAGTCATTTGGGTTGGGCCTTTGAAACCACTAGGTGCTACAGAATTATTATGCATGTTATGACTAACAGGAAATGGCATGCTTGGTGCAAACATGTTGTTCCAGTAAGGCATGCTAAATGGCATTTGAGGCATATTGTATGCAGCATAATATGGATTAGGTGCAAATGGCATATTAGCAAACTGTGCATTCATGTTCTGTGTAGGCATAGTATTAACAGGCATAGGAGGCAAGGCATTCATGTTGAGGCTGAATAGACATGGGAGTAGGCATGGCATATTTGCAATTAACAGACAAATGATTTACACTACCACATTTGACACAGATTTTTCTAGGAGCATATTTGTCAGGTGTGTAGTTGTTATGTTTGTTAATCCCTACTTTACCATTCCTATTGTTTTTCCTTTTAGTTTCTGTTTTTACCTCTATCTTCTCAAGTCTGTCACTCAACTGTTTGACAGTCATGTGACCAACATTAGCCTTCTTCCCTTTCTTGGCTTGACTTGACTCCCCTGAAACAAAGTTCTTGGAAACAGACCCATACTTTTCATTTAGCTTGGTTAATTTGGCTTTACTAATGGGTTTGTTCACAACCGACGAATGAGGATTTTTATCATTCGACGGATAACACATTTTGTTATCCGACGGATAGTCCTCATCATCCGTCGAGTCTACATCTGTCAGCAATCCATCTACCAAAATAGGTTCTAGTTTCTCCTTATTCTTTTTCCAGGCTTCATCACAAAAGGACTCAATTCCTTGAACCTTGGTGATTTGAGCATGAACATCTCTGGATGTTTTCCATGCTTTAATCACCTCCTGTTCACGATCGAGCTGCTTCTTTAAAATTTCTTCCTTTTTCAAGGACTCAGTTAATTCCTCCTTAGCAATTCTACACTCAATTTTTAGTTTCTCAAACTCAACAAACTGAGACTCAAGCATATTATTCCTCTCACTCAAAAATAAGTTGTTTTCTTTGATTTTAGCATTTTCTTTAGTGAGGGACTTACGTGTAACACGCAAATGATACAATTCTGTAGACATGTCATTTATTGCATCATTACACTCAGCTTTAGATAAATGTGTAAGGTTTGTAGTAATTACCTGATTGCTTGAGGAACTTGTCTCTGTTTCATCAGACTTGGCCATAAGGGCTAGATTGACATAGCTGATCTCCTCATCTTCATCCAAACCATCAGCTGTCCAGTCATTCTCTTGTGTAATAAAAGCCTTTTCCTTCTGTTTGAGTAGATCAAAGTATTTTTGCTTATAATCCACAGACTCAAATCTCTTCTTACTAGAATCTGACTTTCTACACTCATTTGCAAAATGCCCTGCCAAGCCATATTTGAAACACTTGAATTTTGACTTATCCACCATGTTTCTATTTGGCTTGGAAGCTCCAAAGTTCTTCTTGAACTTGAGCTTGGCAAATCTTCTTGAAAGGAATGCTAGGTGCTCATCAATGTCCTCCATGTCATCTTGACTCAAAGAATCTTCACTTTCTGCAGCTAGCCCTTTACCCTTGCTTTCACAGGCCTTTGAAGTTGAATCCACAGCTTCCATCTTCACTTCCTTCTCCTTTTCCAGTTCAGCAACTAGTGCAATGGATCCTCCTTTCTTCTTTCCTCTCTCCATTCTTTCATCCTGCTCTATTTCAAGCTCATAGGTCTTCAGAATGCCATACAGTCTCTCCAAAGTAAACTCCTTATAATCTTGTGAGTTTCTCAATGAGACTGTCATTGGTTTCCATTCCTTTGGAAGAGATCTGAGAAATTTCAGATTGGAGTCTTTAGTCTGATAGACTCTTCCATGCAATTTAAGAGCATTTAGTAGCTTTTGGAATCTACTAAAAATGTCAGTGAGTGACTCACTTTCTTCATTGTGAAAATGCTCATATTGCTGAATCAGGAGCTGCATTTTATTTTCTCTTACTTGCTCAGTACCATCACATATTATCTGTATTGTGTCCCAAACTTCCTTGGCAGTCTTGCAGTTGATGATTTTATCAAACATATCTGCATCAACACCATTGAACAAAATGTTAATGGCCTTTTTATCTTTCCTGACTTGTTCAAGATCAGGATCAGACCATTCATGCCTTGGCTTTGGAACTGATGGTTCATTTCCTATTGCAGCTCTCATTGGAACATAAGGGCCTCTTTCTATGCAGTCCACATAGGCCTCATCTTGAGAAAGCATATGAAGATGCATCTTTACCTTCCAATGATGGTAATTATCTTTATCCAGAAAAGGAATCTTGATTCCAACATCTTTCTTGTTCATCTTGCTGAATTGTTTTGATCTTTAAACTCTTTGTAGATTAAGAGCTTACTCTGATACCAATTGTTAATCCCTTATCAATATAGCAAGAATTACAGAAGGGGGGTTGAATGGCATTCTTTATCTTTTTCTTGAAATAAAAATGTTCAACTCGATTATAGATATATCTGTTTTGATTAGCACAATGCGGAATATAAACTTTAATGAATCAAAACAAGAGTAATTAAAAACAAGAGTCTTTAAAAACTTTCTGGTGGATTTAAACAATTCCACCAGAGATATATATTAATATATCGAGAGAACTCTATGTGCAGAAATGCTCACAGCTGCTTTTACAAGATAGAACAACTAAGAACACAGGAAATGCTAAAGATAGTGCTTACAAAGATTTCTCTTTGTTTGTTTCTAAGCTAACTTAGTTTTCTTAGTTATTTTATATTTGCTACTCTCTTGGTTTATATATATTACCAAGATTACAAAATCAAAAGAACTGAATAAATATAAAATCTAACAGTCTTGATCTTTGCTGCTTTTCGTCCTCTATGACCCAGTTAATAGGCTTCCACAGTGTTTGTATTCAATCTCGACGGCTGTGTATCAGCTTTCACTGTTCAACTGATGTTTGAATCTTGATATTATCATCCATCGACTTTCAGATCATCCGTCGATGACTTACTTGATCATCCGTCGACTGCTATTTTGAACATCCGTTGAAAGTCATTTGATCATCCGTCGAAGCTTTGTTAAGCATCCGTTGATAGCTATTTTGGCACTTGACTTCATTTCACTTATACAGAATTACAAGACATTGCTTATGTACAGTTAATCAACCCATTCTGCATATCTAGTTAAAGTCAACATGACTTATATGCTACTACAGATTCTATACAAAGGTGCATACAACACTGTGCTACAAACTTATCATTATATAAGCTACTCACTCGATGGATAATAAATTACTCATCCGTCGGTACTCAAACTGAGTTATCCGTCGGGACTATAATTCTTATCCGTCGAGTGCTACATTATTTCACTAAGTAAAATCTACTTAGATGTTTTGTTTAGGTAATCATCAAGTGCACAACATATTCACAACATAAACCTCGAATAGTTATACTTTAAAAGAATATTGAAATAATATTCCTCAACTTATTTATGTTTAAGTAATTTAATAATCCTTAATATTTAATCGGGTTTGAAATAAATAATCTTCGGAGAATACTTCTCCCATAATAAATGAATAGTTAATTAATATTTATTATTCAAATAATAAAATATAGTTGAGGGAATACGATCTTTGGAAACCGTTTTAATAAAAGTTCGAGGTATTTAATATTTCGTAAGTGGACGTTGAGTCCCTTAAAACGTAACTACTATGGACTTTAATCGTCCTATAAATATCACCGGAATGATTCCCGGGTTTTTATTTTAAAATCCCGACCGACTCTCGGTCTTATAATTATACGTCATGCTTGTGGCGAAGTTAAACATTTTACGACATATACGTATCGTACAACATTGCTACATCATGCGAAAACTCAATTATTAAGTATCATGATAAGCATGGTATTTATGTAATGATAATAAAACAACCCTTTCACAACACAACAGTAAATGGAGTTGGGTTCGTAAACTTGCCTGGGTATCTCGAGGTGGAGGATGCTCTAGGTTCCGCTCAGAAATCTATAACCATAAACACAAATCGTTTTGTTAGGTCTCGTTCTAATTTACGGTGACTCGCACTCATATGCTACTTATTATGCACCCTCTCAACTTATATTACCCTTATTATTTATTTAAGTACTTATTCACATTACGGTCGCTTCCTTTTTCGAAGTACCTTATGTCCATTTTCATTTTCATCGTCGGCTCCGCTTATGGATTCTACGGTTTTCTAATCGCGCAATCTCGGCTCCGATATTTTTTATAAAATTGGAAAATTATTATTTTTACTTAAAATTTTTATAGAAATTAATGAACTCTATTTACTACTCTCTGTAAAAATTTCATGATTTATGAACATTTTTAAGTCGATTCTTTTTATTTCCAAAGTTCGTAATTCGTAGCAGTTTTTGTCGCATAAATCACTTTTAGTAAAACAGCCATAACTTTTGATCCGTAAATCGGAATCAAGCGATTCAAGTGCCTAAATGATCCTTATAACATTATCTATCATAATCGTATGTTTTTTTTTAAGAAACTAGAGTTTATGTCTTCGGTACTTTCTGCAGTAACTTAATGTTACGTTTTGTTTATTTTAGCGAGATTATAGTTACATTCCGAGTTTCGTTTACGCCTTAAATCTTTATACTACCACCAACAATCATCATATAATCATCACCACACTAACTCCACTAACTCCTCTCAAGAACATCATGTTCTTGAGGCAACAATCATCAACCTTAAATCTACTTAACTAAACATCAAGATTACCACAATACATTCACCAAAACTAGGTTTACAACTATGCTCTAAAAGATTCTTGAACTTAAATCTTAAGTAAGGATGGGTCAAATATTTATACCTTTCTTGAGAGCTTTAGATGTGTTCTTTATTATGGTGAAGTATTGGGAGTGCTTGGTAGGATTTTTGGAACCTAAAACAACCATTGAAATCAAGAAACCAAAGAAGAGTTACTATTCACACTATTCACTATCATCTTTCTTGAATTTATTTCACCCATCAAACCTTGATAAAATGAGCCTAAAAATTTATCTTACCTTATTTTAGAATATATGAATCTTGAGAATTAATGGGGGAATTGTTTCATTGCTAGAGCTTGAAGTTTTGAATTTGATTTCCCATTGTTTCTTGCTAGGGCCGAATAGAAGAAGCTTTGGGAGAGAGAGAGAGAGAGAGTTTTTTGTGTTGCTTCTTGGGTACTTTTTTGAATAATTCTTGTGATATGCTTGTATATTCTCTAGTATATATGTAACATTCCAAATCCGGGGTCAAGATTTGGTGTCACTCAACAATCATTACATAAAATAAAGAAATAAATAAATAACCCCTTGAATCCGGATCGCTTACAGGTTATGGTATGAAACAAGAATCTAATCTTCTACAACTTTCAGCAACTAAAATACAAATGTAAATACCTTTGAACTAATGCTCGTATCATATTCTTCTAACTTCTTTAACCTCTCGCAGCGGAGATTTCTCGAACTTCTTCTGTCTATCTAAGCTATTCATTTTTTATCCTTATCCGATTCTGGAAGAAATAAGAATTGACAAAGCAAGAGTGAGCCAAAAAATGCCCAGCAAGTATATAATTTGAGTTTCAAACATTAATATCAAAGAAAACTTCCGGACAAAATCTTAAAACAATTTTAAACCATTCTATTTATTTGGGTGTTTTGAGCGAGTAAACGTTGGCTGTCACCAACCTTCGATTATAAATCTAAAAGCGACAAGCGATTCCTAGATTCCTCTCCTGAACCAGGGTTTTGTCCGGTTTTGGAATCATAAAACCATTCTAGAGAGAATGCCGTTAATGGCGATCAACAACAAATTAGACTGGACACTAGTTAGCATCTATACTCTGCTGATCAGTCAGAATATAATGTAGATCTATATCTCAATATATAGATCTAGTCGGGTCCCCAGGCACTACAGCCCATCTCGAGGCACCAGTCATCCTGGTCCTCAGGATTAAGTAAAACTCAATCCCCAAAATACAACTATCCAGCCCGTAGAGTGTTTTGATGTCAAATCATTTTGAATTCAAAACATCCCAATTCAGGGTTCGCAAATAACCCGAAAGAATGGGTATTTGCTCAAGAGAGCAATCGAATTATCAGAACAAGAATAAAAGAATCATGCATAATCAGAGTAATTGCAGCGAAATATAAAACATTTAACTATTCAGAACTTAGAATAGGAACGAATAAATATTTACAGAAAATCAGAAATACTTGCATTATTTAAAAGAAAGATCAAGAATACTTTCCTCAAAAGCTTTAATTGCTATTACAAGTTGACTTTGGTTCGACTTGGATGCCCGGCTTTATCGTCAAACTAATATGCTATTCTGGATACGATCCCAACATTCAGACCCTTCAGTTGGAACTTCGTTGATCTCGACGTCTAATCACTAGATCGTTTCTAGTCCGATGTCAAATCTCGGGTCTTTCGTCTAAAACCTACAAGGTTGAAATACCCTAATTCAGATAACCGCTTAACATAACACCACAATCCTATTCTACCCATACGATTTCATAACCCAACTTGTATTTATATGTATTATCGAAATACACATAGCAATTATGGTTCACATCTTCGAAACTCGATTCAATATTTAATTTCAGAAAATACGTATATTTGTCATTTTGAAAATAGGGTAATCGATTATTCACAAAATATCTTATCACGTCACGTAAATAGGTTTCATAAAGTTTAATTATATCCTTGTTCGACATTTCCGATAATTACAGGTTACGTTCCCGTATTTTCGAAATTAGTTTTCCCGAAAATCGGGCAGCGTTTCCTTTGTTTATCGTCCTACTTGTCGAACATCCCGACGTCAATCAATCACAACCAAATTTCAAACCCACTACAATTCAATTCCCAACTACCGATTTCAGTTCACAATATTAATTCACAAATTCACAATCACCAATTAAAAACAATTATCAATTAATACTTATATTTTTATTTTATGTTTTAATTCACAGTTTATAAATTTTATTCGTATTTTATTTTATGTTTTTATTTGTAGGATTCAGAACCGCGTCATCACAGTCCACCGTCGGCTCGCCGATGCTCATTGTCGACGGCGGCGAAATCGCGGGTACCCGATAAAGGCGGGTTTCCAACACAACTTCACCGATATAACCTTCGAATAATCAAAATAATCAGTCGAATAATCAACACAATTCGATTCGAATATTTCATGAATAATCCAGTTAAATCAGATAAACCAATTAACATCACATCGCCAAATCAGGAGCAACAGAACCGCAACAAGCCAACATACAGAACCTTACACCACGCGCCACCGCCTCGCCGGAAAACAGCGAGGGGCGGCGACGGAACAAGGGGAATACAGAGCAAGGGCAAAAACAAAACGAGGGACACGGGCACGCACATATACACATATGTATAAACACGACACACCGCGACCAAGAGAACAGATCGAAACAATAGCAAGAGTGGCCGGAAAAACAAGAAGCAATACCACTCACCTGAATCGAATGAACAAACGGGGAAGAAAAGGGCGAAATAAGGAGGGATCGAAGAAGAGGAATTTAGAGACAACAGAAAAGTAGAGAGAGAGAGCTGAGATTGAGAGATGAGAGACTGCAAAAATGGAGAAAGGGAACACGGGTTATACCCGATTAAACAGCCCCCCCGTTTTTTTTATATATATTCTATTAGTATTAGGCTGTATAATCCTGCGAGGAAAATATCGTAATCCGGACACCGAGCTGCAAATATAATGACACATACCCCTATTAAAATTAATTGAGATAATTTCAAAATAACCTTAAAGTTTTATTAATGTTCTGAAATTTATTAAATACAAATTTCGATATTTTTAATTCCTTTTTAGAATGCAATTTATATCGGCTTTTAACGAAAAAGCGAATCAACGTACGGGTAAAATTAATCCTGAAATTTCCAAAATAATTTTAAAATTCTCGAAATATTCCAACCTTAATTAAAATGTGGATTTCATAATTTTTGAAGAATTCTGGAATTAAATACTGATTTTACAATTAAATAAAATCAAAAAATTATTTAAAGATAAATAATCAATAAAATATTGATTTCTAAATTTTATAAACTCTTAAAAATAATAAATAAAATTATAAAACAACAAAATAATTTTTAGAACAATTTTAGCATTTATGAGAATAAATATTCAATAAAATTACTTTAAAATGAATTAAATGCATACAGCTCAATAATTAATTATAAAAGTAATCTTCGCGTTCAACCAATCAAACCCAATTAACAATATAGCAACATATCGCTAACAGAACCATTGCATATTTTATTTATATAATAATTCAATAATTACATTTACATATCGAATCCAAAAAGAGGTTACTTAGCCGCTAAGTAACTGAAAAGACGATATGATTTTAATACCAAATTTGGATAATTCTCAAAATAGAGCTTCTTATAAAATACTTTATACAAAAATAAGATAATACTGTCTCGTCTTTTGAGAATATGGATTCTTATCGATATATGAAATGATTTGCGTATCGAAAATTTCACACCGGGTATCGTACAGGTCAAACCGTACCCCGGATCGAAAAAGTTAAAACACGGAAAGTGTTCAGAATTATCAGATTAGGTTAGGAAGGAGTTTTGGGAAGAGTTTCGGGTTGTAAAAACGCAAAAACGATTGAAGTGAGACGATTTCTGATTCTAAAAAGTAATTTTATATTTATGTAAAAATAATCATTATTAATTCTATAAATCCTCATAAAATCATAAGATAATCCAAAAATTACCAGAAAAATGCCAAAATTATCTATATTTAATTCTGGATAATTAAAAATTAAAATATCTACATTTTTATCAGAACTAAAAATCCAAATATTAATATCAATTATCAGATAATTCACCAAAATTCACATAATAACCACATAATAATTATTTATTGATAAAAATAATTACATAATATTTCCGAGACGTTACAATATAACCTATAATATATTTATGTTGGCAAATCCTTGGACAAATCTTGCTAGCATTCCTAGGTTATAAGCTAACCTAGTTGGCTTTAGTCTTTAGCTCACTATTCTTAGCCTTAGATGATCATTTCTATAACCTTAGCTTACTATTTGATAAATTAACCATGGTTAATTTTCTACCATGCTTAGTTAGTGTGATACATTTATTTAATCGCTTACGCGTTTGTTCGGTCGCTTAGACGTTTTCGTAATAATTTCTCGTAAACGGTTCGCGACATAAATCCTTTCATATTTATTCTTTATGTTTTGAAGTATCATCCTTGGATGTAAATTCGTAGGGTTTTAAATTCATAATTATATTGTGATTCCCGTAATCCTCGATGATTCGTAAATATGGTCATTTTTTAAAGTTCGTTTTCTTCAAAAACTAATAGCGTTTACATACATTCATTTGGTACGTATAATCATAATATCAAGTTCGAAACTCATTTTCTCATGCACAACATAGTGTGGGCTAAAACGTTTTCCCTGTCTGTCAGGGTTACTATTCATTAAACGTTTTTACAAAGTCTCAAAAATTCGAGTTAAAACTTTACCGAGTGGTTATGCAGTTTATATGTGCGGAAAAATAAAGTGCAAGGAAAGAAAATACCACACGACGATTTTATCCTAGTTCGCGATGACGCAACCTCTAATAGATTCGCTCACCCCTACTCTAGTCCCCGAGCTCCTCTCCCAGACTCAGGATTTTCCCTTAAAATAAACTCACTACTTTAGTAGGCGGGGAAGCCTTTACACCCTTACAAGTATTTGTCTTGGTGTGTAATACAAGGGTCACCACCTCAAAATAAATGTAATGCCTACACAACTTGTCTTAGACAATAACTCCCCGCTGTTTCTTCAAAGTTGATGTGGAACCTTTGTGTGGACTTGGCTTCCTTAGCTTTTGTCGGTCTTGGATCTTAGTGATCCGGTCTTGGGTCTTTCCTCTTCCTCACGGTGCGAAGACTACTAACTCCCCGTTAGTACGTCTAGGACTTGGGTCTTAGAACGAGAATCACCTCACGTCACTTCACCTCACTATAAAACTAATAAGACAATCCACGAAACAAAACAAGTAGAGAAAGATTTGTTTTGAACTAGTAAGTTACGTACTTGCCCACAAGTAGTATAATATCCAAATAAGAATATTAAAACTAATTAGTTATACTTGACTTAGGATAATACAAGATAGTCAAGTATATTTATAATTACTCCTTTATAGATAAATTAGATAGGTGGAGTAATATGAGAAGTTTTTTTTATATAAATCACTTATGGCTTCTTTAGTATTCTTCTTCATTCGATTATGTATTTATAGATCGAAGAATACTTTTAATTACAACCTCGGAGTTGTAATTTACCTTTAAGTATATCAACTTAAGGTTTTATGGTATACTTGTATATTAACGATTATAAGGTCAAAGTATACTCTTTAAACTTCAAGCACAGTTTGTTATTCCCTAACAATACAACAAGAATTACAGAAGGGGGGGGATTGAATGTAATTCTGGCTTCTTTTCTTGATTTTAAAAATGTTCTAACTTAATACATATAACAGTGTTTGATTTGCTGAAGTGCGGAATAGAAAGATAATTGAAATCAAAACACTAAGTAATAAAACACAAGGCTTTAAAACTTTATGGTGTATTTGAATGTATCCACCAGATATATATATATATATATATATATATATCAGAATGAGAACTCTGTGAAGCTTTGAATAGCTCATAGCTGCTTTACAAATTGAACAAACAAACTACAAAGAAATTCTTGTAGAATACAGCTTGATATGTTTCTCTGAAAATAAACTTGCTTAGTTAAAAGTTCTATTTGCTACTCTTGGTTTATATATACCACCAAGTTACATGATAGTAAGACAAGATAATAAGAGAAAATATATCTAGCCTAACTCCATGTTGCTTCACTACTTTATTCCAGCATCTTTGAATATCTTCACATTTGCATGGAAATGTTAATGCTTCTTTGTTCACAAAATCCTGCTTAACAGGCTGCCACATTCCTTTTGCAAACACCCAACGCATGTGACTGTGTAGTCACTGTCAACAGCTATTTTGAATTTGATCATCCGTCGGGACTATGTTGGTCATCCGTCGGAAACTTTGTTGATCATCTGTCGGGAACTTTGTAGATCATCTGTCGGGAGTCTATCTGCCACTTGACTCTATTTCACTTATACAGAATTGCAAGACATCTCATATTTACAATTGGTCAACCTATTCTGCATATCAATCTAGTATACAATATGACTCAGAGAACCCTACAAAATCTACCAGACTAAAACATGTTATTTGAAGAAATGTGCTATAATACTTATTTGTTACATAAGCTACACTCTCGATGGATGTCAAATTATCATCCGTCGGGACTATAAAGTTCATCCGTCGGGACTATATTAGATCATCTGTCGAGAGCTACAAAATTCACTAAGTTAAATCTACTAAGGTGTTTTGTTTGACTTATCATGAAGTTCACAACATATTCCTAACAATCTCCCCCAATTTGTGACTACTGGAATTGTAGCCATAAATTAAGAGAAACTTGATGATAACAAAACACCCTAAAAATACAGATTAAAATGTAGTAGATAAAACTGATAAGTGCTACAAATTTATTGACAATTGAACAAAGAAAAGTGTACAAAGATTTCTCACAATCATAATCAAGGTGCTCCTCTAGTCTGAGCAGATGATTCTATTTCCTTGATTGTTTGGATTTCTTCCCAAGCTTCCTGTTGTTTTCTTCTATTTAATTCTGGAGTTGTCTGTGGAATTCAAGTTCATCAGCTTCAGATAGATCCAGCTTTTCTTGCATTTCCAAAAGAGTCTCATTGCTAGATATACTCAATTGGTCATCCAGTCTGAAGAATCTTCTAACTCCCTTATCATCTCTGAATTCCATCAGCCAATAAGGCCTTAAACGCACTCTTTTTCCAGTGAAAGGAATTGTAAGAGATCTTGGAAGTGCATTCTTGGCTTTATCACTCCTTAGATCTTCTATCTTCTTTAGAACCAACTTCTTTGCAATTATATTGAAACCAAAGTTCCTCTTGAAGGATGAGAAGATCTTAATCAGTATAGAGCATCTTTCCTGAAGAATCCTTTGAAGTGGCCATGTGATTTCTTTCCCTCCCTTGTACTTGAACACCAGCCTTTCAGGAAGATGTCTATGAGCATCAATTCCTCTTAATTCTTCTAATTCATTCAAGTGAGGTTTATTTCAGAAAACTCCTTGATGTCACAGATGTATAAGATATCTCCCTTGTTGACTATGGGTTGAGATTTGGTTAGGGTCTTGGACCTGAAAGTCATAGGCTTCACTTTCTTGGTTGCTTTAATCTTTGTCTACTTTGGCTTGTTGAAGATAGGTAAATTGAGTTCAAGAATTGGCAAGCTTTCTCAGTCTACTGGCTCATTCTTGGGAATTATAGGTTCACCATGAAAGTTCTTTATTGAATCTACCTTGAATTCCTCATGTACCACTAAGGGCTGGGATGTTTGAGTTGAAGTTATAGAATGTTTGGGAATGTAGTCCTCTATTTCCTCATACAGTCCAATTTTCTTTTTGAGTGAAGCTTGTATCTAAGTTTTCTTTTCTGTGGAGGTTCATTTTGCATATGTTGATCTTGAGCTTTAGTAGTCACAGGTGGTTTTTCAGAAATCTCAGTTGTAGACTTGGCAGCTTGAAGTTTGGCCAAGATAGCAGCTTGCTCCTTCTTTTATTTGAGCTTTTTAGCATCTAAAGCAGCCTGCTTCTGTTCTTGCTTGATCCTTTCTTTTTCTTCCTTCTTAGCTTCTACAAACAGAGGGTGTCCAACCACCACACAGATCTATTTTCCATTCCTGTAAATTTTGGCAATTCTCTTCTTTCGAACTGAATCAGATGGATCTTTGTAAAATGCAACTAACCTCGCCAACAGCTTTTTTTCATCTGGCCTAGGTGTCTCAAACATAGGATCCACAGGGTTTTTGTCTGAGAACTTTGAATAGTTCCTTTTAGGCTTTAGAATTAGATTAGCTTTTGGAGATCTGATGCATGAAGTTTGGCCTTTTTCCAAGCTACCAAGACTCATTTCATTCACTGGGATTTGTGTGACTTGTGAGTGGTGATGAAAAATCTTGTCTGGTTTCTGTATCTGGCCAAATTTCTTTTGAATATCTGCATCAATCTTCTTCCATTTATCATCTAGCTCCTTCTCAACTGCTGTTACATCAATCTTTGTCAGTTTGTCATTTGATTCTAGTTTTGCTGCTGCTAGATTGATAAGATTAATGGTGTCCATAGCTGGTGGCTTAGTGAAAGCAATTGCTGGCACAATTACTTTGCTGACTTGAATTTTGAGCAGTTTCCCCCCTCACTTGATGAGCCTTTCTCCCCCTTTTTGTTAGCATCAAGTTGTTGAGAAGAAGGGAGTTGTGCATCCATCAACTGTTGGAGCAGAGCTATCTGAGCTTCCTGATTTGCATGTATGTTAGCCACTGACTTCTCCATATTAGACAACCTAGAGTCCATGGCCTCAACCTTTCTGTTTAGATCAACTTCTTTCCTTAGCTTTTGAGCTATCTCAGTCATGGTGGTTCCTGGAAGTCTGGCATCCAACCTTGCCACCAAATCTTGTTTAACTTCAGAAATTTCTTGCTTCATTTCATCCACACTTTGACTGTGTTGGAATGCTTGAATCTTGTGCAGTTGTAGAGCTTCAAGATGTGTTGTGAGTAATCTTTTAGTGCTAGCACTTGTGGATCCCTGAATTGTTGTTTGGGTGTCATGAATTAGCTTAAATAAGGTGGATTGGAGATGTGAATATGAACACTCTTTAGTCATCATCCAGGAAGGAATATCTGCATCTCCCCCTATGCTCATGCTGTCATCCTCCACATCTTCACCATCATCCCCAAAAGAGTCTTCAGCCAATTCAGGATCACTACCAGTTGTAGATGGTATATCACTGATTGCATCCTTTGCCCTTTTTAATGAAGCAGTTGTATGCACTAGGTTCAGCGTCCTCTCAGCATCCTCATTACCCTGTCCAGCTAGAGTTTGATAAGCTGGAATAGGATGAGTAAATGTCTCAGCATCCAGGGAGATAGAATCTATGACATCTTGATATTCTTACTGAAATAGTATCTCCCTTTCCGCATCACTGACATTCATTGACTCACTAGCAATGGTTTCCATCCTTATAACTCATGTACCTACATTTCTCTCATTTTCTATCTTTTGTTGCATCAAAGGCTCCCCTTGGCTCACCACCCTCACACCCTCACCTTCACCTTCCAAGGTGGGACTCCTCTCACTCTCTTTTTCCAGGCTGGAAGAAATAGCCTGCATGAGTTCACTCTTTTCCTCTCCTTTTGCCTGGGAGCAACCCATCCTTTCACTCATTTCACTCGCTTCCCTCAGTCCTAAGAGTGATTGTACAACTACTAACTCATCTACACTTATAACAATTGTTGAACTTTCAGTGTGTGTAGAGAGTACCGACGGATGAGAAACATCCATCGGGATAGTAGTTAGGATAGCCGACGGATGACTGCTGTTAGGCACATCCGCCGGGATACAATCACGAACCGACGGATGAACAATATCCATCGGAATAAAAGAAATGAATGAGTTTGGAGTGAAAACTATTGTGGACTCTGTGCAGATTGATGAAAATTTAGGCACAGATGTTTCAACAGTTCCCGAAAGAATTGGCAAATGAGCCAACAAATCATCCAAAAGATAATGCTCACATGCACTATATTTTGGCTTCCCCAACAGAGTTAAAGAAGGGGAATCAGGAATTGATGTGTTGATCATATCCATATCCAGAGAATTTGTGGGAGAGTTTGGTGTTTGAGGTGCTTCTATTACTAAAGATTTTGGCAGTGACTCTACATTTATTGGAGCCACATCAAACTGACTTTGAGATGGTGCAGTGACCGAGTCTTTAGCTTCAGTTTGCACTTTGGGTGTTCCCTGTGCATCCCAAGGGTTTTAGATCTCTTCTTCTTGGCATAGATTTGAGGTGAACTAATGTCCCTTACCCTTTTGGCCTGTGCTCCTGGTTGGGAGCTTGTTTCAATAGTAACATCCTTTTGAGAGGATGAAACTAGAGTTATGCTAATTTCCTTATTAACTACCATAGTTTGTTGGAAAACTATGGTGTGGCTAGGCTTGGGTACACTTACCTCACCAACCTTATCCTTAGGGTTTCTTTGATTTTCACCCTGTCCCTCATCTATCTCACCACCATTCACACTCCCCTCTTTAGGTTTGGTAGATTTTGCAACTGGTTTCTTTTGAGAGAAACCAGAGGGGACTTTCTTTATTTTGGATTTTGAAGTTTTTATTTAGGTAGCTTGGGTAGGCATTTGTTGGGTTATTGACACAGGTGCCATAGCTACACTTAAAGGCAAAGAAATTTGTGAGGTTGGAAGAGTAGTGACAGTGGTGCTTACCTTACTTACCTGAGGGCCCTCCATGATTGGAAAGTGGAAGAGGGGCACCTCTTTGTGGTGACTTGCTCTGTTCAGATATTCAATTATTCTCCTTTCTTGAACCCAACAATCCAGTTTATTGGTTGGGTTCTCAATAACAATATTCTCAATAAGATGGTTAGCAAGAATCATAAAGAATCTAGCATAATAGACACTTTTACCTCTCTTATTAACTTCCCCTAACTTATAGCCTAATTCAAATATAACCATGTCACTGAAGTTTTATGATAATTATTATTAACTAGCATATAAAGCATGTTAAGCATGGCAGTATTGACAGAATCAAAATTACTTATTTTTCCAGAAAACATCTTGGTAACTACAACACACAAATAACTCCATTCCTTTCTAAGACCTAGCCTTCTAATCTCACTTAACTTAGAGTTAGGAAGTGCATAACCAATAGAATTAAGCATGTTAACTAAATTAGCATCTGTGTGTGGAACAGTAGTGGTGTTTTCAGGAATCCTAAAGCATGCTTGAATTATGTCACTGTTAATGCAGCATTGCTTACCTTTGAGTGTGAAAGTTATGGTTTTGTCTGTAGACTGGTACTCAGCAGTTGTCCATATCTCCTCCACAACTTCACAGTAGATTGTGTGTGATTCCAGCATAGCATAACTGAGTTTGCAACCTTTCACAAAATCCATCATTTTATGAAAATCTTCAGACGCCGGAATTTCGTTGTTCACAAGAGCTACAAAATTGTTCTTTTTATAGATGAATCCAGACTGAGACATGATTTTGACTACTGGTGCCATTGTTAAAGTAAGGGAATTTGCAGAGAGAAAGAGAGTATTTGCTTTGGAGAAGAAGAGAGTTAGAGCAATTGATTTGAGAATGATAAAAGAAAGTAATGAAAATGAATTTTGCTTTTATACTATCTCAGAAATAAATTGTCAAAAGTAATAAAGTGAAATAAAGTAACCAATCAAAATAGCCCAAAATAGCCGTTTAAAATAAATAAACTGTCAAAATTCTTTCAATTATCCGTCATGATATACTTACAGACTATAAGTATATCCGATGGATAATGTTCAGAGTTCCAACAACCATGATGAAAGTAATTCGACGGATGAGAATAAAACAATTATCCGTCGGGTATAAAATAATCCAGATTAGTAATTGATTTTTTTATTTAGCTATTCTATTGCGACGGATGATCAAACTGGATAGATAATGAGCATCCGTTGGATGTAAATTTTGACTTAGCCAAAATTTCATCTAAAACAGAAAAATCAATTGAATTTCTGGCTGCATTGCAACTTGCAAAAAAATCAGAAAGAATTCAAGAATAATTAAGCATACCTAACTCACTTACCAACTTGGAAAAGGTGGATTCATCAAGTGGCTTAGTAAAGATATCTGCAAGCTGCTTTTCACTTGGAACAAAATGAAGTTCCATAGTACCATCCATCACATGTTCCCTAATAAAGTGGTACTTGATGTCTATGCTTTGTTCTTGAATGCTGTACTGGATTTTCAGTGATGGCAATTGCACTTGTGTTATTACAGAAAATAGGAATTCTGTCCACTTGTAGGCCATAGTCCAACAATTGGTTTTTTCATCCATAAAATTTGTGCACAGCAACTGCCAGCTGCAATATATTCAGCTTCAGCTATAGAAGTAGAAACTGAATTTTGCTTTTTACTAAACCAGGACACAAGCTTATTTCCTAAAAATTGACAGTTTCCTGTTGTACTTTTTCTATCAATTTTACAACCTGCATAATCTGCATCTGAATAACCAGTTAGATCAAAACCAGAATCTCTAGGATACCAAATGCCAAGTTTTGGTGTTCCCTTAAGATATCTGAAAATTTTCTTAATAGCCACTAAATGAGATTCTCTAGGATCAGCCTGAAATCTAGCACAAAACAGGTAGCAAACATTATATCTGGCCTACTAGCTGTTAAGTAGAGAAGTGAGCCAACCATGCCCCTATAGCTTGAAATATCCACAGACTTTTCGGTAGTGTTTAATTCAAGTTTAGTTGCAGTGGCCATGAGAGTTTTTACAGAGGTGCAATCCATTAGATCAAACTTCTTTAAAAGATCAAAAATATATTTGGTTTGACTAATGAATATTCTATCACTAACTTGTTTAACTTGTAAACCAAGAAAGTAAGTTAGTTCTCCCATCATGCTCATTTCATACTTACTTTGCATCAATTTGGAAATATTTTTTCAAAGTTTTTCATCTGTAGAGCCAAATATAAAATCATCTACATAAATTTGAACAAGTATACTAGAGCCATTAACATTTATAAGGAATAAAGTTTTATCAACAGTACCTTTTGTGAAGTGATTTTTCAAAAGAAACTTTGATAAAGTGTCATACCAGGCTCTGGGTGCTTGCTTCAATCCATAAAGTGCTTTCAGAAGAGAGTAGACATATTCTGGAAAATTTGGATCTTCAAAACCAGGAGGCTGACTAACATAGACTTCCTCATCTAAATCTCCATTTAGAAAGGCACTTTTGACATCCATTTGATAGACTTTGAAATTTGTGCGGGCTGCATAGGCTAAGAAAATTCTGATGGCTTCAAGTCTTGCAACAGGAGCAAATGTTTCATCAAAATCTATTCCTTCTTGTTGGCAGTAGCCCTTAGCAACCAGTCTAGCTTTGTTCCTGACCACTATGCCATTTTCATCCATCTTGTTTCTGAATACCCACTTGGTGTCAATTGGATTCTTTCCTTTAGGTTTGGGTACCAGCTTCCATACCTTGTTCCTTTCAAATTGGTTTAGCTCCCCCTACATAGATAAAATCCAATCAGGATCCAACAAAGCTTCTTCTACCTTCTTTGGTTCTTTATTAGAAAGGAAGCTGCTATACAGACACTCTTCTTGAGTTGCTTTCCTTGCATGAACTCTAGAAGATGCATCACCAATAATGATGTAAGAACCCAAAATTTTGACATCGGTAAAAGACATATATGAATAGTAACCTTGCGGTTTAATAAAAACTTTTGCGACCACACTATATACGAGTTTTTAATTTAAGATTTCGAGTTGATATTGTGATTATACGTACCAAATGAGTGCATGTAAACGCTATTAGTTTTCGAAGAAAACGAACTTTGAAAATGGACCGTATTCACGAACCATCGAGGATTATGAGAATCACAATATAATTAAAAATTTAGAACTCTAAGGATTTATATCCAAGAACGATACTTCAAAACATAAAGAATAAATACGAAAGAATTTATGTCCCAAACCGTTTACGAGAAATCATTACGAAAACGATTAAGCGACTGAACAAACGCGTAAATGAATAAATAAATGTATCTCACTAACTAACCATGGTAGAAAAGTAATCATGGTTACTTTATCAAATAGTAAGCTAGTGATTTAGGAATGATCATCCAAGGCTAAGAATAGTGAGCTAAAGCCTAAAAAGCCAACTAGTTAGCTTGTAACCTCGGAATGCTAGCTAGAATTGTCCAAAGATTTGCCAACATTATCTATTCCTCGGATATATACTAGAAGATATATAAGTCACATAATATAATCTTCCAAGAGAAGCATTCAAGAAGCAACAAACTCTCTCTCTCTCTCTCTCACACAAAACACCATGTAAAGAAAAATTCATATCTCATGATCTACTCCTTCAAAAATCACCAAATTTTTACCAAAACTCTTTCATATCATTGGTAAGTCACGCACCAAAGTTCATGCACATCCATGAAGTTCTCAATTTTTTAAAAATGTTTTAAGTTGAGGGTGAATAGTAACTCCGAAAATCACTAACTTATTTTTTTGATTTTTCATGAAAGATTAAGGCTCCTAAAGCTAGACCAAGGCTTCATCAAGGATGTTAGGAATTTATTAAGTATTAACAAGCTTCAAGGAAGGTATAAACATTCATCCGAAGTTTGTTTAAGTTTTAAGTTTCAAGAAAAGTAAGGATCTTGGATATAAGTATGGTTTTGATGATTGATTTAATATTATCTTGATGTTTAGTTAATTAGTTTTAAGGTTGATGATTGTTGCCTCAAGAACATGATGTTCTTGAGAGGAGTTAGTGTTGAGATAATAATTTGATGATTGTTGATGGCGGTATAATGATTTAAGACGTAAACGAAATTTGAATCGTAATCGTAACCTCGTTAAAATGAACAAAACTCAACTTAAGTTTCTGCAGTAGTTCCCGAATATATAAACTGTAGTTTCTTAAAAATGTAATACTTGATTATGATATAAAATGTTATAAGGATCGTTTAGGCACTTGAATCACTTGATTCTGATTTACGGATCAAAAGTTATGACCGTTTTAGTAAAAAGGATTTACGCGACAAAACTGCAACAAATTATGAACTTTTTAAATAAAAATGATCGACTTAAAAATATTTTAAAATCATTAAATTTTTATAGAGAGTATGAAATAGAGTTTATTAGCTTCCGTAAAAATTTCAAGTAAAAATGTTGATTTTTCAATTTTATAAAAAGGTCGGAGCTGAGGTCGTGCAGAGTACGAACGTTAAAAACAACCCCCTGTTAGGAAACTGCCACTTCGGAATTTTCACCCCTGTTACCAGAAAACTATTTTCAAATAATGTATTCTAAATTTTGTCTAGATCGCGTATGCGAAAACGGTACATCAACCGAGTTAACGGTTTGAGAGATATCAACGTTTTAGTGAAAGCGGTTTGAATAGTAAAACTCCGTGGTTGTCCGAACTTTCGAAATACTTTTCACCTAATTAAATTCATTTTATCAAAATGAAACTTTTATGATAAATATTAAAAGAACTCAAGAAGCTCCTCGAGGTATTTTCGTATTAAAATACTAATTTTACGATTTATTAAAAATAATAGAGTGCGAGTCACGTAATAGTAATATTCGGTAAAGTCAAATCTTGAAGACCACTTTGACCGTCCGTTTCGACCAAGGAGTGATACTTATTTCGAGTCGGTCGAATAATGAAAATTATGAAGTATTGAACTTATTAGGAATATAAGTCGGTGATGAGAGTAGGAATACTGATTAAGATTATGATGTTTGTTGATTAGAAAACCCGGAACGAGAGGAAGTCATGAAACGTATCTTGGACTCCAGGCAAGTTTTCAAACTCTACCTTTTTGAAACTGTTGTGTTGTGTTTGTTTTCAAATAATGTCGATATATACATGATTCTATATTTATGATGTTTTATGAATTATGTTATATAATATCATACTATATGATAAAAATTTTGGTATATGAATATTACCGAATTTCAATCGATAACACTAGAGAGTAGCGTTGTATATATAAGGAGTATATTTTAGACCGATGATCAATCAGTATAATTTTATGAAAACTCGGAAGTATTCCGGAGGTGTTTTATTTAAGAATACAAACGCTATAGTAGAGCGTGATATATAAGTTATAAGAACGAGAGTTGTCAGTTTTTATAAAGTATATACTCTGGAATCATCCCGGAGATGTTTTGGACCATTAAAAGTCCGTACTTATTTTATTCCCAGGGTCTCGACGTCCGGTTACGAAATATTGAACACCCCGAACTTTTATTAAATCAATTTTCAAAGATCGTATTCCCTCAACTATACTTTATTGCTCGAATAATAAATATTTATTAACTATTCATTTATTATGGATGAAATATTCTCCAGCGAATCTTTATTTCAAACTCGATTAAATATTAAAGGTTATTATATTACTTAAACATAGTTAAGTTGAGGAATATTATTTCAATATTCTTTTAAAAGTATAACTATTTGAGGTTTAATTATTTAATGATTAATATTTAATTATTAATTATTTATTAAAGGATTTATTTATGATGTAAAAATTATAAAACCTGATCTAAAATATTTTCTAATTTTCGGAAAATCATTCGAATGATTTCAAATCGTCGGAGAATATTATCTCGACTTATTTTAAATATTTTGAATATAGTTTCGAAAGAAACTCCCCCTTATTTACTTATCTATTGACAACGGTCAACTCAAATCCTTAGTCCTTCCTCTGAAAACTTTCGGAAGTACATATATATATGAGGTAAAACTGTGCCTATCAACAATCAAAATGCTTGGGGAACTTCGATATAGTTCGATAACTTCTAAGTATATGATAGGATTCTTAAGAGGACAAGGGGGGTAGAGATCCAGTACTTCGTGGACTGGGGAGACTGCCATATTTATTTTCTGTATGAGAAGGTACCATGTGTACTGAAGGATATACGAAGTATGCAAAATATACCCGGGCTGAATGGGGAAGCATATAAAGCCCGAATGCGGCAAGGGTGATAACCGGGATACGAAGGTGTCGTCCTTCTACTAGTAGAAAAGGATACTATTTCTGTAGTACGACTGATCATCGTATGCGGTGGCTCCATTGAATGTCCTATATTCTTCCAATTGGAATTGAGATGCAATATCGTAACCCAAGCCTAGGTGCTGGGTTTACCATTAAGGTATTTGCAGACTAATAAGTCAATCAAATAATTATTTTTAAAAGAGGTGTGTATCACCAAGAAAACTACTTTGAATAAATACGTATCCTTGTACGGAGTAATATAAATTCCTTTAACAGTCTTTTCATACTGTTGATTATTATGGCTGAGTATTATTGGTCACTCTTGTTTTCTTTTAAATGTCACAACACAACAGATTACCAGTATGCCGACATGGGACTTAGTCACTTGGAATCATGGGGAGAATCCCTTACAGCTTTGTCTCAGGTAGACTAGAGTATCCATATAGGTATAAGATGTTAGTAGTAATTATTGTAACTTCATGTAAAGGTTACGAATAATTTTTTAAGATCCTGTAAAGTACATTTGAGTTTTAATAACAGATGATACTTGTTGTACGTCATTTCTAAGGCTATAACTTGTGAGTGTGTGAGATTGAGGGTCTGTGATATAGAATTATTGGATTATTGAGTTAATGCAGGTTACACATGATTGAAGGATTGCGTGACGACCCAGATTCCTGACCCCGGATTTAGGGGCGTTACGGAAATGGTATCAGAGCAATAAGTTATATTACTTAGAGACGAGAGTGTTAAGAATCTGTCTAAATGCGAGATTGCGTAAGAGCTCATATAGAGTTCATCATTGGACTACCAGATGTAGCCCCAAGGTGTAGGTTAAGATAAGTGTATATTTGAGGTATTAAAGTGTGACTAATAGAACCATTTGAGATTATCAGAATGATGAGAAGAAAAATTAGAATCATATAAGATTTGGAATGATGAGGATGTAGAACTCGGAGCTGAGTTTCCAGGGCATTTGGGGAAAAACGGTATTATCAACACCAAATGTTCATTTGGACTACACGAGCCTTGTTACTCGTAGTTCTTTATAGGTTACCCATGAGGGGGAATCACATGTGAGAACCATGAAGTCTAATTATTAATATACAGTTGAGGTTATTGACCCAAACTAGTTGAAGGTGTCATTTTACCGATAAGGATGTGAACATCGTATTAATCACGAATTCACCAGAGATAGTGTCCAATATACCCTTAAGGATATTTTCTATTAAGGAAGATTTGAATGTAATATAAGAATGTTATCATAAGACGACTACACTACATGATATTATTAGTGTGCTTAACATGTAAGGTTATGATGGTTTAGCTCAGAGATCTCTTTGATATGTTCCCAAGGAGAACTGACCACTCGTAGTTAGTAACTGATGCGTGTAGCAGGCCCCTATCGGCTTAAAAGATGCTTTTGGAATATTTCTGAGTAAGGTCTTCGAGGTAAAACACCTAAATGACAGATATACGTGTGAAAGTCAAGTTAGTAAGCGATTTTAAAATGATTTAAAAGAGACAATAGTTGAAATAAAGAATTACAAAGACGAAGAGGTGGTATCATCCTCAAACGGATAATAAAGAGAGTTAGGATAATCTGTGAAATATTTTGGCACCTACTCATTGTCATGTTACTCCCTCCAAACCGTTGATCATTCGTATTGCCTTGATAAGTCATATCAGGAATTCCTTTTCGTTCCTTACTTTGAACTTCTGATGTGACCATCTTGAATAGTCTTTCTCCGCATCAGGACTTGTTTAATTCTTTTAGTTGATCAATGAACTTTCATTCATAGATTATGATCTTCTTGTTCGGCTCAGTAGCTTTATTTCAATTATCCAAGGAAATTTTTTTTCTCCTCAATTCATTGACGAATATTCATAATGAATATCTTCAGTTGATTCTTCTTTCATACTTACTCTTTTCAGTCAAGATTGTAAATATTTAACAAATTGTTAAAAACATGGATGATCTAATACCCATAGATTCCTCGGGAATCCTTTTCTCCTAATCGGGATGAAATTATATATTGAACTTTGAAATCATAGTAAGGGTATCAATTTGATATTGGTATTCCGAATTCAATTCTATTTTAGAATCTAATAAAGTATGTGAACGAGGACACCTCTGAGTGTACCCTTTTATTGGCAAGAAATATTTGATAAGAGGCTATCAATTGTTCCGATGCCAAGACCACTCGATTCAGAGTTATAATTGTCTTTCTCGGCCCAAATTGGAAAACTCTTTATTTTGAAATCATCATCCAGGTAGCCACAAATTCTTTAGTGGTTACGATATTGAGATTTTCTTTTTCGAACAAACTGAAATATGCTTAGTTGTATATGTTCTCATGAACGACTAGTTAATATCCTAACTAGTCAAAATTTTAATTAATATGATGAAAGTCTAGCTAATCGTTCTAGCTAGTTGCTATGGGCCAAACCAATTGTGCTGGCCATTTTCTTAGCCGATTGATAATATTGCTTGATATGGACTAGTTATTATTTTGCTAGTTCCACTTCCAATCAAATTTTTATTATTCCATAGTGCATTATATATGCAAGATTAATCGTTGATGGAATTTTAAATAAATATTTAATTGAGACCTAACTAGGTCGCCCACTCAAAAGAGAATTCATATTCAATTTTATGAAATATTTTGTTCATGAAATGTTTTATTCTTTCGTTTATATAACGAATATCCATTTAAAATCATAAAATGATTGAAGAACAATATACTTCCTTATTTGTTAATTATTGGATATAATTCCTTCTTTCAAAATAGCATCTCTTTAAAACCTCAATGGTTAACCTTTGGTTGAGGATGTTATTCGAAATTTCTTTCATTACTTGAAAAGAAAAGTATTCTTTCATTGGAGAAATCTTACAAGTATTGTTCGTAAGATGTTATTATTCACCAATCAATGCTTTCAAGAAATATTCTCTATAACATCATAATATAAAACTCTAAGGACATGAAAGGATAATCTTTGTTGTATTCTTCCTTCCAAGTAATAAATCTTTTGAGTGTTGCGACTCTTTAATTCAGTTCTCATTGTTTCTTCAGAAATTAGATTTTGAAATCTTGTTAAGAATGTCTAAATTACATCAACATCGTGAAAATCATTCTTCCAAGGCTAATTGCCTTCCGAACAAAGAAAGGTATAGTTAATAACTGATTGTTGTAATATGAGACTGAAAAACTCAGTGTTATGATGGTTGAATCGAAGCATCGTGATGAGTAAGTTATTTTGAAAAAGGTAATACCATGAAAAAAAAGAAAGGGTCTTATCATCCTAAGGATCTTTAACAAGATTATTGAAGAATGATAATAAAGATACCAACGTGATTAGTAAGGTACGCTTCTGTGAAACACTATCAAGATAAGTACTAATAAATTCGGGAAAGACCAAGCATGTATGAATTCGAGGAATATGATTTTGTGTGAAGTGTAATGATATGTCTATGTGACTTAAGTACCGTGACATAAGGTATTCTAATAATAATCTAGAATAATAGCGATAAGGTTCGCACTGAAAGGGACAAAAAGTTTAACTTATGAGAAAAATTTGGATTTTTTTTTACATTGAACACGAGGTAGAGGCTATAGTCAAATTGATCAAGAGTTGTGATTAAGAAATCTATTATCAAGGACAATATGGTGGCCGACACTTTAAGTTGTAAAAGATAGATTGAGATTAATAAATTTCAAGACAACTGATGGAAAATATCGCATGAATGAATTTTGAAGTTGAGACAAGGTGAATAGAACCCTTTATTTGGTAACTGGAAGACTTGATGATGCCTAGAAACTTAAAAGGATGTTAGTCATCACCGAATATGAAAGGGATGTCATTGATTAGGCAAGTAAGTACTCGACATGGTTGAAAGTGAAAACGGAAAGGCGAGGTTAAAAATTTTGACGATTGCGGCCTGTAAATGACCCGAATGAGAGTAAGAGTTTATTATAATGAATTCTGGAGGAGGATTATCAGGAACCAAGTAAGCCATTGTGCTATTTTAGGATATTGAGTAATAGGTTAAATAAGACCGCTTATTTTACTATGCAAAGGATAGATCTCCGCTCTATAAAATTGTTATGAACGCGGAAGAGATAATTGGTGATAGAGAGGCCCCGTGATATTGCGCCACGAAAGGATTGCGAGAAAGAACGAACAGAGGCATGACTTAAAGTTCTTAAATCGACATATAGGATGGGAGGACTATCTAGACCATTGAAGATACGTCTATCGGCTTACCTTTTATTTGGAACGGTTAGGAGAATCGCCTATCGTTGACAGAAAATATATACAGATGTACTTACCACGCGAGCATACGGAAAATAGACGTCGATATCCCCTATGAAGGACAACGTGGAAGAACGAAGGATGTTATGGTTAGAGCTGACTGAAGGCAAAGAAGATCGTACACGCCCTTTTAAAAGGCCAGTAGTAGCAGTTACCAATAAACGCGAGTACGTCTAAGGCGCTAGCGAGAATAACAAGTACGACCCAGCAGGTATCGTAGTACTATAGCTATTATACGGGGAATGACAAAAAAAAGTCCGACTGATAGCGGAAGCTGAGCGTTCCACGACTCTAAAAGCATATCAATCAATTGCGTATAGAATGGTGCTTCCTTCAAGATGGAAACAGGACCCGACGAGCGTGTAAAAATGCAATGAGAACTTCTTACAAACAATAATAAGACAGAGATAATGCGCCAAAATGGGAAAACGTTAAGGAACGAAACTCTAGCACTAGTAGGAACGATGGAGGGGGAAACAAATAAGTTGAAGGATGATTCCAAACACTAGAAGATGCGCTAATGGTCCATATTATCGATTTTTAAGGGAAGTGAAGTGACCAGTTGACGTTAATCAATTACCGACGATAACGAGTTATCATGCAGGCATTGGAACGGCTACAAAGCTTTGTACGGAAGAAAGAATCGTTCTCCCTTAGGTTGGGAAGAAGTTGGTTAGCAGAGGATACTTGGACCATAGTTGAGTCAACAGACCAAAGAAATTCCTAGAACTTATCAGAACCCGGCTAGTAGTAGCCCAGGATAAACAATAATGATATACGAACCAGAACTATAAAGTCAGAAAGTACGAAATAACGGACCAAGTATTGTTGAAAGTACCTCCCGGGGAGGGTGTGATAAGATTCTAAAGGGAAAGAAATGTTGAACCCAAGGTTTATTGGGCAAGTTGAAATCTTTAAAGGACTAAAAAAAGTGGCTTATAAATTAGCACCATCGTCGAATGGTCTCCAAGTTTATAACGAGTACCACGAATCAAGGTTAGGAAATTTAACCGTCAACGCCAAACATATGATTGAAAATGAGCTAATAAACTTACAGCCATGTCGAGTAACGTGTAGAGGTCATAGGTCTACAAGAACGAGTACCCGAAAATATATTTGACGTACGAGTGGAAATTTTATGAAGAGATCCAATACTGCTAAGTCAATGTGAGAACTCGAGGTGGTCATGTGAGATGCGTATCCCCGCCTATTTCGAAACTGATTCCGGGACGGAATCCTTTTAAGGGGGGAAGACTGTAAGAACCCAAAATTTTGACATCGGTAAAAGACCTTTATGAATAGTAACCTTGTGGTTTAATAAAAACTTTTGCGACAACACTATATACGAGTTTTTAAGTTAAGATTCCGAATTGATATTGTGATTATACATACCAAATGAGTGTATGTAAATGCTATTAGTTTTTGAAGAAAACGAACTTTGAAAATTAACCGTATTCATGAACCATCGAGGATTACAGGAATCACAATATAATTACAAATTTAAAACCTTACGGATTTATATCCAAGAACGATACTTCAAAACATAAAGAATAAATACGAAAGGATTTACGCCGCGAACCGTTTACGAGAAATCATTACGAAAACAATTAAGCGACCGAACAAACGCGTAAACGAATAAATAAACGTATCTCATGAACTAATCATGGTATAAAAGTAACCATGGTTACTTTATCAAATAGTAAGCTAGTGATGTAGGAATGATTATTCAAGGCTAAGAATAGTGAGCTAAAGCCTAAAAGGCCAACTAGTTAGCTTGTAACCTAGGAATGCTAGCTAGAATTGTCCAAAGATTTGCCAACATTATCTATTCCTAGGATATATACTAAAAGATATACAAGTCACCTAATACAATCTTCCAAGAGAAGCATTCAAGAAGCAACAAACTCTCTCTCTCTCTCTCTCACAAAACACCATGCTGATTTTCAAGAACACCATATAAAGAAAAATTCATATCTCATGATATACTCATTCAAAAATCACCAAATTTTTACCAAATCTCTTTCATATCATGGGTAAGTCACGAACCAAATTTCATACCCATCCATTAATTTCTCAATTTTATAAAAATATTTTAAGTTGAGTGTGAAAAGTAACTCCGAAAATCACTAACTTGTTTTCTTGATTTTTCATAAAAGATTAAGGCTCCTAAAGCTAGACCAAGGCTTCATCAAGGATCTTAGGACTTTATTAAGTATTAACAAGCTTCTAGGAAGGTATAAACATTCATCCAAACTTTGTTTAAGTTTTAAGTTTCAAGAAAAGTAAGGATCTTGGATATAAGTATGGTTTCGATGATTGATTTAATATTATCTTGATGTTTAGTTAATTAGTTTTAAGGTTGATGATTTTTGCCTCAAGAACATGATATTCTTGATAGGATTTAGTTTTGATATGATGATTTGATGATTGTTGATGGTGGTATAATGATTTAAGACGTAAACGAAACTCGAATGGTAATCGTAACCTCGTTAAAACGAACAAAACTTAACTTAAGTTTCTGCAGAAGTTCTCGAATGTATAAAATGTAGTTTCCTAAAAGGTAATACTTGATTATGATATACAATGTTATAATGATCGTTTAGGCGCTTGAATCACTTGATTTCGATTTACGGATCAAAAGTTTTGACCGTTTTAGTAAAAGGGATTTACGCGACAAAACTGCTACAAATTACGAAAATTTTAAATATACATGATCGACTTAAAAATATTTAATCATGAAATTTTGACAGAGATTAAGAAATAGAGTTTATTAGCTTTCATAAAAATTTCAAGTAAAAATGTTGATTTTTCAATTTTATAAAAATATCGGAGCCGAGGTCGCGCGGAGTACGAACGTCAAAAACAACCCCATGTTAGGAAACTGCCACTTCGGGATTTTAACCCCTGTTACTAGAAAACTATTTTAAAATGATGTGTTCTAAATTTTTTCTAGATCATGCACGCGAAAACGATGCGTCAATTGAGTTAACCATTTGAGAGATATCAACGTTTTAGTGAAAGCGGTTTGAATAGTAAAACTCCGTGGTTGACCAAACTTTCGAAATGCTTTTCACCTAATTAAATTCATTTTATCAAAATAAAACTTTTATGATAAATATTAAAAGAACTCAAGAAGGTCCTCGAGGTGGTTTCGTATTAAAATACTAATTTTACGATTTATTAAAAATGATAGAGTGGGAGTCACGTAATAGTAATTTTCGGTAAAGTCAAATCTTGAAGACCACTTTGACCGTCCGTTTCGACCAAGGAGTGATATTTATTTTGAGTCGGTCGAATAATGAAAATTATGAAGTATTGAACTTATTAGGAATACAAGTTGGTGATGAGAGTAGGAATACTGATTAAGATTATGATGTTTGTTGATTAGAAAACCCGGAACGAGAGGAAGTCAGGAAACATATCTTGGAATCCAGGCAAGTTTTCAAACCCTACCTTTTTGAAACTGTTGTATTATGTTTATTTTTAAATAATGTCGATATATACATGATGCTATATTTACGATGTTTTACGGATTATGTTATATAATATCATACGATATGATAATGATTTTGGTATATGAATATTACCGAATTTCAATCGATAACACTGGAGAGTAGCGTTGTATATATAAGGAGTATATTTTAGACCGAGGATCAGTCAATATAATTTTATGAAAACCCGGAAGTATTCCAGAGGTGTTTTATTTAAGAATACAAACGCTATAGTAGAGCATGATATATAAGCTATAAGACCGAAAGTCGGTCAGTTTTTATAAAGTATAAACTCGGGAATCATCCCGGAGATGTTTTGGACCATTAAAAGTCCGTACTTATTTTATTCCAAGGGACTCGACGTTCACTTACGAAATATTAAACACCTCGAACTTTTATTAAAGCAATTTCCAAAGATTGTATTCCCTCAACTATACTTTATTGCTCAAATAATAAATATTTATTAACTATTAATTTATTATGGATGAAGTATTCTCCAGTGAATATTTATTTCAAACTCGATTAAATATTAAAGATTATTATATTACTTAAACATAAATAAGTTGAGGAATATTATTTCAATATTCTTTTAAAAGTATAACTATTCAAGTTTAAATTATTTAACTATTAATATTTAATATTTAATTATTTATTAAAGGATTTATTTATGATTTAAAAATCATTAAACCTGATCTAAAATACTTTCTGATTTTCGGAAAATCATTCGAATAATTTCAAATCGCCGGAGAATATTATCTCGACTTATTTTAAACATTTTGAATATAGTTTCAAAAGAAACTCCCCCTTATTTACTTATCTGTTGACAACGGTCAACTCACATCCTTAGTACTTCCTCCGAAAACTTTCGGAAGTACATATATATATGAGGTAAAGCTGTGCCTATCAACAAGCAAAATGCTTGGGGAACTTCGTTATAGTTCGATGATTCCAAGTATATGATAGGATTCCTAAGAGGACAAGGGGGGTAGAGATCCAGTACTTCGTGGACTGGGGAGACTGCCATATTTATTTTCCGTATGAGAAGGTACCATGTGTACTGAAGGACATACGAAGTATGAAAAATATACCCGGGCTGAATGGGGAAGCATATAAAGCCCGAATACGGCAAGGGTGATAACCGGGATACGAAGGTGTCGTCCTTCTACTAGTAGAAAAGGATACTATTTCCGTAGTATGACTGATCATCCTATGCGGTGGCTCCAGTGAATGTCTTATATTCTTCCAATTAGAATGGAGATGTAATACCGTAACCCAAGCCTAGGTGCTGGGTTTACCATTAAGGTATTTGCAGACTAATAAGTCAATCAAAAAATTGTTTTGAAAAGAGGTGTGTATCACCAAGAAAACTACTTTGAATAAATATGTATCCTTGTACGGAGTAATATAATTTCCTTTAATAGTCTTTTCATACTGTTGATTATTATGGCTGAGCATTATTGCTCACTCTTGCTTTCTTTTAAATATCACAACACAACAGATTACCAGTATGACGACATGGGACTTAGTCACTTGAAATCGAGGGGAGAATCCCTTACAGCTTTGTCTCAGGTGGACTAGAGTATCCATATAGGTATAAGATGTTAGTAGTAATTATTGTAGCTTCATGTGGAGGTTACGAATAATTGTTTAAGATCCTGTAAAGTACATTTGAGTTTTAATAACAGATGATACTTGTTGTACGTCATTTCTAAGGCTATAACTTGTGAGTGTGTGAGATTGGGGGTCTGTGATATGGAATTATTAGATTATTGAGTTAATGTAGGTTACACATGATTGAAGGATTGCGTGACGACCCAGATTCCTGACCCCGGATTCGGGGGGGTTACAAATGAGCTCAAAAGGGTGATCTTAATCTATTTTCTCTGTTGAGATAGATTAGCTCTAGATGAAGAGGCCTCATTGTTATCTTGATGTGTGACTGAGTTTTGATTATGAGAAACTCCCCCTGAGTTTGTGAATCTTTGATTTGAGGAAGGGGTTGAAAGGAATATATCCTAAGTCCAATCGTGGATTAGGATTTAGGAATAACTTTTATGTAATCTGTTTTGATTTCATTGATATTAATAAAAGACTTGTTTTGTTTTTATTACGGGCTTTATCTATTTAAGTGTTTAAATAAGATATACCATAGTTTAGAATAAAGCTTTTTATGGATTATGATGAGATCATAATAGTGAGACCTAAAAAGATGATAACTCTAAACTTAAATAGTTCCTGGTCATAGGATTACTAACTGGTAATTAATAATCCGCAAAGATCGGTACATACTATGCTTGCTTCATTATGAAGGATGTCTGTTCTCATAGACATTTGTGTGGTGACACTATATCTAGTATGTAGGTGCTTATTATGGAATAAGTTCACTGAACATGACTCGCACAGCTGAACAACTGATGAAGTTCACTCACGTGTCAGCAGTTGTTCGCTTAGTGATAGTTGTACAAGTATCCTTGGACTTGAGGTCATCATAGTCATCTTGTGTACACTGAACTATGCTTTGGTTTAGTTCTTAGTCTCCAGGGACAATTATTAGGGCTCTTCTGGGTATAGGAATTTGTACACGAAGATAGTGTATGATCAATAAAGGATCTACCCCTTCCAGTGAAGGAAGCGAATGTTCAAGGCTGATCTACTTATGCTAGTTCAGGAATCTCTGGCCAGAGTAAATGAAATTAGAAAGGAGTTTCTAATTTGCATAGAACTACGCATAGTAAATGGTAAGCAATTGATTGAATTAGATAGGCTTGACACGAGATCCATGCCTTGTATTTAATCGGGACATTGTAGGGTAGAAGGAGTTTATTGTACGATAACTATTCACTGACAGGTTCTTGGTATTCTAAGCAGTGAATTCATATTATCCGGATAGTCACGATATGTTGAGAAGCATCACTCACGATGTAGAATAAATGTGATTAATTAATTAATCATATTTAATAAATTAGAGAATTTATATAAATAATGATAAAATACTTTTATTATTATTTATTTCTACTACCGGCTTAATATTGAACCTACAGGGTCACACCATAAAAGGAGAATGATTTAATGGTGGAGGAATTAATTAATAATGGCTAATAATTATTTATTTATGAAATAAATAATTAATTGGAAAATTTAATAATTGATTAAATGAGATTTAATTGATTATAAATTAATTAAGAAAAGTTCTTAATATTATTAATTAAAGGATTTAATTTTTGGAAATTAAATCAAGAGAGAGAATTATTTCTAAAGTGTTTAGAAAAAGGATTAATAATTAAAAGGTGTTTTAATTATTAATGAGAATAATAAATGGGATAATAATAATAATATTTATGGGAAAATTTCAGCTGAAAATTTTGCCTATAAATACACTATTATAGACCCTATTTTTATTTTGAACCCACATCAAACCCGAAAACCCAAAAAGTTTGGAAAACCCAATTCTCTCCACCTCCTTCCTCCTCCTTAACATCGTTTTCTTGGTGGATACCGGTGGAGTGCTTCACACTTGAGGAGCAACTGCTAAGGATCTCTGATCGTTGTCTACGAATTATTTTTTAAAGGTTAGATTCGATCCCTCGAATTTTTATTCACGATTTATATGCTTTTATTTGGATTTTGTAAGTGTAAAAGTGTTTTGCCATGGCCCCGCTGTGTTAAAAATCCAACTATGGTATCAAAGCATAGGTTGTATGCATATAGATCTGTGGTAAAAATTTCAGAATTTTATGTGCTTGTATGAATTAATTATAATTTTTACAAGTTATATTATGGATTAATTTTTCCTGATGAGAAATCGTTTTTCAGAATAATTTTGAATGTTGATCTGGGTTCTACAAGTGTTGTAGATCGTCTGGGTATTTTTTTCATAATTTTAGGATGTATAGATTTTTTATTATGAATTTTTGAAGTTCTTGCAATTAAATTCGTAATTAAATAATTATATATATATATGAATTGTTTGTATTGTTATTGTAAAAGAATACATCTGCAAAGCTGTACTGCTGTTATGTCTGTGTTGTATGCTGTCTGTTCTGCACGGCTGTCAACAGCTGTCATGCACGTTTTTCGAGAAGGAAAAAGAAGTCGGCTGCTGAAAATTAAAAAAAATATATATAGGGGTGTAACGCATTCCGGGAATGCGTTACACACCTGTGGCGCATTCGCGGAATGCGTTACACCATTTAATGGCTTAAAATGGGTGTAACGCATCATCGGAATGCGTTACAGGGCTTGTAACGCGTTCCTGTAATGCGTTACAGCCCTTCTATTGATTTTAAAATTGATATTCTGGGAGTTTCGTAACTCCGTTTTAGGCGTGCAATATACCGTTGGATTCGTTTTTTCGAGACGGATCTAATGGAGTAATCAATTTTAGTTTATATAAAAGTTTTGAACTGTTTATATTTCCATGAAGTGTTTTAAAGTTGTTTTTGACTGTTTTAATTGCTTTTAAATGCTTCATGTGATACATAGAGATGTATAATGCTTAGACTAATGTGCTAGATGATGTAACATGCCTACTTTGATGTTTATTCATGTTGATATATGTGATATATGCTTAGTTTATCATGCGATGATAGATTTAGGTGAACTTAAATAAATATAAGGCGCTTGTTAGACAACCTAGTATAGTGAAATAGTTTCATAACCTTAATAACAATATTATGAATACAATCATGAGATTCTTGTGTTTGTGAAACACGTAATTGAATATGAATTTTCGATATGAGAGAAAGGATGATTCTGTCAACAACAGATTTCTATCTGTAAGAAAGGGTTATTAAGTGACGCCTCTTGACAATGCTCCACCCGATCTGGGAATCATCTGATTATTGATTATTGATTTGAAATATTTAATTTAAAAGGAAGAATCTCTTTATAATATGATTATGATTGTAACGTAATATAATCCCTCTAAAATTAAATAATATCAAGTAGTAATTGGCCAATGATACAATGGGCTTGTGTCGGTCATAGCCTTCCAACATGATAGAAAAGTAGTTCTTATTTTTGAATCATTGTCGGTTCGTGCTACAGCCGAGGGCTTTGATTTTGAAATAAGAAATACTTGTCTATTACATAGAGATGTGTACATTGAATAAGAATCTAAAGGTCGGTACGTGCTACAGCCGTGGGCCTTTGGGGACTGATTCAATTGTACGGAATATTGGGTTAGACTTGACTTAGAATATTGAGTTTGTCGTGCTACAACCGAGACTCAATTATTCAAGAGGCTAAAGTTTGATTAGGGAATAACATGAGATGTAATTGACAAGAGTTGTCTGCCTATTGAACATTACATGGCGGTTCGTGCTACAGCCGGGGTCGTGTAATGGAATGTAGGATCCCTATTCTCACTAGCATTATGAATGCTTAATTTTTCACGTAGGGGGTTGAACAAATTAAGAAAACTAGTGGGAGCCACTTATGAATAAAGACCCGATTCATATAGTGTTTTTGAAATGAAATCGAATATTTGCTAAGTGTTGTTATGTGTTTATCATTTACAGATTTACTTTGTACGTTATGTCTTCTGCACTATCATTCAGGAGCATACTAGATGCTCACAAATTGACTGGTCCTAATTATGCTGACTGGCTTTGAAACTTGAGAATTGTTCTCAGGATTGAGAAGCTGGAATACGTGATTGACTTACCTAAGCCTACTGAACCTGCTAGTGATGCACATAATGATGAACATGTTGTGTATCATAAGTGGATAGATGATGCAAATGTTGCTCAATGCATCGTGCTAGCTTCCATGAACATTGAGCTACAGAAGCAACATGAGCATATGGATGCTCACACTATCCTAATGCATCTACAAGAGTTGTATGATGTGGCGGGGAGGACAGCTCGATATGAGATATCGAAGGAGCTGTTCGGTTGTAGGATGTCTGAGGAATCATCTGTGAATGACCATGTACTTAAGATGATCAATTTGATTGAACGTCTTGGACAACTTGGTTTTGCCATGGATGGGGAGCTGAGCCAAGACTTGGTCTTGCAATCGCTTCCGAGTTCGTTCTCGCAGTTTGTTATGAACTTTCACATGAATAAGTTGGATGTCAGCCTGCCTGAACTCCACAACATGTTGAAGACTGCGGAATCGAATTTTCCCCCTAAGAAGAATTCTGTTCTTCTAATTGGTGAAGGTTCCAATCCTAAGAAAAGGAAGAGGAACCCTTCCAAGAAGAAGAAAGTAGGTGAGAAAATGCCGGTTCCACCAAAAGCTGAAGACCCCGAGAGCAAAATTGTTTACTTTCACTGTAACAAGGTGGGGCACTGGAAGAGTTACTGCAAGGTTTACCTTACAGAATTGAAGAAGAAGAAGGGTAGTGAGACTACCGCTTCTGATTCAGGTATGTTCATGATAGAAGTGAATATGTCATTAAATCAAATTTCTACTTGGGTATTCGATACCGCCTGTGGTTCTCAAATCTGCAATTTGTTGCAGGGACCAAGGAGAAGTAGGACTCTTGAGGAAGAGGAGGTGATTCTACTGATGGAAATGGAGCAAGAGTTGCTGCTGAAGATGTAGAATCATTTCATTTATATAGGCCTACAGGCAAGACTATTGTTTGAAATAATTGTTATTTTGTTCCCTCGATTGTGAGGAATATTATTCCCATGTTAGACTTGGCTGGATTTTCATTTATTATTGAGAATAATGAATGTTCTATTCTTAGAGATAATATTCTTTATGGACGTGGTACTTTAAATAATGGTCTGTATAAATGTGACATAATTTACTTCAGATTGAACAAACTAATAAAAGAAAAGGGATGATGAAAATCTCACTTTATAGTGGCACTGCAGTCTCCATTTAGTAGACATGGAGAGAGGGCTGCAAATTTGCTAGGAATGGTACACACAGATGTATGTGGACCAATGTCTACGCAAGCCATGGGTGGATTTTCATACTTCATTACTTTCATAGATGATAGATCTGGATTCAGATATGTGTTTGATGAAACACAAGTCTGAGGCCTTTGAAAAGTTCAAAGAATATAAGTATGAAGTGGAGAAACAACCAAACATAGTATTATAACTCTTCGATTAGATCGAGGTGGTGAATACTTGAACGAAGAGTTTCTGGATTATCTCAAAGTAAATGGTATAGTCTCCCAGTGGACTCCTCCAGATTGGTATCTGAAAGGAGAAATCGAACTTTGTTAGACATAGTTCGGTCCATGATGAGCTATGCAAATCTTCCAGTATTCCTATGGGGTTATGCATTGGAAACCTCAACATATTTACTGAATAAGGTGCCTTCCAAATCTGTTCCTCAAACTTCATATGAGATATGGAAAGTAAGGAAACCGAGTCTTAAACACGTTAAGATTTGGGGATGTCCAGCTTATGTCAAGTAAGTTGACCCAGATAAGCTGGAATATCGATCCGTAAAATGTAGTTTTGTGGGATATCCTAAAGAGACTTTAGGGTATTACTTTTACACCGATCATCGGGTGTTTGTCTCCAGACATGCTACCTTCTTAGAAAAGGAGTTTATCCTTGATGGAAACAGTGGGAGCAAAATTGAACTTGATGAAGTTCAAGAAGCACAAACTACTACGAATCAAGTGGAAACACCTGTTCTGACTGAACAACCTTTTGTGGAACAGCCCATTCATAGATCAGGGAGAGTGTCTCGCCAACCTGAGAGGTAATATGGCCTTGTCATTGAGAATAACAATGAGTTGTCGATCATTGAAGATGACGACCCTGTGACCTATAATGAGGCTATGAGTAGTGTTGACTCAGAGAAATGGCATAGTGCCATGAAATCCAGAATGGAATCTATGTATACGGTATACAAAAGATAGATTATAGCAGATGGCCAGGTGGAGACCTTTAAGGCCAGGCTTTTGGGAAAAGGATTCAAACAAAGGCAATGGATTGACTTTGATGAAACCTTTTACCTGTAGCCCTGTTAAAATCAGTTCGGATTTTGCTTGCGAATGCTGCTTACTGCGACTATGAAATCTGGCAGATGGCCAGATGGTTTTCTTTCCAAGGAAAATGAAAACCTAGTGTGTAAGCTGCTGCAAACCATATGTAGTTTAAAGCAAGCTTCTCGAAAGATGGAACATTCGTTTTGATGAGACAATCAAAGAGTTTGATTTTATCAAAAACGCAGATGAACCATGCGTCTACAAAAGGGTTAGTGGGAGTGCGGTAACATTTCTTATATTGTATTGAATTAGAGTTGACACACATAACAACATAGCAGACCCACTCACAAAGCTACTTTATGAAAGTCATTTTGATCGTCAAGATGGGTATTAGATACCAGAGTGATTGACTTTAGTACAAGTGGGAAATTGAAAGGAATATGTCCTCAGTCCAATCGTGTATTAGGATTTAGGAATAACTTTTATGTAATCTGTTTTGATTTCATTGATATTAATAAAAGACTTGTTTTGTTTTTATTACGGGCTTTATCTATTTAAGTGTTTAAATAAGATATACCATAGTTTAGAGTAAAGCTTTTTATGGATTATGATGAGATCATAATAGTGAGACCTAAAAAGATGATAACTCTAAACTTAAATAGTTCCTAGTCATAGGATTACTAACTGGTAATTAATAATCCGCAAAGATCGGTACATACTATGCTTGCTTCATTATGAAGGATGTCTGTTCTCATAGACATTTGTGTGGTGACACTATAGCTAGTATGTAGGTGCTTATTATGGAATAAGTTCACTGAACATGACTCACACAGCTGAACAACTGATGGAGTTCACTCACGTGTCAGCAGTTGTTCGCTTAGTGATAGTTGTACAAGTATCCTTGGACTTGAGGTCATCATAGTCATCTTGTGTACACTGAACTATGCTTTGGTTTAGTTCTTAGTCTCCAGGGACAATTATTAGTGCTCTTCTGGGTATAAGAATTTGTACACGAAGATAGTGTATGATCAATAAAGGATCTACCCCTTCCAGTGAAGGAAGCGAATGTTCAAGGCTGATCCACTTATGCTAGTTCAGGAATCTCTGGCCAGAGTAAATGAAATTAGAAAGGAATTTCTAATTTGCATAGAACTACGCATAGTAAATGGTAAGCAAGTGATTGAATTAGATAGGCTTGACACGAGATCCATGCCTTGTATTTAATCGGGACATTGTAGGGTAGAAGGAGTTTATTGTACGGTAACTATTCACTGACAGGTTCTTGGTATTCTAAGCAGTGAATTCATATTATCCGGATAGTCGCGATATGTTGAGAAGCATCACTCACGATGTAGAATAAATGTGATTAATTAATTAATCATATTTAATAAATTAGAGAATTTATATAAATAATGATAAAATAGTTTTATTATTATTTATTTCTACTACCGGCTTAATATTGAACCTACAGGGTCACACCATAAAAGGAGAATGATTTAATGGTGGAGGAATTAATTAATAATGGCTAATAATTATTTATTTATGAAATAAATAATTAATTGGCAAATTTAATAATTGATTAAATGAGATTTAATTGATTATAAATTAATTAAGAAAAGTTCTTAATATTATTAATTAAAGGATTTAATTTTTGGAAATTAAATCAAGAGAGAGAATTATTTCTAAAGTGTTTAGAAAAAGGAATAATAATTCAAAGGTGTTTTAATTATTAATGAGAATAATAAATGGGATAATAATAATAATATTTATGGGAAAATTTCAGCTGAAAAGTTTGCCTATAAATACACTATTATAGACCCTATTTTTATTTTGAACCCACATCAAACCCGAAAACCCAAAAAGTTTGAAAAACCCAATTCTCTCCACCTCCTTCCTCCTCCTTAACATCGTTTTCTTGGTGGATACCGGTGGAGTGCTTCACACTTGAGGAGCAACTGCTAAGGATCTCTGATCGTTGTCTACGAATTATTTTTTAAAGGTTAGATTCGATCCCTCGAATTTTTATTCACGATTTATATACTTTTATTTGGATTTTGTATGTGTAAAAGTGTTTTGCCATGCCCCCGCTGCGTTTAAAATCCAATAGGGGTTCTATCTGTAGGTGATCTGTTTTGACTCTCAGCTTCTCTCATTGTTCCGACAGATGAAGCACTTTGTATCTCGACGGATGAAACTAATTGTCTATTGACGGATGAAGCATTTTGTAACTCGACAGATATTGAATTATGTGCTTCATTAGTTGTAGATTTTTTTTCATTATCCTTAGCCACTGTTTCTTGATTACTTTCATCATCACTGTCATCACTAACCATCTCAACATTATCAAATTTGAGACTTTCATGGAAATTCCCATCTTGCAGTCCTTTAATCTCTTTATAATCAAACACAACATGTACTGATTCCATAACAATGTTGGTTCTTAGATTGTAGACTCTATATGCTTTTCTAACAGCATATCCAACAAAAATTCCTTTATCTGCTTTGGCATCAAACTTCCCATATTGATCAGTTTGATTCCTTAAGATATAACATTTGCAGCCAAAGACATGAAGAAAATTTAGAGTTGGCTTCCTACTCTTGAACAACTGATAATGAGTCATGCATTTGTCCTGATTAACCAAAGAAATATTCTGAGTGTAGCATGCAGTATTCACCGCTTCAACCCAAAAATATGTTGGTAACTTTGATTCTTCAAGCATTGTCCTTGCAGCTTCAATTAGAGATCTGTTTTTCCTTTCCACCACTCCATTTAGCTGCAGAAAACTCATGCATAATTCCATTCTCTTCAAAAAATGATCTCATCATTGAGTTCTTGAACTCAGTTCCATTGTCACTCATGATTCTTCTCACTTTGAAGTCATGATGATTGTTGAATTGCCTTATATGATTGATGATGATTTCACTAGCTTCATCTTTAGACTTTAAAAAATATGTCCAAGAGAACTTTGAGAAATCATCTACAATTACTAGGAAATATCTTTTCCTTGAGATGGACAACACATTGACTGGTCCAAAAAAATCCATGTGCAACAGTTGCAAAGGTTCTTCAATTATTGAATCAAGCTTCTTTCTGAATGATGCTTTGATCTACTTTCCTTTCTGGAAGGCATCACACAATCCATCCTTAGTAAACTCCACTTGAGGAATACCTCTAACCAATTCTTTCTTAACAAGCTCATTCATGGTCTTGAAGTTTAGATGGGACAGTTTCTTGTACCATAGCCAACTTTCATCTTGACTTTCTTTACTGAGAAGACAAGTGACTGATTCTACATTTGATGAGTTGAAGTCAGCTAGGTACAAATTTCCTTTTCTCACTCCAGTGAGAACCACTTTGTTGCTTTTTTTTTGTCACAACACAGGCTTCTGAATTGAAAGTAACTGAGTTTCCCTTATCACAAAGCTGGCTGATACTCAACATATTATGCTTGAGACCATCCACTAGGGCAACCTCTTCAATGATGACATTGTCTTTTGAAATCAAGCCATATCCCACAGTATAACCCTTGCTGTCATCTCCAAAAGTAATACTTGGGCCAGCTCTTTCCTTGAACTTAGTGAGCAGGGTAGAATCTCCAGTCATGTGCCTTGAGCAACCACTATCCAGATACTAGAGATTCTTTCTGTTTCCCTGCACACATCAAAATCAAATCAATTTGATTTTGGTACCCAAGTTTCCTTGGGTCCTGCCTTGTTAGCTTTCTTCTTTGGTTTCTTAGGTTTGATCTCATTTGACTTGAGAATTTCAGATTCATCCTTAGTCATTTAAGTTGAACCTTTGAAACCAGACATTAAAACAGAATTATCATGCACATTTTGGTTTACATGAAAAGGCATGCTATTTGCATACATGTTATTCCAGTAATGCATGCTAAATGACATTTGAGGCATACTAAATGCAGCATAATAAGGATTAGGTGCAAATGGCATATTAGCAAATTGTGCATTCATATTCTGAGTAGTCATAGCATTCATAGGCATGACAGTCATGTTGGGAAAATAAGTGGGTGTAGACATGGGAGTAGGCATGGCAAGCTTGCAGTTAACAGATAAATGATAAACACTGCCACACTTAACACATATTTTTCTTGGTACATATTTATCAGGTGTGTAGTTATATTTGTTAATTCCTACTTTCTCTTTTCTATTGTTTTTCTTTTTAGCTTCTGTTTTAACCTCAATCTTTTATAATCTGTCATTCAATTGTTTGATAGACAAATGCCCAACATTAACTCTCTTTTCTTTTCTAACTTGACTCGATTCTCCTGGAATAAAGTATTTGGAAAATGATCCATATATATCATTTAATTTAGCTAGCTTAGCTTTGCTAGCTGGTTTATTCACAACCAACGGATGTGGCTCCCTGTCTCTCGACGGATAATCCTTTTTATTATGTGACGGATGATTTTCATCATCCGTCGAGTCCACATCTGTCAACAATCCTTCAACCAAATTGGACTCAAGCTTCTCTTTACTCTTCTTCCAGGCTGCATCACAAAAGGACTCAATACCTTGAACTTTAGTGATTTGAGCATGAACATCTCTAGATGATTTCCATGCCTTAATCACTTCTTGTTCTCGTTCAAGCCGCTTCTTTAAAATCTCTTCTTTCTTCAAGGACTCAGTTAATTCATCCTTAGCAATCTTACACTCAATTCTCAATTTTTTAAATTCAATAAACTGAGACTCTAGCACATTATTCCTCTCACTTAAAAATAGATTGTTTTCTTTAATTTTAGCATTTTCCTTAGTAAGGGACTTAAATGTAACACGTTGGTGATACAATTCCGTAGACATGTCATTAATTGTATCATTACACTCAGCTTTAGATAAATGTGCTAGGTTGGTGGTGATTACCGAATTACTTGAAGAACTGGTCTCTGTTTCATCTGATTTGGCCATTAGGGCTAGATTAACATAGCTTGTTTCTTCATCTTCATCCAGTCCATCTGCATCCCAGTCATTCTCTTGTGTGATAAAATCCCTTTCCTTTTCCTTGAGCAACTTAAAGTATTTTTGCTTGTAATCAACAGGCTCGAACTTCTTTTTGCTGGAATCAGACTTTCTACATTCACTCACAAAATGACTTGTCAAGCCACATTTGAAACACTTATATTTAGATTTATCAACCATGTTTCTATTTGGCTTGGCTGCTCCAAAATTTTTCTTGAATTTGAGCTTGGCAAATCTTCTGGATAAGAATGCTAAATGCTCATCAATATCATCCATGTCATCTTGGCTCAACTGATCTTCATTCTCAGCTACCAGCCCTTTACCCTTGCTTTCACAGACTTTTGATGTAAACTCAACAGCTTCCACCTTCATCTCTTTCTCCTTCTCTAACTCATCAACCAATGTTATGGATCCTCCTTTCTTCCTTCCTTTCTCCATCCTTTCATCTTGCTATATTTCAAGCTCATAGGTTTTTAGGATGCCATACAGTCTCTCCAAGGTGAACTCCTTGTAATCTTGTGAATTTCTCAATGGGACTGTCATTGGTTTCCACTCCTTTGGGAGAGATCTAAGGAACTTGAGGTTATAGTCTTTTGTTTGATAAAATCTTCCATGCTGCTTTAGAGCATTTAGTAGCTTTTGAAATCTACTAAATATATCAGTGAGTGATTCACTATCTTCACAGTGGAAATGCTCATATTGCTGAATTAGGAGCTGCATCTTGTTCTCCCTTACTTGCTCAGTACCATCACAAATAATCTGGATTGTGTCCCAAATTTCTTTGGTTGTTTTACAGTTAATGATGTTATCAAACATATCACCATCAACTCCATTGAACAATATGTCCATGGCTTTCTTATCCTTCCTGACTTGCTCAATATCAGGATCTGACCATTCATGCCGAGGTTTTGGAATAGATGGTTCATTGCCAGTTGCAGCTCTCATTGGTACATGTGGACCTCTCTCTATGCAATCCACATAGGCCTCATCTTGGGAAAAAAGATGTAGGTACATCTTCACCTTCCCGTAGTGATTGTTGTCTTTGTCCAGAAATGGAATTTTAACTCCAACATCCTTTTTGTTCATCTTGTTGTTTGTTGTGGTCTTTAAACTCTTTGTATTTTAAGAGCTTACTCTGATACCAATTGTTATTCCCTAAAAATACAACAAGATTACAGAAGGGGGTTGATGTAATTCTGTCTTCTTTTCATGTTTTTAAAAATATTCTAACTTAATACATATAATAGTGTTTGATTTGCTGAAGTGCGAAATAGAAAGATAACTGAAATCAAAACACTAAGTAATAAAACACAAGGCTTTAAAACTTTCTGGTGGATTTGAATGTATCCACCATATATATATATTAGAATGAGAACTCTATGAAGCTTTGAATAGCTCACAGCTGCTTTACAAATTGAACAAACAAACTACAGAGAAATTCTTGTAGAATACAGCTTGATATGTTTCTCTGAAAATAAACTTGCTTAGTTAAAAATTCTACTTACTACTCTTGGTTTATATATACCACCAAGTTACATGATAGTAAGACAATATAATAAAACAAAATATATCTAGTCTAACTCCATGTTGCTTCACTACTCTATTCCAGCATCTTTGAATATCTTCACATTTGCATGTAAATGGTAATGCTTCTTTGTTCTCAAAATCATGCTTAACAGGCTGCCACATTCCTTTTGCAAACACCCAACACATGTGATTGTGTCACTGTCAACAGCTATTTTGAATTTGATCATCTGTCGGGACTATGTTTGTCATCCGTCGGGAACTTTGTTGATCATCCTTCGGGAGTCTTGTAGATCATCTGTCGGGAATCTATCTGCCACTTGACTCTATTTCACTTATACAGAATTGCAAGACATCTCATTATAATTACAATTAGTCAACATATTCTGCATATCAGTCTAGTAGATAATATGAGTCAGAGAACCCTACACAATACACCAGACTAAAATATGTTGTTTGCAGAAATGTGCTACAGTACTTATTTGTTACATAAGCTACACTCTCGATGGATGTCAAATTGTCATCCGTTGGGACTATAAAGTTCATCCGTCGGGACTATATTAGATTATCCGTCGAGAGCTACAAATTTCACTAAGTTAAATCTACTAAGGTGTTTTGTTTGACTTATCATCAAGTTCACAACATATTTCTAACATAGTTTATAAGATTTATGAGTCTTAGACAATATCCAAATAAGTTATTGCAAGTAATTGGCTTAAGATTGTGCTTTCGAAGTTTGGACGGATAATTACGAGTATTTTACAAATATCGTAGTATAACCCCACGGAACACTGAAGATGTTAGAAGGGGCTTATATGATATGACTCGTAATTGTTTATATACACAATATGTGTTAGCCAAGATCCAATTAAATAGCGTGAAATTAATTGGCTAACTTGTGGATTTGATTTGTCCTTAAATTTAACGGATGATTACGAAGTGTTTATAGATCGAGTTATAATCTCCCTGAACACTGAAGATGTTAGAAGGGATTAAAACTATGCTTCATAATAATTAATGTGCATGATATATGTTAGCCAAGATCCAATTAAATAAGTGCAAGTAATTGGCTAACTCGTGAACTTAATCCGTTTTGATATTTGACAAATTACAAATTGTTTATAGATCGAGTTATAATCCCCCGGAACACTAAAGATGTTAGAAAGGAATTAACTTTACTTCGTAATATTTTATGTGCACGAATAATTGTTAGCCAAGATCCAATAAAAAAAATAATTTGCTAACTCGGGAACTTGGGTCAAATATAATCTCCCTTTAGGAGATGAAGTACTTTTGTTTATAGATCTTCTACTTGAGATGATTTATGTGAAGATCAAGTACTTATTCGAATTCCGAGTTCGAATCCTAGTTCTTTTGAGAACTTTGTTTATAAAGATCTTGTATTAGAGCTTCAGATGAAGTAGAGAAATTAAGAACAAAGCTCAAATAAAAAGAACTCAAATAAGAAGCTAAAAGTTACCACTTTTGAAGAACGGTCGGAAAAGTTTGTCAAAAAATTTTGCCGGAGGTTCAGCCGGATTTTGGCACTTTGGTCGAACTTGGGCAACCCTTCGGGAGGCCGGGAAGTGGTAGTGGATGAGCTCACTTGGTGGTAAAAAATTTGGTTGGGTGAAGCTAAGCTTGGGTTTCAAAAACCTTGTATATATGTAAGTACATAGAAGAGATAGAAGGTTTTTGAGAAGAAGTGTGTGTATAGATTTGAAAGAGATGAAGAGAATCACTTCTTGAAAAAAATCCCAGAAACTTTGTGGCTCTTTAGCTTGAAGAAAATGGGTTGGGGTGGGGGTTTATTTATAGGAGAATTTGGGTGGATTGAATGGTGGAGATTTGAGGAAAATGGATGGTGGATGATGTATGTCACTTGGATTGATGACATGGAAAGCAAAGTGTGTTTCTTTGAAACTTGCCATATGAGACAAACAACTTTATGGGTTCAAAAACTCAGCTGATATATTTGAATAAATATATATTTTCCCTTTCTTTTAATCATTGTTTAATCACTTAATTAAGGATTAAACACCATTAATTATGACCACCTTAAAAACTCCTAAATAAATACCATAAAAAATATGATAATTACTTAAATAATATAAAATGATGTCCTCCAAATTTTGGTCAACTTAGGTCAATGGTAGCTAGGTCAAACGTGGTCAAATTCTCTAAATGTTACAAATTTTTTACCATACTTAGAAAATACATTTAAATGATCCATACAAAATTTCAAGTCATTTTAGCATGTTGAAGTATTTTATCAAAAATAAGACAGTTTTGTCAGCCTTTTCTTCTAAGTAAAAATATCATTGGTCTTAAAATGAAGGAGATGGATCTTTTGACCAAATTTTGACTTGAATAAATACTTAAAATATATTTCCTAATATATAAAATATATTTGGATGATAGGAAAATTGTTTGAGTATTTTAGAATAATTTTCTCCGATAAATGCTGATTTTACGAAACGGGAGAAAATTATTGTAAATATACAGAAATGAGTTGCAGAACTGGATATTAATATTCCAATTATGAATATTAATAATCTTTGAATAAACTCTTTTTGATTGTAGTGAGAATATATTTTTGAGCGAAAAGTGAAATATTTTTGATATAGCACGAGACCTCTAAAGAATATTTCTAATATATTCCTTATTTAAGCTTGTTGCCATATTCTTGTTGTAACACAGATCTAAGAAATGTCATATCTTGATATTTCTTCTTTAATCATATTACCTTAGAGATATATTCCATAACAAGTCTAATTTTAATATTTTGCAAAACTGGAATATCTCTTTTATATGTTTGAAAGAAATGATTTTGAAAGTTTGACTTTTTGACTTTGATTTGGATCAATTAAATTCATGTTCTAATGGAGAGGATCTATGTATTCTTAATTTTATATTTAATCATAGAAATACCAAAATAAATAATATATCGAAGATATTCTTTCAATCTTCCCTTTTTTGGTATTTGCCAAACAAACTTAAAATTAACAGTGTGTGCTTCCCCTTGGTGTATGCATGAATTTTTGAAAAGCATTATGCACATAAGACATTTAAATTACTTGGAAATTTAATCTTTTTCTTGAGGTCCTGCAAAATACCTTGTTAGATGTATCATACAATAATATATTGAAGCACAAGATAGATCCTTATATATCAAAAAGATTGCAATATTTTAAAATTTTAAAAAGAAGGGTCTAATTTTCTCTAGTTCTCTTCCCCTTTTGTTTGGTATATGCCAAAAAGAATATATATATATATATAGTGTTAAACAAATAGTTCATCCAATCTTTTAAGGCATAATATTCAGTTCAGAGATGTATCATGAGAAAGAAATGTTTAGGCATGCATGGTGTGATTTAAAAAGGTAAACATGGATTCTGAATTATGACCATAAGATGCACTTTGACCGAGACAAAGATATATTAGGGTGTAATTTTAAGATCCAATTCTGATTATATCTATTAGTAGAGAGTCCCTTTTCAATTTTATTGATTACCATAGATTGTAGTCATATAGGTATTTTTGCATGTATGTTAGTGTGATTTAGCCATTTGTTTGAACTAGACTTATATCAATGATCAGTCATTTCATATTAGCATGTACATTACAGATTGTAATGAGTTTTCATATGCAACTTAGAAAGATTATGTATAAAGCCAAATTTGTACTTTATCAGTCTGGAAATTAACATAATTCACGAATACAAGGCCTTAGTGTTTTACAATCTAGAATTTTAAATACATTCTAACTTTTCAATCACAAGTTACAAAAACTGTCACTAATACAATCTAATCGCTTGTTACAAAGTTTGAGATCTAATACATAATATTTTGTCATTTCGACTTTTTTGGCTATTATCATGTTACAAAATCTAACACACTCTATTTCTATTCCTGATCCAAGTATCAGACTATACAGTTTGGAAAGTTAATATATTCTAAGAAATCAATATCTCTAAATAACCTATCACAAATAAAATATGTCCAAATCCACAATATTGATACTCAATATCTTTTAACACATTCAACTATTGATCTTTTGTAATCAAATTGTGAAGCTTACAACTTAAAACATAGTACACTTACCTTTAGTGTTTATATTTTACTGGGATGGTTTCTGCATTGTTTTATGTGTGTATTATAGATAAGATATAGAAATGATGGTATTTTTCTCACCTTTTATACCTGTAAAATGAACTCTCCTTAAAATGCATTGTACTTGACTTGTCATTTCTTTACATTGTGAGGTTCCCAGTGATGTATATATTTCCTGCAAGTTAGTTGGACACAGAATACAACTGCCAGCAATATATATCTATTAGTTGTAGTTATAATGTACTGGCTTTTCTTCAGATATATTTATAAGTGAATCAATTCAAGCAAAGTAATTGACATTTCGTGAGTCAGTATGTCATAGAACAAGATATATCAATTTAGTTTAAAAATAATTTATCAAGTATGAACCCTGCGGAAAATTAATATTTCAAATGTATATAATGTCAGAAATTATAACATGGTATAAGTCAGAATTTGACTTGGTTCCTGCATATACATATTAAGATAAGAATTCTCAGTTAATAATTAGAATCAAGAGACACTAACAGGTCATGATATATATAATCAAAAGTGTTCTCAGTAATCAGTGTAGTTTACTGATTATTTAGAATAGAATCCTGAACCTGTTTTAAGTCATTACAAACCAGAGAAGTGCATACACTTCTAAAATTCAAAGAGCAACAAAATTTAAACATTACATACCAACAAACAACACAGAATCTTTTAAGTTAAAAATACATCAAAAATAGCAAAAGAGGTACATAACAGCAAGTACCGGCACAACATCACAGAGCAGACCTCATCAAACACCAGAATCCGGCAAACTTAACTAATCACATTTCCATCAACATCACAGATATGAACCAAATCAGGCAAATTATCAATCAGTTGACCTATAATACCCACATTAACCTCTTTTAACTCATGAATCATAGCAGTGTTATCATGCATATGGATTTGAAAGGAATTAACAACATCTTGATTAGTCATGCAAGGAGTTCCTAGAGTTGATGCAGCCAAATGCTCTAAATATGCAATCCTGTGTTTGCAAGAGGTAGTGAGACTCTCTTATTCTTCTAATGTTTCTTTAATCTCATTGTTGTCTTCCTTAACCCTCTTAAGTTCAAGTTATAATTTATGAAACATAATTTTGACAGACTTAACCTTAGAAAAAAACATCTTCCTCTCTTATGAATTGAGGAATAACTGTGGGAGTTGCCTCTTAAGGCTAACATTGCATCAAGGGAACTTGTGGCCTAATGTGTTCATTAGTGATTTGAGAATCAGCAAGATTAGAAAATCCTCCAGGCATGTTAATATTGCAAAGTGCAAAGAAGGATGAGATTAGCATACCATAAGGCATATAATCTACAAGATGTGCATTGATCATGTTTAGAAGATTAACATAAAAGATCTGAAATTGATTTTGTTAGTGCAGAGAAGACACAAGATTTGCATATCAAAGAAATCAAAGTACTTACTTTGATTTGGTTTTGGCATAACATTTGCCCTAAAATTAGAGAAATATGCTGAAAGGTGCCAGTGAAGTGTTTGGAATGAATACCACAATTAACATCACAGAGTCCATCAGGAATATCAGATTTACAAAAAGTGCCAAGCATTAGTTCAAATTCAGATTTATTAAAAACAAACAGAGAGAAGATCTCCTCACAAGGCAACTCACACAAATGCAGAGGTAAATGCGGTGCCATGTTAATGCTTTTATTATCAACACAAATGATCTTTTTGTTGACTGATGTAGTGAAATGCAGTATGCCATCTACCCCTTTTATGATGTTCATGTTACAATAGAACTCTCCCATAAGATGTGTGCAATAGTGCTTACCTAAGTTATACATGAGACCATCCCACCTAGCCCTTCTAATTATGAACTCTACTTCACCCTTCACATCAACACAAGTGCCAGGTTGAACATTTTTGATAAGTTCAAAGAACTTTTTGGAGTTTGAAGGGTTTGATAGTTTTGGAGGAGGGGGCTTTGGTGTGTTCATGGTGGGTGTGATATTTGGATTTTGTCTTAGGTTGGCCTTTCTGGTGTAAACTTTGGCTTGCAAAGGTTTAGGAGGTCTAGGGTTAGGGGATTTAGGGTTTTGATACTTTCTGCTTTGATAGAAAGGGATGGTATGGTTCTTATATCCCTTACTGAATTGTCTTGGAGAGAAGTGTCTGTTGTGATAGTGTTTAGGATGTGAGGTTTGAACAGTTTTGAAGGCAGAGGTTTTGTGATGGTGAAACTGATTTTTCTCAATATCTTCAAGAAGATATGGGTTTTCAATCAGTGGTCTGGGCTTGGGGTAAAAGGGATTGGCATTTGGGTTCATGTTGCAAGTGAAGTGGAGTTATGCAAATGCCTAGTGTGTGTGTGAATGCAGCATATAAGATATGTATATATATAAACTTTTAACACAAATGCAAAGGTTTCCCTTTTTTAAGATTAAAATTTAAAAATTATTTACTGTTCATGAACAGTGAAAATCATTTAACATGCATGGCTGTGTTATACAAAAATCCAATCCTATTATGTAGATAGATCCTAGGATGATGTGTATCAATGAGTGATGTAATGCATCACATATACAAAGATGCATGGACCGGTACTCAGCAGGGAATAAAGAATGTGTTAATTCTTTGTCTTTTTTTCTACTTTAGAAAACAACAGATTACACAAGTACACATTTTTGAAAATTGTGAGACATACAGTTGATATCATAGCTTACTCTACCACAAAGAGCCTGTACTTAGAAGTACAGATGCATTTAAGGATGTTGCTATGTTTGAAGTGAATTTTGATAGAAAATCTTTATTTTAAAGTGCAGAAAATTTTGTTACATTTATTTCTTATGGCAAATGCAGTTTAATGCAATAAGGTGCAAAATGTAACAATGAGAATGTAAGATGCATTAAACACTCATCATATAATACTCAATGATAAGCACCAATTAATTCATATCACATTTATATCAGATAGCAGTTAATGAACTTGATAAGTGAGAACACACATTTAGCAATTAGTTCCTAGATATCTAGGTGGACATTAATCACAGCTGTGATCCAGATACAAGGTTGCTCATGGCCTCCTTGCCAGGTCTCACTATGAGGGCATTATGTGTTTGTGCAATTGTTTATTAATCATGAGCCTATGTTTAAGCTTGCACAAAACTGATTAAGCTGATAATACTTTTAGGAGTATAGAATACACTTCAAATAGTATTATTGAAGTTAACATAACATGTTATTGCAGGAAGCAAGTAAACCATAAAGCACACAACTTTTGATTTTATAAGCATAATATTGTATCAAACTTATCAATGGATTCCACTATACTTATAGATAATTAAGTGGTTTTAATCAAAGATTCATAGAACTGGTTATCACATATGCAGAGTATGTAATTACACATTTAATACTTGAGAATTGTAAGCATACTTTATCAGAGTTACATACTAAAATTGATTGTAATGAACATACATATACACACAATAGCAAGTGAGTCATAGAGATGATGAATACATTGATTTGTCAGTTATATCATATCATTTCAGAACAGCTCATATTTTGCAATTGATCAGATAAGTAGATTAAACAATAATTGATTATCCATCCATACTCTGAATTAACAGTAAAGAGTTATTCTTTTAGCTAATATTGCCACATAATCATTCACACATTTAGCACAGAGCAGTCTGACAGAGTTTTTAAACATATGTTTCATTCATGATGTATAACTCAGACTTTATCAAATTCACCTTAATCTTTGTATAAGATTCTTTAACAAATTAAATCAGTTAATCAATAAGTCATCTAATTAACTGAACAGATTATGATTTATAGTGTAGTTTTCAATTTTCAAACGCATATTTTAATTAGATTTCCAGATTTATAGATTACACAGATACATATCAATTATATCAAGTTCTGATTGATTGATAATCAACTACAACACAATTTATTCTCTTCTTAATGTACTTAAATATATAACTCAGATAACCAAATTATCAATTCTCAAATTGTTAACACAAGCAGATCAATTCAAGAGTCACAAACACATAGCTTATTTGTAATGATTGTAGTTTTACATATATAAACAACCAGTCAAGATATTGGGAATATAAGTACCATATAAAGATATATCAGACTTAGTTTGATTCAAACTTTAATCAAATTTCAATATTTTAACTGTTAAACATTTGATTATAAAACTCACAAATCACATTTGACCTCTTGTATATCTAACAGAGAGATTTTATCAAAAATATAACTTGTCATTCGAATTATATAGATAGACCAAACCATGAATCAATCAGATACACACATTTTTGATGTTTTTAGGACTAAAGTTCACTTTTAATCAAATAAATAAGATCACAAGAGTCATAAAGTCATATCAATGTTCATCTGAAGATAGTTGAATCAAAATTCCTCACATATATTTTCAATTTATTCATGAAAAATACTGGAAATTAAGTTAATTACCTACCTTAGTCTACAACTTAGGTAAGTATGCAGATCTTACCTGGTTGACTCAGTTGCGGACTGAGTCAACCTCCGAGTTTCGTGACTCAAGCCGCATGTAACCATTTTTTACATTGTTTTATCGATTTACATCTTTCTCCGTCTTTTCCTGCTCATAAACTCAAAGATTGGTTAGGGTTTTCATAGAATCAATCATTCAAAACTGTAAAAATGAGTATATATGTATAAATCAATCAATTTAATGTCCGATTTGATGATTCTCGTTTGATTTATATAGAAATTGTTGATTTTTGTCATCTAAATCGATTTATTTTTACCAACCCAAACAACAAATTCATCGAATCAACCTCATATTTGATGAATATTTATATATATAAGTATAGATGTCCAGAATATCTATGATATTTCATCAGATTTGAGAGCAATTGATCAGAAAAAGAGGTTTAGAGTTTCGAAGGAGAGAAAGAGAGAAGCGACGAGAAGAGAGGTTAGAGAATAGGGTTTGAGCCGTGTATACTATAGAAACAGTGTATATATATATATTTTAGGAAATCAACGGCTCAGATAAATCCATTTATAAGATCAATGGTTCAGATCTGGGATATTTAACTGGGTCTGTTTTTGGGCTGGGCCTTTTCTAAAATTCATTTGGATCAAAAAATAGCTGGACTATTATATATATATATATATCCTTATATAATTTTGCTGAATTTTTTTGGACTTTATAAAAATATGGGCCTAAAAGAATTAGTTGTTGGGCCGGAAAAAAAATTTAATAAAAAATATCTATGTATATATATTTTGTAAAATTGTTTTTCAAGAAAACATTTATATATTTATATTTAAGTAAATATATGAGAATAATTATATATGTATATATTTGTAATATTTTTCAAGATTAAATAGGTACTTATATATATTGAGATATCAATATAATATTAATTTTTGAGAGTAACTTCTAAATATTTATGAATCTCATGGAATAATAAATATTCACTCGATTAAGTTTATTTTCCCGGTTAACCTGGGATATTTAAGTTATCTTAAGCTGAATAATATATTTCTTTATTGATAAATCTGAGTTTTAGACAAACTTAATAACTTGATCGGGAAAATATCCTTATTGTTGAGATTGCTTTATAATTCTCAATTGTTCTTTATATAAACCATTATTTCACAGATTCCAACATTCCTAAATCCAAGCAAAGTTTAGTGAATCTTTCGGAATTTATTGGTTTTGTGAATATGTCAGCGAGATTGATCTCAGTATCAATATGAGTCATTTTTATATCGCCTTTATTGACACGATCACGTAAAAAATGATGTCTCACATCTATATATTTAGATCTTGAATGTAATATGGGATTTTTGCTAAGATCAATAGCACTCATATTATCACATAAGATTGAGATCACGTCAAATTTTATATTATAGTCAGCTGGTGTTTGCTTCATCTATAGTATTTGAGCACAACACTTTACAGCTGCTATATACTCAGCCTCGGTTATTGAGATTGATACAGAATTTTTTTTCTTTGAAAACCAAGAAACTAAACATCCACTGAGAAACTGACAAGTACCACTAGTACTTTTTCTGTCGACTAAATGCCCGGCATAGTCTGAATCAGAAAAATATACTAAGTCAAATGATATAATTCTTTTGGATACTAAAGACCAACATCAGTGGTTCCTTTAAGATATCTCAATATCCTTTTTACCGCGGATAAATGAGATTCTTTTGGTGTTACTTGAAACCTAGCACACTTACAAACACTATATTGAATATCAGGATGACTTATAGTTATATAGAGCAAGCTACTGATCATTCTCCAATATTTCTTTGTGTCTACGAGAATACCTTTTGGATCTTCCATTAATTTATCGGATGTAGACATAGGAGTAGAGATGAGTTTGGTATTATCCATTTTGAATTTTTTCAACATCTCTTTACAATACTTGGATTGAGAGATATGGATGCCTTCATCAGATTGCCTTATTTGCAACCCCAAAAAGAAATTTAATTCTCCCATCATACTCATTTCGAATTCTTTACTCATGTTTTCAGAGAATTTTTTACATAGTGCATTATTGGTTGAGCCAAATATGATGTCATCTACGTATATTTGTACGAGAAAGATATCATCTTTATCTTACCTCATAAATAAAGTTTTATCGGCCGTTCCCATCTTAAATTTATTGTCTAGTAGGAACTTGCTCAACCTTTCATACCATGCTCTTGGGGCTTGTTTTAAGCCATATAGAGCTTTATATAATTTATAGACATAGTCAGGATGTGTTGCATTTTTAAACCCGGGAGGTTGTTTCACATATACTTCCTCTTCCAAAATCCCGTTTAAGAATGCAGATTTCACATCCATTTGATAGACTTTGAAATTTTTATGACAAGCATAAGCCAATAGCATTCGAATTGATTCAATTCTTGATACAGATGCATATGTTTCATCAAAGTCTATACCTTCCATTTGGGTATATCCTTGTGCAACTAATCTTGCTTTATTTCGAACTGCCGTTCCATTTTCGTCTAATTTATTTTAAAATACCCATTTTGTACCAATTATGGAAGTATCATGAGGCTTAGGGACAAGTTCCCAAACTTTACTATGAGTAAATTGCAGTAATTCATCTTGCATAGCAGAAATCCAATCCTCGTCTAATAAAGCCTCTTTCGCGGTCTTAGGTTCTATTTGAGATAGAAAACTAAGATGATTCACAATGTTTTGAACTTGTGAACGCGTTTGAACTCCCTTCCTTAAGTCTCCAAGCACATTATCTAGTGGATGACTTTTTATAGTGGGAATTGCTTTAGGAAGTTCCTCTTCCTTTTCGTCCAATTCTAATGGATTTTTATGTACGGGAGTCCCGAGATCCATATTTTTGAATTATCGAAAAACCTTTTCAATATCCTCTTATTCAACATTTTCTTGGTCAACAAGATCTTTACATTTCACCGGTGGTTTACTTTCATCAAAAGCGACATTCATAGATTCTTCCACCACAAGCGATTTAAGATTAAACACTCGTTAAGCTTTACTATTGTTCGAGTATCCAAGAAATATACCTTCGTATGATTTAGGATCAAACTTTGTAAGGTAATATTTTAAATTTAATCTGAAGCACTTGCTTCCGAATATTCGAAAGTAGCTTAGTTTCAGAGTTTTGCCAAAATATAGCTCGTAAGGAGTCTTTTATTTTATAGTTCGTAGCAAAACCCGATTAAGAATATGGCAAGCGGTTGACATAGTCTCGGCCCAAAAATATTTAGGTCGATGATATTCATTTAGCATTGTGCTAGCCATTTCTTGGAGTGTTCTATTTTTCCGTTCAACTACTCCGTTGGATTGAGGAGTGTATGGAGCGGAAAAATTATGTGTGATGACATGTTCATCACAAAAGTTGGTGAAACTAGAATTCTCAAATTCTTTACCATGATCAGTCCTTATATAGACTATGGTTTTATTTTTTTGATTTTGAATCCTTTTACATAAAGATGAAAAGGATTCAAAAGCATCGCTTTTGGATTTGAGAAATTCAGTCCATGCAAATCATGAATAATCATCCACAACTACCAACGTATATGAACAACCTCCGAGACTTTGTATAGGAACCAGACCGATAAGATCCATAAGTAGTAGCTCGAGAGGTCTTGAGGTAGATACCATAAACTTTGCTTTGTGAGATGCTCAAATTTGTTTACCAACTTCGCAAGCTTCACAAGTATGATCTTTATGATAGCTTAGTTTTGGTATACCTCGGACATGGTCTTTAGTTGATATATTCTTTATCAACTTCATATTGGCAGGTCCTAATCTTCGATGCCATAGCCATGGATCATCATTTATAGTGATTAGGCACATGTTCACTTGCTTGCTCATGTCACATGTATACACATTTTTATTTTTGGGGCAAGTGAGAACCAACTTTCCAAATTTATCTAATATAGAATAATGGGTAGTGTAGAAAATTACCTTGTAATCATTGTCACATAATTGACTAATGAAGAGAAGATTGTACTTTAACCCGGTGACCAATTTAACATCGAAAATTTAAACTTTCCCATTTCTGATATCTCCTATGCCGACAATGTTTCCTTTACTACTATCACCAAATGTTACGCTCCCCGCGGTAACCTTTTTTATGTTGTTCAAGAGTGACTTGTTACCGGTCATATGTCTTGAAAATCCACTATCAAGGTACCATATATCTTGTTTCGCGGTAAGACAAACCTACAAACATGATTAGTTAAATTTATAGGCACCTCTTTGTTTTGAGGGTCCTAGGGTTAGTACATCATATATAACATTTGATTTTTCATGAAATAATCTAGACATGGTATAATTATCATTAGGTACATAAATATTTCTAGATGCATAAGGCCTAGTTTGAGGTTGATAATACCTAGAGCTATCATAAAATCTTGATGGATCATGATAAACATTATATATATTATTAGCATGGTAAGTAGCATAAGCATTTCTATTAAGAGGTCGTTTTATTCTAAATGCATTATCATTTATGTGATATTTTGTGTTTCTATTTTGAAACATAGTAGGTTGATGAGACCTTTGTTGCCTTGGATCTTTATATTCCATATTTCTGTAAGGCACATGTTTATCATCTTTCTGGTATAATTCCTTGCGAATCCATATATGCTTCCCCTTAATTTCACCATTCTTGAATTTGCAATATTGAATGGTATGTCCCATTTTATTTCAATAAGAACATTTAAAAGATGGTGATTCGGGTGAAGTCTTTATTGGTGATACAAATCTCCGAGTATTTCCTTTAGGAGGAGAATTCTTATTATATCCCAAACCTTCATGATTGTATGATGTCTTTGTATGCACCATTTGATCCAACATCTTATTGCCTTTTGTAAATCTTTGAATGACTTCTTCAAGATTTTCATTTTCTTTCTTTAAGGCATCAATATTGTTGTTAAGGATTCATTCTTGATTCTTAACATGAGCTATGAGTTTATGATTTTCTTCTTTTAACCTTAGAGCTTCACTTTTAAGCTCATTGGTTTCAAATAGCTCATTTTCTTTATCAAGATTGTCTTTATAAGATGTTTTTCTATCTTGAACATTTGATTCATTTCGAATCTCTAAGTTCAAAAGATCAACGTAAAGTTTATAAATATTATCATTCAATTGTATCTTTTCACATTCCATCTCTTCGTCTTTGAGAATTAATGATATATTCTCTGTCTTAAGATTGAGTATATTTTCTTGAAGTTTATTTACCTCAATCTTGGTGAGATGGTTTTGATCTTTTAGAGATGTGATCTCATTCTCATCTTGGACTTTTGAGTCCATCATCTGAGTATATTCTTTATTTTGAGTATGATGAATTTCCTCAATTTTCATCTTCTCGGAGCATAGCAAGTGAAACCTTTGTTCAACATCTTTATATTTATTTTATAACTTACTACAAGTTCAATTAAATCATGCTTATTTATATCTACGAAAGATAAATTAGATTCATCTAATAAAGATTTTAATTGAGACATAGTTAGATGTTACCTCTTGATTTGAAGAGGAGATTTCTGTTGAGGTAGTTTCATCTCCGAGAGCCATTAAGCATAGGTTGACCACTTCTTCACTAGCTTCCGCAGCTTCTTCATTTTCACTTAGATCCCAACCATTTTTGGCCACGAGACTTCGTCCCTTTGATAGTTTAGGACATTCTCTTTTCTAATGATCGAGTTGTTTACACTTGAAACACACATCTTGTGTTTCTTCCGAAGATGGATCTTTAGGTTTTGGAGGAGTGTAAACAGGATGGTTTGTAGAGGCATTGGCATTATTATAGGTATTTATATTTTGATT